>NC_062228.1:44277190-44650109 GCF_902686445.1 Sciurus carolinensis
CGGTGTGTGAGCTGGGAGTTCAAATCCCTGGCTCATACTTGTCTATCCTCATTTTATTCATCGACACTAGAAGTAACCAGCTGATCTTGCTGTACTCCTTAGTTGTGGCAAAATGTTCCAAGATAGCAAATACATGATTACCCAGATCCTTGCCTCTTGTGTTTGATTACGACTATCCAATATTCCTTGTGGATTTAATTTTGGAAAAGTTGTATATTTATGTAATTTATGTATTTATGTAATGTGACCATATACATAAAGTTATATAATATATTGGCATGAGTCAGGACCCAACTTAGGCATATATATGTACACACACACACACACACACACACACACATATATAGTGTGCATGTGTGCACGCATACGTGCTAGGTCAGGACTGAACCCAGGGGTGCTTAACCACTGAACTACATCCTGAGTCCTATTTTTTATTTTGAAACAGGGCCTCGCTAAGTTGCTGAGGCTGGCCTGGAACTTGTGATCCTCCTGCCTCAGCCTTCCAAGCCACTGGGATTACAGGCGTCATATGTAATTATATTTTGATTAAGTCTCTTTTATTTTAATTTTATTTATTTATTAAATATCTTCTATGTTGATAGACCTTTATTTTATTCATTTATTTATATGTGGTGCTGAGAATCGAACCCAGTGCCTCACGCATGCTAGGCAAGCGCTCTACCACCACCCCAGCCTGATTCTCTTTTATTATTTTTTAAGAGACTTGGTCTCACTATGTTGCCCTGACTGGCCCTGAACTCTTCCGCTGAAGCAATCCTCTGCCTCAGTCTACTGAGTAGCTGGGACTATAGGTGCCTACCACCATACCCAGTTTCTTTCTTTTATTTTTTTACAACATGTACAGACATTTATTTCATAATAATAAAAGTACGACGCTCTTTATTCAACTTGAGGCGAGGTACTCAGGGAAGAGAGGGGAAAAGCACATTCAGAAATGATTCCACAGTCTGGGCCTTATACTTGTCGTAGACAACTGGGACGCCGAAAACGAGCAGCTCGGCAAGAATCAGAGGGTGAGTCCATTAAAAACGGCACCACAGTTTCTTATAATATTATTCAGCCTTAAAGAAGAATGAACTTATGGCATCTGCCAGTAAATGAGTGGAGCTGGAGACGATCATGCTAAGCGAAATAAGTCAATCCCAAAGAACCGAGGGCCGAAGTTTGTCTCTGATTTGCGATGCTGACTGACAATAAGGTGGGGGCGGCTCAGGAAGAATAAAGGATCAGACAGATGGACGGGAAGGGAGAGGAGGGGCCTGCGGTGGGCGGGGCGGGAAGGGAGAGGAGGGGCCTGCGGTGGGCGGGGCGGGAAGGGAGAGGAGGGGCCTGCGGTGGGCGGGGCGGGAAGGGAGAGGAGGGGCCTGCGGTGGGAGGGCAGTAGAGAGGGTCGGACGCTGTCCTCGGTGTATACATGACTCGCATGTAGACGCCTGATTCTACACCATGTGCGACCAGAAGAGTGAGCAGTTAGCCTCCGTGTGTAAATGATGTGTCAAAACGCATCCTACTGTCACGGATCACTGATTGGAACAAAATAAACGAAAAACCCCCGCACCAATGTAGGTCAAGAGCTACACGGAGAGAGCCAGCTTCAAGGGGTCAACCAGCTCTCCGTCAGGAAGAGGACCCGGCGGCTCAGGCCAGTGGACAGGCGCCAGGCCGCGTTCGCGTGGCTCTGGGCCTCTGCTGACTTCCGTGCAGCTCGGATGGCAGACTTGCACACCCTGAGGCTGATGGTGACGGAGGGAAGGGCCAGGGACACCGAAGACTGCCAGGGACAGCGGCTGACCAGTGTGGTGCCAAAGACAAACCCGATCTTCACTCTCGCCAGGAAGTCGGATCGTCCACTAGACGAGAGGCGGCAGCTCTTCGCCCAGGGCCGGGAAGGTTCCCGAGTACCCGCCGCCACCAGGGCGGATAGATCGGCCCTGGAGGACGCGAGAACCGAAAGACCGCCGCTGACTCCGCGGTGGATGCCGGAGGGAGGGAGGGGAAATCGAATCACTGAGCAGCAGGCTCTCCCAAGTCGCGGTCACCCAGCCTGTTCCGAGGACAGACTGACGGACTGAGCCGAACGCCGCAAGAGGAGAACTCAAGCGCGCAGTGCGCCTCCAGTTTGGTCCTTCGTTCCTTCGTGCGTTCCTTTCCTTCGGTAGCAGGGATGGCTTAACCACTGAGCCACATCCCCAGTCTTTTTTATTTATTATTTTTTTAAAAATTTGAGACATAATCTTGTTAAGTTGCTTAGGGTCCCGCTAAGTTGCTGAGGCTGGCCTTGAACTTGCAATCCTCCTGCCTCAGCCTCCCGTGTCGCTGAGATTACAGGCACGCGCCACTGTGTCTGGCTCCATAACTTTTCACAATATCTTACAATAAATATTTTACCACTTCAGATAGAATGTAGAATTCTTGACATCATAGAGTCCCATTACACTTTTCCCTTTATGTCGTTATAAATATTACACCTACGTGCATTGAAAACCCATGGGGAAATATTTTAATTATACCTTTGGGGGGGGGGTATGAGGAATTGAACTCAATCACTGAGCCACATCCCCAGCCCTATTTTGTATTTTATTTAGAGACAGGGTCTCACTGAATTGCTTAGGGCCTCCCTACATTGCTGAGGCTGGCTTTGAACTTGCAGTCCTCCTGCCTCAGCCTCCCAAGCCGCTGGGGTTACAGGTGTGTGCCACTGTATCCGGCTAATTTTACTTTCAACACACATAATTTAAATAATTTAAGGAGACAAGGTAGTCTTACATTTTCCATTTCTGTTGTTCTTCAGACTGTTTTTTCTTAATCTTTTTTTTTTTTTTCTGATTCTCTTTTCTGATCTAATCCAGAAAGCCACATTACATTTAGTAGTCACAACTCCCTAGATTCTACTTGGATGTGACAGTTTTTTGGATTTTTTAAAATATATTTTTAGTTGTAGGTGGACACAATACCTTTTTATTTTATTTTTATGTGGTGCTGAGGTTGGAACCCAGTGCCTCATGCGTTCTAGGCCAGCACTCTACCACTGAGCCACAACCCTATCCCTCTTGGACTTGTTTTTGATGACCTTGCCAGATTTGAGGGTTGCTGGTTAAGCTTTTTATAGACTGAACCTCAATTATGATTTGTCTGATGTTTTTCCTCTTGGTTAGACTAAGCTTATAGATTTGGGAAGGAAGGCCACAGATGTCACTTTTATCACATCATATCAAGGTATGTACAACATGACTTCTCACTGTTGATGTCAATGTCCTTGGTCATCTGTCTGAGATAGTGTTTGTCAATTTCTCCACTGTAAATTTACTCATCCCTTCCTTCCCATACTACATATTTTGTCATTTATTTATGTCTGGATGGACTTATGGATATTAGTTTCACACTTTGGGTTATAATTTAATAGTGTTTTTTGTTTTGCTCAAATTGATTCGGCTGTGACCTTTGGGAGCTGTTTCACTTGGGAGCTGTTTCATCTGGCCCCTGTAGTCCTTGGCTATGACCCCATCAGTGTGTGAATGTGTGTGCTTTTTGCACTTTGACTTTCAGGCACTTTAAAACGATGTAGGCTCAACTTGTATATTTCCTGCTCCAGTCCTTGAATTTGTCCAGGAGTCCTGATTCCTCCAGTGCTGGGAAATGAACCCAGGGCCACATGCATGCCAGGCAAGTAAGTGCTCTACCACTGAGCCACATCCCCAACCCCAGGTTCCTTTTATTGGGGAACTATATTAGAAACCAAATGGATTCTAGGTGTTCTCAGTCATACCAGGTGTTATTACTTTGAGTTTCAGGTAACGGAATAAGAAAATTACAGATGTAAACAAGTATAAATATTTCTGTATGCAATCGTCTGGTTCTGCTGTTTGTCTCATTAGACTTTGATTTGTGTTGTGTGTGTGTATTATAGTATTTTGTTGTGTTGTTGGTAATGGAAACTGAGGCAAACAGGCCTTTAGTGTTAGGACTTACACTGATCTGGCCAGGAGCTGGGTTTTGTTTGTCTACTGTAGCGTGATTTGCCAGAAGTTCCTCTACTGTTTCCTCTTGACTCTCCTCCAGGTCTGTAGGCTGTAGTATGGCCCTTTGAGCTATAATCCACAACAGTCAGAACTCAGGGACAGCGAACTGGAAGATTAGGAAAAGGACTAGAAAGAAGGAAACCATCTGTGTTTGCTCTCGCCTGCTATCTTAACTCTGGGCTCCTGTGCCATCCTCTGCTGTCCCCATTAACACTTTTTCTATGTTGGAATCAAAGGGTGGAGCCTGCCCACAATTTCATCCAATTATAAAAAGTATTTGCCCCATCAAATAAACTTGATGGGACAATGCAAGGCAAGAATGAAGTTGCCCGATCATCCCCAAGCCAGGGTTACTCACACACTTGTAATTCACACACTTACTTGTAATTCACAACTGTAACTCCGATGCAGTTGGCATTTGCACATGCATTCCAGACACCACCAGGCACTTCCTGAATCTTGCAGGTGGAGGAAGTGAGCACAATAGATGTTGGAGGTGCAGTTGGCATCCTCAGTGGCAGTAGGAATGGGTCTCAGTCGCTCCACACTAGGTGGTGAGCAGTGGTGGTAGCAGCCCGCTAGATGCTTTTCCTTGAAGTGTTGTAGTGTGTCTGGGCATGTATCCTGCTTTTTTTTTTTCCTCCCTAGGTTGGATAGCCCATAAGTATGGTTCCTTGGCTCTACTGAACATCCTTCACATTTAAAAATTCTTTATTAAACCCCTTACTGCTTAAAACAGAATCGATTTTGTTATTGAAAACTTTTTTCTATCAAGGGGACAATGAAAATACTGTATTAAAGTTCAACAGTGTTATGGATTTCTAAGTAACACGGACGGTAGTATATTATTCTATAATTTTCTTTATTGACTGAAAAGGAATTGGTCTAATTCTTTACTATGTCTCATCCATGTGTATATCTAATTATTGGTCTTATAGATACAAGGTGCACCAAGTTATTGACTCTGCAGACACAGGGACGAAGACTTACGAAAAGAGAAGACTCATTTTTTTTCTGAAATGATTTATTTCTTTTATAAATTTTAATCAAAAATAAAAAAATAACATGCTTACTATGTGTTAGTTACACAGGTGCTATTTTGTTCCTTGTTATTTAGGAAGGAAGATTTAAAGGCATAACATAGAAGAAAAATTGAAAAAATATTTGGAGTGAAAGAAGAAAATTCAGGAATAAACCTAGAAAACTAGAATACAGCAAAAAGATATTTTAAATGGGTGAGTAAACCAGTCTATAGCCAAATGTGTTTTTCTTTTTTTCCTTTTGGTGCTGGACTTTGCACATGCTGGGCAAGTACTCTTTCACTGAGCCGCATGTCTGACCCCTGCTATCATTTTTTTTTTTCTTTTTTCTTTTTTTGGTACTGGAGATTGAACGCAGGGGCACTTGACCACTGAGCCACATTCCCAGTCCTTCTTTATATTTTATTTAGAGAAAGGATCTTACTGAATTGCTTAGCGCCTCACTTTTGCTGAGGCTGGCTTTGAACTTGTGATCCTCCTGCCTCAGCTTCCCAAGCTGCTGGGATTGTAGGTGAGTGCCACCAGACCTGGCCTGCTTTTTTTTTTTTTTTTAAATAAAGTTTTATTGGGACACAGCTGTTTCCATTTGCCTCCAGGTCAGGATTTCTCAACCTCGGTACTATTGACATTCTAGACCAGATAATTTTATTGTGGAGGCTGTACTATGTATTATAGGATATAGAGCAGGATCCCTGGTTACTAGATACCAGTAGCAACTCCCTTTACAGTAACAGACAAAAACGTCTGTGGAAAAATCCTATCACCTGATGATGTGAGCAGGGAAGCAAAACTGCCCTGGTGAGAACCACTGGTTTCTGCCTCCTGTGCTTCCATGTTGCAGAGGCGGTGTAGATTTGCCCACAAGGCCTGGTGCCTACTATCTGGCCCTTAGCTCCTTTTTGCAATAAACAAATAAAGCTAGACTATAAAAATAAACAGCAAAACACATGATAATATAATCTCAGTCAATTTTCTTCAAATTGCTTTGAAAAGTGACTTCAATGTAAAAGGAAAATAGATAAGAACAAACAATTCAAAGAAACAAAACTCAAATGACCCTGAGGCAAGGTAGGTGATCAAACCTCATTGGCAGTTAAAATATAAAGGTACTTTTTTGTTTTTTACTCAACATTAAAATGTTCAGTTCTGATTAAAATAGAAAATGAACATACATTTTTGTTGAGATTAATGGCAAGTTTGAGACAATAATAAGGCACTAACTACTACATTTAAAATCTACAACATCGTTAAGGCAAGGAATCCCCAACTGGTGGGAATAAAAGCACCAACAATGATACATGTATAGTAAAAATGTTTATCGTATAACTATTGGTAAATTAATAAACCTAAACTTTCATTCGTGAAAGAATGACCTGTAAATATCATGGTTTGTGTGTTATCTAAGAATCAAAAATGATCTGTAGGTGCTGCCTAGATGGGGCTCCCGATGCACTACCTGGAGGCTGCACGTGAACGTGTGCGCAGTCTCAAGTCACTCTCCTCACCCGTAACCTCCTAACCCAGTTACCAAACCAAAGCTTGATGTATCTGCTTCCTGAGTATGGGGAAACTAGATCAAGTACCCACATTAGGCTTTGGTTATCAGCGCTTAAAGAGAATCTGTGGCTATGATTTTAAAACAAAAACAACAACAAAAAAAACCTCTGTGGTGTACTTATGGTTTCAGTTGACACAAGATAAACTTAGAACTTTCAAGCCTTGAAGAGAGAAATATGTATACCTGAGCAGAAAATGAAAATCTCAATTTTTTATAATTCAAGAAAGTTAAAATTATAATGAAATCAATACTGTAACTTATTTTTGGTTTTATTAATTTCATTCCTCTAACAGGCATGAACTTTCCTCTTAGAAAATACTGAACTTTTAAGAAGAGACTCATAAAATCAATATATCAGTGCAGTTAAAATTTAGTAATCTCTTCTAAAAAACGTTTGAATTTTTTTTTTTTTTTTTTTTTGCGTGCTGGGAATTGAACCCAGGGACTTGTGCTTGACAGGCAAGCACTCTGCCAAATGAGCTATATCCCCAGCCCTTGAATTTTTTGTTTTTAATTATAAATAGTCCTCTAATGAGTTGGCTAATATCTAGCTAGGTTTATCTAACATATAATATGAATTTACACTTTACTTATTTAGAATGTTATTTTTCTACAGTGTGGGACAAGTGGATTGTTATTATTCTAAATGTTGTGAGTTTATAGGACAAGAGGTAGGCTAACTGGACACCTGCAGTGACTTCACAGTTGAGTACGGGCTGTCCTAGTTCTAACTTCTTACTTTAGAGGGTTATAGTTTTTTAGTGTTTAGTTTCTGATGTGTCAACACTGTATTTATATGCGACTTTCTTTGACAATTGGAAAAGTCAGGTCATGAACACTATGGATAATGGTTAACAGGGTGCTTGGTTTGACTTGCTATTTTAACTAGAATACTCATACCATGTACAATAGGTTATTTTTTTGGTACCAGGGATTGAATCCAGGGATGCTTTACCACTGAACCACATTCCCAGTCCCCCTCCCTTTTAAAAAAAATTTTGACATGGGGATCTGTTACTTAGGGTATTAAGATGTGAAAGCTATCCCTGAACTTGCAATCCTCCTGCCTCAGCCTCCAGAGTCACTGCGATTACAGGTGTGCACCATGTCCTGCAAACTGGATTATTTTTTATAGCTGATTTGATTTGGATGTTATCCTTTTCCAAATTTAGTAAAAAGGTTATGTTAGCTTCATAGCTGCGACTTTTTTTTCTTTAACAGTTATAAGATAATTTGCTATTAGAGGCATTATCAGCATAGCTCTTTAAGCTTTTTTTGATTCTTACTTGTTTCAGGGCAATAGTATTTTTCCAGGATTTCCAAAATACTGTAAAAATATATACTATAAAATACTAAATGTAAACAAATATTTCCTATATCTTACTAAATTAAAGCTGAATATATGTATATACTGCAATATTTAATAATGCTTTTCTATGTCATCTATACTATAAAAAGTTGAACTTTCTTTAAAGTTGAATAAATATGTGTGTGTGTATATATATATATATATATATATATATATATATGAAAAAAATTCAAATGGTAACTACCCAGGATTCAAATTTACTATAAAAAGTTGAGAATAAACTTAAAACATATGCAGAGTTTATTTCACTCAAGTCCAGGGAAAGGGCAAAGTTTTGAATTGTTTCCTCAGATCTACTGTTAGGACACAGTTTGTAATCTCAATGTGTCGTATGTGCCCAGCTCAGCCTCTTGACCCTGATTACAAAATGGCCACAATTCCCCGTATCACCCAGTCATACAGATATGTGTACTGTTGTTAAGAAGACCATCTCCTTGCATTTTGCTAGGAAAGAAAATTTAACTGAAGCCCGTCTGCAGATTTTAGTCAGGTCTTCTGTGGCCAGGAACATTACACATATGACCAGTTTGTAAAGCAAACCAGGAGAAGCAGTACCTGATATTTATAGACTTAGGTGACTGGCAAGCAATCCTGCCAAAGGGAGACTGGCAGAGGAACACCAATGAATAGGCAAAACTAATGAATAGTATCTGCTAATTCAATACAGCCTTATTTCTGTAAAATCTCCATTTTTGTAATTATATTCTTTTTCATGATGCTTGAACTTTTTCTTTAAAGGATGCAATCTTTTTTATTTCAGGAAAAGTTGTCCAAGTTTTGTTTTTGCTTTGCATTAATTTTGTTGGCATTTCTCTGCATACTAGAGTTGATTCCTATTCACCCTGTCATCAACTGTTTACTGGGAACATTCTAGAAACAGGCAGTGCACCAGTCTGAATGAATCCTGGTCCCTTGTGTCCTTGTTTTCTACACATATTAGGGGAAGGTAGTTTTGCTTCATTTGTATTTAGCAAATTCTCATTGCCATTCATTCCTAATAGTAATCTGCCTTAATTTTCTTCTCTTTTGGTGATGATGGGGACTGAACCCAGGGTCTTATGCATCCTAGACAAATAAATGCTCTGTCACTGGGCTATAACCCAGCTCCTTAATATTCTTTTTAATATAAAAACTATTTATACATTTTTAAAAAATATTTCCTAAGTGGAAACTTGACTTTTGGCTAATGCATTGTTATTTTCTAATTCAGCATAACAGAGAGGGTAGGTTTTTTTTGGGGAGAAGGTTTTAATAAATCATTTGAATCATCTCCCTAACCTCACAGCAGCCCACCTTTCTCCTACTGGTCCCCCGCCCCCACTAGGTTTCTTTACATTATAAATCCCAGGATGTGATTAAAGGGCAAACTATGAATGAAAACTGTACATTTTTCTCCAGAAGGAATTACCTAATGTTTAATAAAGAAAAATAAATAATGCAAGATGCCCCTATAGTCACTAAATGTAAGGATTCTATATGATCTCTAAAAATAAGCAACAGTGAAAACAATGAGGAAAAGTAATACTAGAAGCAGCTCTCATTTGGCACTTTTTTTTTTGTTTTGTTTTTTTGAGAGACAGTCTCACTAAGGTGCCCAGACTGGCTTCAAACTTGCAATCCTTATGCCTCAGCCCCTCAAGTTGCTGGGATCACAGGTGTGCATGCTGAGCTAAGCTGATCTGGTGCACTTTCAATACTAGTTAGACATTACTGGAAAGGATACAGGTGGATTTAATCCTCACCATGTAAGGAAGACATTTGTACTGGAATTAATTTACAACCGAAAAAATTTAAATGTAGTTAAGTAGTTTGCCCTTTGTGAAATGAGTTAAAGGGTGAGGGCAAGTCAAAATTAATCACTGGTTAAATACCCTCAGTGATTTGGTTCAGGTGAATTTTATAAAATTGGCTAGCAAATATTTAACAAAATCTGAGTGGTATGGAAGAATGTGCTGCATTTTTAATGCTCATGTAGTCTTCCTCAAACATCAGTCATCAGATGAATAAAGTAAATTGGTGTCCCACTTACATGGCATTTATATTATGAATTCTTTGATTGTTCTGAAGGCCCAAAGGCCCTGATGTTGGGAAACACCCCAATGGTTAATTTCTCTGACACATCTGCTGCCTCCCTAAGCTTCTCCCTGTTATCAATTCCCTGAGGTTGACTTGGTTCTAAGCACCAAAAAGGCATTCCCACTTTCCTTATGTTCATAGAATTTCCCATTTTTCACCAACTGAATTCTGGTGTCTAAGAAATTCTGATACATATAACCCTTTCCAATTTCTAACATTTATAAGGTTTCTTATCAGTCACAATTGTTATTTAAATAAGGGCCTTTTAGGCATACATCTATAGTATCTGATATTCAGTTAAGTCGTTAACCTCAAATGCTTTCCCACATTCCTTACTATCATAGACTTAAAAAAATTATGGATTTTTCTGACATCAATCAGATTCTGAGCCTTCCCTCATTTCTTCACTCACTTCTCTGTCCTATATGAATTCTCTGATGTTGAGTAAGGTGTGAACCACGAATAAAGGCCTTCCCACATTGCTTACATTCATAGGGCTTCTCACCAGTATGAATCTTCTGGTGTCGACTAAGCTCTGAGCCACGACCAAAGGCCTTTCCACATTCCTTACACTCGTAGGGTTTTTCACCACTATGGCTTCTCTCATGGTGAGTAAGTTCTGACCTTCGAATAAAAGCCTTCCCACATTCCTTACATTTATGGGGTCTCTCACCAGTGTGAACTTTTTGATGTCTAACAAGTTCTGTGCTACAGGTAAAGGCCTTTCCACATTCCTTACACTTATAGGGTTTTTCACCAGCATGAGCTCTCTGATGTCGAGTAAGTTCTGACCCACGACGAAAGGCATTTCCACACTGCTTACATTTATAGGGCTTCTCACCAGTATGAACACTCTGATGTCGGAGAAGATGTGAATCAGAGATAAAACCTTTCCCACACTCTTTACATTTATGAGGTTTCTCACCAGTATGAATCCTTTGATGTAGATTCAGTTGTGAGGCACAACTATATACCTTCCCACATTCCTTACATTCATAGCGTCTTTCACCAGTATGAATTAACTGATGAAGACTAAGCTGCGTGTCATAACGGAAAGCCTTCCCACACTCCTTACATTTATGGGGTTTCTCACCAGTATGGATTCTCTGATGTCGAAAAAGATGTGAGGGGCGCGTGAAGGCTTTCCCACATTCCTTACATTCAAAGTACTTCTCATCAGTGTGAACTCTCTGATGAAGATTAAGTTGTGCAACAGATGGAAAGGCCTTCCCACACTCCTTACATTTGTAGGGTTTCTCACCTATGTGCATCTTTTGATGTTGACTAAGCTGTGACCTAGAATGAAAGGTTCTCCCACATTCTTTACACTTGTGAGGTTTCTCACCAGAATGAGTGCTCTGAGGCTGAGTGACCTCAGAGCCACAACTGAAGGCACTTTTCTTACTTTCACTGCTTGTTTTGCTTTCATGAACTTTCTGATGTTTAATCAAGTCTGACCTACTCTTAAAGATTTCCCCACATTCTCCACATTCAAAGTCTTTTTCGTTATTATGAATTCTTTCATGTTGAACAGGACGTGACTGGCTCCCAGAAGCTTTCTTACATTTCTGCCATTCACAGGATTTTTCTCCAGTATGAGCTCTATGACGTTCTCCAGGGGCTGTGCACCGAATAGCAGGGAGCCTTTGTTCAGTGGTTATTTTGGCTTGTTTGACTCGTCCCTCCTTATGCCCCTGCTGTCTCTCCAAGTGGCATTTGATTTCCTTGCTATCTCTGACCCTGTTGAACTCAAGGTTGGAACGTGTACGTTTTTTTGTCATCTCCTGCTGCAATGATTTAATTTCATAATTGTTCTCTTGTGATAAATTCTTGGTTTCTCTTCTGGACTCCCAACCTGTATGATAACGAGAAAGAAAGCAGAAGGTATTTTCACATTTCAAGAAAAAACAAAGTCCTAGGTAGTGTAGGAGTGAATGTTAATGAATATGGAGTTTCAATTTGAGGAAATGACAATATTACATGCTAAATATTACTAAAAACTACTCTACTGTACACTTCAAATGGGAAGAGTTTTATGATAAGAGAATTACATTTCAATAAAGCTGTTTCTAAAACTCAGGAGAAAACCAGACCCAAAGTGCAGATAAAATGATTTTACAGGGGAAGGATGAGGGCACTTCCTGTCAGAAATGGGAAGGAAATGATAGGATAGCAAGAGAGTGCTAAGTGGAAGAAAAACCTGGAGCCTGTGCTGAAATGTCTTCAGTTTCTTCCCCAGATCTTATGCCTTTTGTTGGCAGGAAGTTTTTTTACTAAAATCTCAGAAGGGTTGCCTTGTCTCAAACAGACTGGCTGGGGGACAACCTGACATGGTCTCCTCAATACAATTCCTCCTCACTCACCTGGACACCATTCTTTTGTCTCCTTCTTCCTCTTAACCATCCAGGGTTCTTTCCCCTGCTCCAATAAGGAGATCACTCTCGGCTTAGTTTTAGAAAGTCCTGCTCAAGGAAAAAAAGGGAAAAGGCTATGTTGAGGTGTCAAAATCAAAATCAGTCCATGATTATCAAGAAGAGCATGTAGATTAAGGGTCAGAATGAGGAAAGAAGGTCAGAGAAATGGGGAAGATACATGTGCCCAAGGCAGAAGCCCAATTCACAAGGGACAAATCATTCTTTGGCGAGCAAGAATCATTAATTCAGCTAGGAATGTGAAAAACTCTCACTTACAAATTCATAATAAATGACATAAAAATTCCAAAAGACTAATTCTGAATTTTGATGGGTAAAACTTACCCAGTGAAATCAAACTGTTATAATTCTCCAACATTACATCGCTATATAGATTCTTCTGAGCAGAGTCCAAACATTCCCACTCCTTTTGAGAGAAGTAAATGGCCAAATCTTTGAACTGAAAACACAAACAAATATACAGTTTGTGAAATTAGTGGACGAAATCTTTTAAGGCAATATAAGAGAAGCAATTCAGTAGAGAGTTCCACTGGACCAGGCTACACTAGATGCTTCCACATGGATGGGTCAGTGTGGACACAAGGGAGATTAGAGACAAAGGCCCTCAAAGGTCTTGGGTATGCCTGCTGCTGAAGATGTAACCATTGGGATTTCCATTATGCACCCAGGTTTGGGAGCAGACAGTCTAGATAAGTGCTGTCTCCCAATTACATGAAACTACAGAGGAAAGTGAACAGCAGGCTCTGTGTTTGGACACAGCTCTCATTTTTCCTCTCAATTCTCCCATTCAAGGAAAAAAAAATCTGAATCAGAATGAATCAACCAACATCACCCTATGTAAATTTATGATTACACAAATGGTATGCCTTTACTCTATGTACAGAGAAACAACATGTATCCCATTTGTTTACAATAAAAAAAAAAAGAAAAAAAGAAAAAAAAAATCTGAATCACGCTTAAGTATCTTATAAAATCTCTCTGAAAATGCATGTAATTTAATAATTTCTTTAAAACTCAGGCTCCACACCTGCAATCCTAGTGATTCAGGAGGCTGAGGCAGAAGGATCACAAGTTCAAAGTCAGCCTCAGCAACTAAGCAAGGCCCTAAGCATCTTAGCAAGACTGTGTCTCAAAGTGAAACAAAAAGGGATGGAGATGTAGCTCAAAGATTAAGTGCCCCCGGACTAAATTTCTGGCACTCCCCTTGTCCCCCAACAAAACAAACAAAACCAACAAAACTGTAAGCTCCCAAACCTAGAATAGTAAATCCTAATCACTTTACTTTCTTTTTATTCCTATGGTGCTGGGGACTGAACTCAGGGGTGTTCCAACACTGAGATACATCCCTAGTCCTTTTTATTTTTTTAAATTTTAAGATAGGGCCTTCACTAAGTTGCAGAAGAAGGCCTTGAATTTGCAATCCTCCTGCCTCAGCCTCCTGAGTAGTCTGGAATACAGGTGTACCTGGCCTTAATCAAATTCCCATGTCACTGCAAATTCTTTTAACAGACACCATTTTTACTGGCTGTATGACACCCCATCTTACATATTCAATATTTCTATTATTGGGCACTAGGTTAGAGTTTTCTAAGATCCTTTTGGAGTTAGGAGTTATTACTTCTCAAAAATTATACAACTAGCTAACCTGTCCCTAACTATAGTTTTTTTTGTTCCTAAGCTACCAAAACAGATGGAGATAGAGACTCAAAACAATGTGACCAAAGGTGAAAACACTACACAAGTTCAAAATGGACTCACTTATTGGTATCCATCTGGCAGAAATCAGAAATCTCCTTATGAATATCCCAAAACTCTACCATCACATTTCTCTCATATTCAGTCCTTAAAATCCAAGGAACCTCTGGCGTGGTGGTGCATGCCTACAATCCAAGCAGCTTGGGAGGCTAAGGCAGAAGGATCGCAGGTTTGAAGCCAGTCTCAGCAATTTAGAGAGACTGTAAGCAACCTAGTGAGACCCTGTCTCAAAATAAAAAATAAAAAGGGCTATGTTTCCCTGCATTCAGTCCCTGGCACAAAAACAACAACAACAAAAAAATCAAATCCAGGTAGCTAGAGATATCGGCAGATACTGAGACAGGTCATCTGTGATGACACGGACAGGGATAAAAACACATCCTTCTTACCATTATATTCCTTCTTACGATTATACTCCAATGCTAGGCTTAGTGTTCCAGTAAATATAGAATGTATTGAATAAATACATTTGTATTTGAATAAATAAAGAATGAACATGAAAGAGTAGGTGCTTTATCCTGAGAGTAATAGGGACCCAATGAACAAAATAAAGGAAGTAACAAAACCAAACTATTTTACTGGCAAGTAGTAAGAGGCAGGAGCCCAATTAGGAGACCAGTACGCTCTTTCTCCCACAAAGCCTGATCTGGCACAAGTCAGCAGTGTGAGGCAATGAGGCATAAACTCAAAAGCAGGAAAGAGAAAAAAGCAATGAGACCTGGTACCTCATTGGATGTTGGAAAGACCAGGAAGCAGGAGTTGGGGAAACCCTAGGCTGGCAGAGTTAAGAGTGCATTTAGATATATTTCCATTATTATCTTAATCCCTAAACTTTGTAAGCCACATTATACTGTGGAAATTATGAAGACTTCCATGGTCACACAGGTAGTAAAGAGTAGAAGTGGGGTAAGATTCTTTCTTTTTATCACAGTACACAACCTCCCTTCAGTGTTTAGACCAAGGGCAATGACTACTTTGAGGAAAGGAAAAAACAGATGGAGAAATGGACACTCAAGGGTTGAAGAGCAGGGGAACAGAAGCTCCCTCCCCTCCAAAGTGTGTAGAGAATGGCTATGGAGCCTTCTTCTGATTTTTTAGGAAATTTCTGGCATGGGTGAGAGTGGAAAGACAACCTCAACAAATTCTCACAGAATTCTAAGAAGTCAAAGTGAAAGGAAGAAACAGATTAATCCAGAATAGAAATAATATTCTGTGAACCTTTAGAGTGAAAAAAATCCTTGAAGATTAACTGATGAAATTAATGACAAGTCACATACCCAGGCACATCCAGGGGAAAAAACTGATTTCATACCCACAAGAACCATGCCTTTCTTTAAAATTAATTACTAGAAAGAAAAAGGGGGGGGGGATCTAAATAAACACTTTAAATCAGGAAATTTTACAGCCAAAATTCTCTGGTTATATATTACATGGGCTATCTTAAAGATTACACTGAACAAAAGACAAAAGTACTTCAGCAAAATAGGAGTGACTTTTCTACTTTTGTGGTAGCTGAAAGGCCTACCAGCATGACAGAGGAAAAAAATTTAATTAACGTGTCAATTCATCTCAAGTCCATTTTGAAACCTCTGAATATAAAATAAGATTGTGAAAAAATGCTTCTATGACAGCTTATAAATGACAAATAAATATGCATAACATGTAAACTGTTGTTTAAAATAAAACAAAAAAGATAGTATTCTTTGACAAGTGGGCAAAGAAAATCAGAAGGCAATTTAGAATTCTCAGTTCTACTACTTATTAACTATGTAATTTTGGGACAAGTGACTTAATAGATCTATTTCCTCATCTGTCAACTTAGTATAATACCCTATTTTGCCAAGTTTGAGATGTCACTGACAATACAACCACCATTATTTTATAAACCAGGAGAAAGAGAGGGAGAGAAAGCAAGCAAGTCAGTCATCAACAAAACTATGACTTGCCAGGAATTAAAAGTCCACCTTGATTTCAGAGAGGCTGAAATGTTAAAGTACATCACAGAACTAATGAAATATGTTTCAAAGGGTTGTTATGTGGATTGAACAAGATCACATATGGGAAAAACTTTAAACTACAGCAGCTAAAAGTTCTCAATAAGCTTCTATTAGTAGTATGATCTTACTCTGAAAATAATCATACTCTCATGTATGCAGATAAAATAATTTGAAAATGTTTACAGTGACTCTAGATGGTGGTTCCATGGGTGGCTCTGATAGTCTTAGTAGGTTCTGAAATTTTTGCAAGAATCCTATGTTACTTAAATTGTTAGAAAGAGTGCAATTAAGTTACTTCTTTCTTGATACAGGAGCATACAGTTATTCCACATGTTAGAAATTTGTAAGCAAAAAGGGCTACTTCAGTGACCCTAGATGGGACAACAAAATAAATTAGACTAATGTGAATAACCTTATTTTTTTTTAAATATTTTTTTAGTTGTCGATGGGCATGATATCTTATTTTTATTCCTTTATTTTTATGTGGCGCTGAGGATCAAACTCAGTGCCTCACATGTGCCAGGCAAGTGCTCTACCACTGAGCCACAACCCCACCCCCGAATAACCTTTTTCTATTTTTCAACTTCCCTGCCAAATCACTGAGGCAGTTCATTGTCAACAGGGTTTTGGGAATGAATAAAATCTAGGGAAATGGAAATTCTAGGTCACATAAGATAAGGTGTGTAAGCAAACACCCCTGCGGCTGGCTTAGGAAATCTGCTCCATGAATATGGTTGCCTCCTCTCTTCCTTCTCCATCTCACTACCACGAATCTGTCCTGAAAACCAAGAAGTCCTTCCCAAGAAGAAAGTGGCAAATACAACTTACCTCCACCATGGCTCCAGATATGCAGCTCTCTCCTCTTCTGAGTTCTTAGAGAAAGAAAAAGGGAAAAGGGTTAAGAAACGAAGAGACAAGCCTTTCTTCCTGAAGCCCAGAGAAGACCCAGTCACAATATACCCCTGACCCCATAGGCACTGAGAGGGAGACCAACAAAGGCAAAAAGTTTAATTAATCAGTTTCATTTACGTTTTTTGGGGGTAGGGCCCAGGGATTGAACTCAGGGACACTCAACCACTTAGCCACATCCTCAGTCCTATTTTGTATTTTATTTAGAGACAGGATCTCAATAAGTTGCTTAGTGCCTTGCTTTTGTTGAGTCTGGCTTTGAACTCTTGATCCTCCTGACTCAGCCTCCTGAGCTGCTGGGATTATAGGCATATGCCACTGAGTCCAGCTCATTTATGATTATAGATGCAAATATTCCAAATGCGAGGCTGATTTCAATAATGTAGTATAACATTTATACAATGAATTATGTTAAAAGATTTCCTAGTTGGAAGAACATTAAGAAATCAAATGATCCAGGTGCAGTGGCACACACCTGTAATCCCAGCAGCTCAGGAGGCTTAGGCAGGAGAACTCTGAGTTCAAAGTCAGCCTCAGAAATGTAGAAAGGCCCTGAGCAACTCAGCAAGACCCTCTCTCTAAATAAAGTAAGATATAAAAGGGCTTGGGATGTGGCTTAGTAGTAAAGCGACCGTGGGTTCAATCCCCAGTACCAAAAAAGGAGAAAAAAAATCTAATGACAAAATACCTTGCATAAACAAATGAAAGGAACACAACAAGTTCATGTATCAAATGATGCCAATAAGATGATGTGGTATAATGTTCATGTCTCCTAAATGGCAAGGTTTAATCCCAAGAACCTGTATATAGGTTATTTTGCATGGTGAAAGAGACTTTGCAGATATACTTCAACAAGGATCTTTTGAGATGGAAGATCATCTGAGAAGGCCCAGCAAAGATCCTTGTAAAAGGAAGGCAGAAAGGCCAAAGTCAGAGAGATGTGACAACAGAAACAGAGGTTAGAATGATGTGCTTTTATCATGTAGGAAGGGACTATGAATAACAGAATACAGGAAGCTTCTAGAAGGGGAAAAAGACAAGGAAACAGATTCTTCCCTAGAACCTAGAAAAGAATGCAGCTCTGCCAACACCTTGATTTTAGTCCTAGCACTTATTTTTTTCAGATTTCTAATCCTGTCTCTGAATAAGGAAACCTCTCAAAGCAGGAAGAGGATAGTATGACCTGTCATTCATTAGAAAGCCATGTTTTTGATAAGTCAGACCTCCCCCATTGGTTCTTGAGCTACCTTCTTCTACTGGGATATAAAAACTTATACATTCCTTGACCCAAAACTTTCTTACAGAAACAATTTAAGAAATTGGTTTCCTAGCTGTCTTGTTCTAAGTGGGGTTGTGGAGGCATCCCTTAGCAGCTCTGTGCTCTGGCACGTTTGTTTCTTATCACATGTGATAAAGTGGAGTCCTATTGTAGGCACATTTACTTCAATTGTTTATTTTGAAAAATTTAAATATCCATAAGTGTTGAAAGAATAATACAGAGAACTCATGCATGCCTGTACCCTAGATTCACCAAATATTAATGATCGGCCACTTCTGGTTCTCTGACTCTACCATTTAAAAATAAATCTAAGTATCATGTTACTCCACTACCAAACATGTCTATATGTATCTCCTAAGGGCAAAGTGTTTTCTTAACACACACCACTACAGTATCTCACACACACATCATTAAACACAGTAACAATTACATCATGAACCACAAAATAGTGTGCATACATCATTAATTGCATTAGTATATACCTTGTGTAACTTTTAACTATAACATCATGAACCTACCAAAAGAAATGAATGATTCCAGAATTCAAGAACATTCAAATTTCCCCCCAAATGTCTTAAATAAATTTTTTGCATTAAATGCAATGCATGAACTTTGTACACTGCATTTAATGTTAAGTCTCTCTAACTCTACAGCATTTTTTTTTTTTTTTTTTTTTGGTACCAGGGATTGAAACCAGGGGTGCTAATCCACTGAGTCACATCCCCAGCCCCCACCTCTTTCTTTTAGTTCTCTAACCACTGACTCCATCCCCCTTCTTTCATAGAATCTAGTGTAGCTGTTCTACCAAATGTCTCACATCTGGATCTGTCTGATTATTTCCTCTTGGTAATATTCAGATTAAGTATATTCAGTACAGATACCACATAGACAACATGTGTCCTTGTTGTATTACTTCAGGAGAAAGATGGAATCATGTCATTTCATGTCTAATGATACTATATTTGATCATTTGATTAAAGTGGCTAGATAACAACACCACCATTGTAAACAGATATTCATTTTCAAGTTGTTGAGATTTTCCAGCATGTCCAGTGTTCCATTCTGAACACTCACCTTGGAGAGAAAGGTTGGAGTTTTTATTATGGAAATTATGATCTACCAAGGAAGCAGTAGCTCTGAGGAGACACAAGTCACTGACGCTTTTGGTTGATGGCCATCTGCCCTGCCTTATGAAGCATGGGAGTTGAATATCACGGAGAACTTAAGTGTGAAGATGAATGATGATGGGCTTTCCCCAAGAGTAGATGAGAAGGTTTTTGTACCTACAGCCAGGTCTTATAGCTAGTATCAGTTTAAACTCAATTAAGAAACAAAAAAATCACAGCAGAATTTAAACATTCAATATGAAAAAAACATTACGCAATTACAGGAAAGTAACCATAAGGACACAAAGAGAACTTATATAAAGGGTTCTTTATAGCTGAGGGAGAGTATGCAAGGAAAGACAAACTTGGAAGGAGTATTCTCCCCAAGGCGAGGTTTCAGACCTCACTGGAAAAGATGTGATTTGTGGCCCACTGGATGGTGGCAAAGTTGTATCAATTTCTTCTTAAATTCAGTTACAGCCTTACTGAATATTCTTTTTTTTTTTTTTTTTACTTTTTTTAGTTGTTAATGGACCTTTATTTTATTTATTTATATGTGGTGCTGAGGACTGAACCCAGTGCCTCACACATGCTAGGGGCAAGCACTCTACCACTGAGCCACAACCCCAGCCCTGAATATTCTTTTTATCTAGAGAAGAAGTTGTAAGGTTAGCTTCCAAAAATGTATATATAAAATAAAAATGAGAGAGAAAAATGTGGTTAGTATAAAAATAAACACACATATAATATGAGAAAATATGCAAAAACTACTAGTCTTTATGTTTGTAACTGGTTAGGGGTTACAGCTGTCTATGGCTTCCTCCATCAACAACCCACTCCATACTTGCACTGCCTTTAATAACCACCTCAGATACTCTGGATTATCTACCTGGTAGGGTGACCTAAACCTTCATTCCTGGTCCTTCAATAATTCTGCCTTTTTTCTTTTTACTCTTATAATTTTTCCATTAGCCTTCACTAGTAGGCATAAAAGTACTGAGAGGAATGTCAGAGTTCGCCTGGGTTCCAGATAGAGCTCTCTACCTCCACTGTGCAGCAGCAACCCAATTTCTCATTGGGAAGTAGGATCAATCATTCTAGCCCACCCATCGCAGGTCATCTGTATTGTTTCTGTTTTGGGATTATAATGAATAAATCTGCTTTAAATTAAAAATAAATAAATAAAAAGGATCTCCCACCTGAACCATGACCTACTGATTGTCCAGAACTCAAGGGAAACAGAAGTAATAGTTAACCCTCACAAAGGGTAGACTCTTGTCTAAATGCTTTGAATACGTTTTCTCATTTAAACCTTTAAGCAGCCATACCAGGTATTATTATGGCAATTTTATAAAAAGCTGTTTTGAAAATTGAACTTGTTTAAGGTTAGTAAAGGAGAAAGCCAAGATTTAAACCCAGCTTCTGGCTGCATGAGTCAAACTTTTCCCACTAAACCATTTTAGCTCTCAGGAAGGAAGAACGTCTATTACATAAAAATCAAACACAAAATCCATTATTTGGGTTTTCGCGTGTTTGGTATTTTCTAGCATTGTTTCTTTAGTTAAAGGCATTGGAATGCTCAAATTTTAATCTCACAGATTCCTGAGTCTTAAAATGATTAGCCATATGAAGTATATGATGAAAGTTTGGATGTGTGTTAGGTAATCCTAATCAAATGTTGACAAGAGCAGGATTAAAGGGAAACAATGTCTTCACCACTGGAAATAACAATTATTTGAGCTTCCTAAATAAAACCCTGCAATTTTGATATTTCAACTTTACCATATAAAATTCTGATATTCATTTTACTTGTCTTTTTGTCAAGTAACTTATGAATTGGTGGCTTTGGAAATAAAATTTATAAATTTATAGGCACACAAAAAAAATCATTATAGCCATTAGGTTTCTCTCCATCCCCTCACCCCAAATTCTGTGAGCTGCTCTAGCAAATTAATTGAAAGCAAGTAGGGGTTGTATGAGCTCCAATCTGTAGCTGGTTGGTCAGAATCACAGGTAAAACAACCTGGAGTTTGCCTGGCATCTGAAGTGGGGGGTAGCATGAAAACTCAATTTTATTGGAGGATCTCAGTAGGCTCTGCTGCTACATAAGTAGTTGGTATATGGAGACAAACCCTCTTCCACCTCTAATGTGGGAGGCCTAAGTTACCCCATATGATAAGCCTTATTACCTTGTTGTCTGCTGCTAGCTCAATCACTTCTTGTGTCCACCTTCATGCACGTATGTACACATGTATTTATTTACTGCAGTATTTGGAAATGAAACCAGGGGTGCTCTATAACTGAGCCACATTCCAGGCCCGCCCCACACTTTCTGTCTAATTTTTGAGACAAGGTCTCACTAAGTTTCCCAGACTGTCCTTGACCTTGCAATCCTCCTCCCTCAGCCTCCCAAGATGCTGGGACTACAGATGAGCAACACTGTGTTTGGCTAATGTCATCATTTTAATTTAAAGATTAGATGAGCACAGACACTCCTATATCAGGGAACACTTCTGTCTCATTCCCTGCAGAAATCAAGCTTCCACTTTGGATACCAGCAGATCTCAGAAAGTTATTATATGCCAGACAATAAGAAAATAATATTTCACAAAGCTTCAGAGACTAATATTACAAATTTATATGTGATTTGGGCCTCTCCAATGCATAAAAGGGTACCACTAATAGTAAGGAACAACATTGAAACAGGGCACCAGTCCCAGGGCAGCCCTCTGCCAAGGTCATTTCACAGGAACTATATTGGGAGTATTTTGTAAAATGGTTCCTTGTGTTGATCTCAGTTGTTAAATTTAGTCAGCAAAGAAACAGCAGCTGGTTACATGGGAACATTAAAATATCTTTAGGACACCATCATTAATTATGTCCCAGAAATAGCTGCTGAGGCTTCTACCCAAAGCAGGGTGCAACTGATATCCACTGCATTTGCTGGTACAAAAAGTTATCGGTTCAAATTGCCATGGTGGCCAATATTTCCACAGCTTGCAAAGCTAATTACTCAGTTAGTCCTATCCTAGATACCTAAGAGAAATGAAAACACATCTTTATGAAGACTTGTATACAAATGTACATGGTAGTTTCATTTCTAGTAGCTCCCAAAATGGAAACTACTCAGATATTCATCAACAGATGATTTGATAAACAAATTGTGTTACTATTACTAATAAACTGAGAAATACAAAAACATGAGCACCACTGTGTGGTTAAAATATCTGAGAAAATGAAGCCAGAGACAAAAGACACTATATGATTCTGTTTATACAAAGTTCTAGAACAGGCAAAACTAATAAACAGAGATGGAAGTCAGAAGCAGTAATTTCAGAATGGGATGGTAGTCATGAAGTAAGGAACCAAAGAATTTTCTGGGGAAATAAGAAATATTCTATTTATTGACCTGGAAAGTAGATACACAGATGAATATACGTACAAAAACATATCAAAATGCACACTGAAGATTTTTAGCCAGGTGCAGTGGCCCATGTCTGCAATCCCAGCAGCTTGGGAGGTTAATGAAGGAGGATCACAGTTTTAAAATCAGCCTCAGCAACTTAGTGAGGTCCTGAACAACTCAGTGAGACCCAGTATCAAAATAAAATACAAAACGGGCTGGAGAAGTCGTTATATGTCCCTGGGATCAATCCCTGGTATCAAAAACCAACCAACCAACCAACAAACAAACACTATTTATACTCATGTAAATGCTTCAGTTTTTAAAAAGGAAAATGAAAAAAGTAAACAAGAATTTAGTCATAAAGGAAGCATGTGGGAGATAATGTTTTAGACAGGCTGCTAGAGAAAAGGAAAGAAATAATGACAGGCAAACAGCCTGCTATCCAGACTAATCAAGGGCCACAAATGTATATCAGACTAAAAATATAGAGTACTCAGAAGTTCTGGTTTCCAGTTTGGCAGATAAAGAGCTTGGAAGTTGTCACTTTCTCCTAACAATTAAAAAACTGAAATGTCAACAAGTCTTTTATACATCAGAACAGGGAAGGTCACAGGGCAATCTATTGCCCCCAAGTTCAAGAGGCAGACAGGCAGATATGAGAATCACAATTTAATAGAGCAAAAACTTCCACAGAAATTCAAAATGGGGTAGAAAAACCTGAACTATAGTAGATGAATTACTAGAGATTTGGACAACTTTTTAGAGTTAAAAACTCCAAAGGAACCAGTCTCAGGAGATCCTCACACTTTTGTGTTCTATGTCCAGGAGGCTGACCAGGTTCTTACAGTAAAGATCAGAGAAAAATTCCACTGTGTATTTGGGAGAAGGAAGGGAAAAGCTGACACTTAGAAATACAAAAAAGAAATACAAAGCATTCCTTTCTTAAGGGGGTTTGCCCTGAGATAACTATTACACAAGAGTCTAACCTACTGGGATTTTATTGAAGCCAAACCAATTGGGGGAAGGGAAATATCCAATTCTGATTCACTGCGGTCTTCCTGTCCTACCTAATGGGGGATGGTGTAAAAACTAAGAGTGGTGAAGGTCACAGGCTAGGGACACTGGTTCATTAAAAGATCAAGAATAAATCATAGTGCACCATCTTTTTAAAATGTTTTTATATGTGATTTGCAAAAATTTTGTTAAGTATTTTTGCATCTATGTTCATTTGGCACAAGAAATAAAAGCAGCAATCAATAATTGGGATAGATTCAAACTAAAAAGTTTTTTCTCAGCAAAGGAAACTATCAACAATGTGAAGAGAGCCTACAGAGTGGGAGAAAATCTTTGCCACACATACTTCAGATAGAGCACTAATCTCCAGAATCTATAAAGAACTCAAAAAAACTTTGTACCAAGAATACAAATAATCAATAAATGGGCTAAGGAAATGAGCAGACATTTCACAGAAGATTTACAAGCAATCAACAGATATATGAAAAAATGTTCAACATGTCTAATAATAAAGAGAAATTAAAATCAAAACCATCCTAAGATTTCATCTCACCCCAATTAGAATGGCGATTATCAAGAATACAAGCAACAATAGGTATTGGCAAGGATGTGGGGAAAAAGGTACACTCATACATTGCTGGTGGAGTTGCAAATTAGTGCAGTCACTCTGGAAAGTAGTGTGGAGATTCCTTAGAAAACCTGGAATGGAACAACCATTTGACCCAGCTATCTCACTCCTTGGCCTATACCCAAAGGACTTAAAGTCAGCATACTACAGTGATGCAGCCACATCAATGTTCATAGCTGCTCAATTCACAGTAGCTAGATTGTAGAACCAACCTAGATGACCTTCAATTGACGAATGGATAAAGAAACTGTGGTGTATATACCCAATGGAATATTATTCAGCCATAAAGAATAAAATTATGGCATTTATAGGTAAATGAATGGAGTTGGAGAATATCATGCTAAGTGAGATAAGCCAATCCCAAAAAACCAAAGGCTGAATGATCTCTCTGATAAGTGGATGATGATATATAACAGGGGGTGGGAGGGAGGCAAGAATGGAGGAAGGATGGATTGTATAGAGGAAAAAGAGGAGCAGGGAGGGGGTTGGAGGAAGGAAAAATAACAGAATGAGACAAACATCATTACCCTATGTACATGTATGATTACACAAATGGTGCAACTCTACTTTGTGTACAACCAGAGAAACAACAGTTGTATCCTATTTGTGTAAAATAAATCAAAGTAAATAAAAAAAGAATAAATCATAGCATTAGAGATCACTAACCCCACAAACTTAAAATACCAAATCACTAAAGGTTTGTTTATCAAGTTCCTTTTACAAATATAAATTATCCAGTTTAAAAAAAATTGCCAAACAAAGTGGTGCATGCCTGTAATCGCAGCAGCTTGGGAGGTTGAGGCAGGAGGATTTTGAGTTCAAAGTCAGTCTCAGTAATTTAGTGAGGCCCTGAACAACTCAGTGAGACCCTGTCTCTAAATAAAATACAAAAGGGGCTGGGGATGTGGCTCAGTGGTTGAGTGTCACAGAGTTCAATCCCTGGTACCTGGTAAAAAAGAAGTAGGAGGTAGAGCACTTGCCTAGCACATGTGAAGCACTGGCTTTGAACCTCAGCACCAGATAAAAATAAATACATAGGGCTGGAGTTGTTGTTTAGTGGTAGAGCACTTGTCTAGCATGTGTGAGGCACTGGGTTCAATTCTCAGCACCACATAAAGTAAATGAATAAAATAAAGGTCTACAACAACTAAAAATACATATAAAATACTTAAAAATACAAAAAAGGTATTGTGTCCTTTTACAACTAAAAAAATTTTTTTAAAAAGGAGGCATAGAAAGAAGCAAAAAAACACAGTTTGAAGAGTTAGAGCAAAGTTAAGAATCAGAATCAGATATGGCAAGGATGCTGTAATTATCAGACTAGGATTTTAAAACAATTTGAGTAATACACACACACACACACACACACACACACACACACACACAAGGGCTCTAGTAGAAAAAATATAAAATATGCAATAAAAGATGGGCAGTGTAAGCTGAAAGATGGAAGTTCTAATAACGTATAAAAAAGAAATGCTACAGATCATAAATAGTATAATAAATAAAGAATGCCTTTGATGGGCACATTAAGTAAACTCAACATGGCTGAAGAAATAACCTGTCAGTTCAAGGATATTTCAATAGGAATTTCTAAAACTTAAAAAACAGAAAAAAAAAAAAAAAAAAAACCAAAAAATAAGGAACAGAATATTCAAGAACTGCAGGACAATTACAAAAGATTTAACATACCAGAAGAAATTGAATCAATAATTAATAATGTTACAAAACAGAATGTACTAGGCTCAGGTGGGTTTCACTGGTGAATTCTAGCACACAAGGAAGAACTTCTACTAATTCTCTGCAATATCTTCCAGAAGAGGGGGACATTTCCCAACTCGTTCTGTGAGGTCAGCATTACCCTAATAACCAATTACCAAAACAAGGACAAACACATTACAAGAAACAAAACAGCTAAAGATTATTCTCTCTCTCATGAACATAGATGCAAAAACCCTTAACAAAGTATTAGTGAATCAAAATCTTACAACATATAAAAAGAATTATGCAACACAACCAAATAGGATTTATCCCTGATATGTAAGGCTGAATGGACATTTGAAAAATGGATTTATGCAACAGACTTTAGTCCATAAAGAAGAAAAACTATAGTATCATATCAATAGATAAAAAACGTTTGAAGAAATCCAACATACATACATGATTTAAAAACAAAACAAAACTCTGGGGGAAGGAAAAAATAACAATGAATGGTATGCAAAAAACAAACAAACAAACAAAAAACAACTCTGACTCTAGGAATCTAAGGGAATTTCCTCAACTTGATAAAGAACATATACCAAACCAAACCAAAAAACCAGATAGCTAACATAATATTGAGAAATGTGAAAGTTCCTGTAAAGATAAAGAATAGGGCAAGGATGTCTTCTCTCCACATTCCTTTTAAACGCCATACTGGAAATTCTATTTAATGTAATAAGAAAAGTGTACAGATTGAGAAAGAAAACTCTGTTTGCAGATGAAATGGTTGTCTTATGTAGAAAATGTGGAAGACTCAATAAAAAACTGCTAGAACTAAGAAGCAATATAAGCAAGGTTATATTATACAAGGTCAATATACAAAAGTCAATCACTTTACAGCAATGAGCAAGTGGAATTTAAAATTTAAATTACAATACCATTTATTTATATTAGCACCACCCCAAAATGGAATACTAAAGCATAAATCTAACAAAACATGTACAAGATATACATAAGGAAAAGTAAAACTGATGAAAGAAATCAAAGAGGAACTAAATAAATGGAGAGAGATTCCATATTCAAGATGGTCCTTTGCATCCTTCATTCCTACAATGTGTGTCTGGGTGGGTAATAACCTCCCACCTCTAAAATCTTGATCTCTGATTTCCACATTTCAACCTGGTTCAATATATCTCCTGTCTCCATTCACATTCTGTTGAAAGGGCTTTTCAATAGGCCCAGTACAGGGCAATAGAACTGGGGATTCCCTCTTATTAAAGATCTTGGACCTACTTTCTCTGGCTCTTCGGTCTACAACTTTGAGAACCACCAAGTTTTCTCCAAAACAAAATAAGTAAAATCTAGGTTGCCTTTGGGCAAAAAATTTGATGCCCATTATACTAAATTCTAAGAAAAAGGCCAATGCAATGTGATTTTAACAAGCACAGACCCATCTTTTTTTTTTTTTTTTTTTTTTTTTTGCAAAGGCCTACACTCCCTAGTAATCCTTGGGACAGAGGGGAAGAGAATTTCAGCAACATGTGGTGGCACATGCCTGCAATCCCAGTGACTCAGTAGGCTGAGGCAGGAGGATTGCAAGTTCAAAGCCAGACTCAGAAATTTAGTGAGGCCCTAAGCAACTTAGTGAGACCCTGTCTCAAAAATTAAAATAAAACCAAAGACACAACAAATGCACACTTTCATCAGAAATTCACTGGAAAAACTATGACAGTTATTTTACAGACATTATATCTTAAACATGCATTTTAGAAGTGGATGTTTGTTTTTCATTTTTTGGAGCTGATTTTTAAAGACATTCAATCAAGTTTTAGGACATTATTTAAACTTGAAAATGATAAGAAATGGAAATACAAGATCCACGTCTCTCAGCGTTGTCTTCTGCTTTGCTGGCAGGTGTACACGGTTTATATTAAATCACAACCTTTGGATTATACACATGCTCATAACTGGTCCATTGGGGTCCACATTTAGTCATACAGTTGTTGATGTGTGGGACAGTGTGATATTGTAACACATTTTTTTACCACTCTCTTCTGGGCCCCTCCTGAGAGGAGGATTATATTTCTTGCCTATTGATATTAGGCTCGACAATGTGACTTGATCTGCACAGTGAAATGTAAAAGTGACATGTTCAGAACAGAAATCCTAAGAGTTTTAAGAACTATTACATAGTTTTTCTATTTCTCTTTTCCCTCTGCAATGAGACTGTCATATTGCTTCTTCAACCTAGGTCCTGAAATAAAGATGTATATGGCAAACATTTTTCCTTATTTATAATTTTTTTTCTTTAGGATGTCATTTGATGAATGGGCATTTTAAACAGACAAATGAATTATTTATTCTTAATTAACTTCTCTTGTGTTTTATTTAAGAAATATTCCCTACTTCGAGGTATAAAAGACATACAACTAATATGTTTGAAGTTCTACTTTCAGTATTAAAATCCTTCATCTGTATGGAGTTGATTTTTGTGTTTTATAGGAGGCATGGATTTATTTTCATCTTTTTGCCAACTAAAGTTTTTTTCTTGCTCTATTGATTCAACTGTCCCTCTTTTCCCCACTGACCTGATTTCCTGTTTCCATCTATAATAGGTTGAATGGTAGTTCCCCAAAAGCTATATGCATATCCTAACCTCTGGAACCTATAAATGTGATCTTATTTGGAAACAAGGACTTTGTAGCTGAAATTAAGGTTCTCAAGAGCCTTCAGAGATCTTCAGAGATCATTCTGAATTATCTGGGTGACCCCTAAATTCAATCACATTGTCCTCATAAAACAGAGAGGAGAAGAAAGGAGACAAAGAGGAGGCCATGTGGCCACGGAGGCAGGGATTGGAACAATGTGGCCATATGCCAAGGAGCACGTGGAGCACGTGGAGCCAAAAGAAGATGGAAGAGACAATCTCCCCTATGGCCTCTGGAGGCAGCACAGTCCTGCTGACACCTCATTTCAGACTTCTGGCCTCTTCCTGTAGAGAATAAATTTCTGCTATTTTAAAGCCAACAAGGTTTTAGTAATTTGTTACAGCAGCCCCAAGAAACTAACACATCATCATATACCAAAATTCCATAAAAGTAAGGAACAGTATCTGGGTTCCTTTTTCCATTTCACAGGTCAACTTACTTATCCTTGTGACACTATCATATAGTCTCAATGATTTCTATATTTAGTGTTATCAGGGAAACTTTACGAGTCACTTGTGGTGACTGGTAACCCAAGGGAAGTAAAAATTTAGAGTCACTCAAGAGGCCCAGAAGGTTTCAGTAGTAAATCTATCCAAACACTTGGAACAATTTTACATAACTCTCAAGAAACAGAAAAAATTAACATTTCCCACCCCAACTCAATGAGGTCAAAATGACCTTGACACCAAAACCTGATAAGGGCATTAAAAATATTTTAAAAGAGAAAAAGAAAGGAAAAGAAAATTAAAGGCAGTTATTGCTCATGGATAGCAACACAAAAAAATCTAAGCAAAATATTAACAAACAGAATCCACTAATATGTAAAAAGACAATATATTATGACTAGTTTATTCTAGAAATTAAAGAATTTAATATTCAAAATCAATGTAATTCACCATATTAACAAAATAAAAGAGAAAAATCTATCACACTTCAATAGAATAAAAAAATCAACTGCTAAAACTCAAAATCTACTCCTGATAAAACTTTAAACCAGAAGTAGAAGAAAGTTTCCTTAAATTGATGAAGGGTGTCTATAAAAATCTACAGTGAAAATATTATATTTAATAGTAAAATAATGAACACTTTCCCACTAAGTCAAGAAAAATTTCAAATTACTTATATGCCAAATAATTGCTCAATCAGTCAACTACTGAGGAAGGGAAAAAGAGAAGGGAGTAGGAGGAGACAAAGGGGAAGTGGGAATGACACTAATGACTTCAACACTGCTCACCTATAAAACCTGGCAAAATTCACCACTTTTGTCTCTTTAAAACATATTCCTCACTTTGCTTCCAGAACATTACCCTCTCTGGGTTTCTGCCCTAATTTCCTGGCTTCACTTTCAGTTTGCTGATTTCTCTTCATTTCTTCAACCTACAAATGTAGACTTCCTTCCCAGATCAGTTCTTAGATGTCTTCTCTTTCAATCTCACAGTTTTGAATACAATCAATATTCCAACAACTGATGCAAGTACAAGTCTAGTCACATCTCTCCTCCAGGTTCCAGATCCACATATCCAGTTGTCTACTCGATTTACCTACACAGACCAGACCCCCAAACATGTTCCTCACTTAGCTCTGCCACTTTGACAAATGGAAATTGCATTTTTCAAGTTGATGAGACCAAAAATCGTGGCATAATCCTTGATTTTTCTTTTTCTAATGTACCACATCAAACCTATAACACGATATTTATAGTTCTGCCTTTTAAAATCTCAATGACTTATCAATGTATTAACCATCATCACCCAGACCTAAACCATCATTTCCCTTGGTCTCTTGGTTTGTCTCTCTGGTTCCACACTTGTTCCTCTGATACTCATTAACAGATCCACTTAAACAATGTTTAAAACTTGAGATTTCCTATTCCAGGTACATCATATAAGTGGAATCATATAAACTTTGCCCTTTTTTGTCTGGCTTATTTCACTTGGTAGGCTTCAAATTTGTTTTAAAGATTGTTCAAGTGGATCTAGAAATGATGAGCTGGAATAACACAGATCATGTTAACCCTCTCCTCAAAGTTTTCCAATGGTTCCCCATTTCTAACAAAAAGCCAAATCCTTTCTCAGATTTACCGTCAAGGCACTATGTAATGTGGCCTTAAACCCTTTCTGAACCTTGTCATACATTATTCTCTTTCCCCCACTGTTCTCCGACTAAAATGTCCCACTTCTTATAATTCCTTGAATATGACAGACATGTCCTCACCTGTAGGGTCTTTGAACTTTCTCTTCTAAATAGCTCAATGTTCTATATCTAAATTTTTTAATGTCTCTTCTCCTCACCACCTTCAGATCTTTTCTCAGATGTCATCTAGTTCTATTTCCAGTAAAGGTAAACTAGGTGTATGTCACAGTAATTCTTATTGCAGTGTTTTAGATTAAACCCAGGGTCTTGTAAATACTAAGCATGTGCTTAGTACTGGCCCATAGAAGTGGAAAAGCTAAACCCAAGTAGAAAGTCACAGTTGACTGGTTTGAGAAGTTTAAGGCTGTGAAAAGTAGTTGAAAAACGAGGAGTTAACTTCTAGAAAGGACACACAAAACAGAATCAGAGCACTACAAGGAGAAGCAGATAAAATGCGTAAAGTGGTGGGTGATTATACAACCCTCCCATCACTGATCAAGAAGACAAAAGTTATTAGGCTTGTAGGTAATTTGAATCAAAAAATTAACCAAGAGGTTTCAAGATGGCGGACTAGAGGGCGGCTGCATTTCATGTTGCTCCAGGACGCAGGATTCAAAAGAGGAGATAGTGAGAGACTTGGGACCAACTCAAAGCCACCGGGTGAGTCTCTCCCGTTGGGGAGGTGTCCCGGATGGGGCGGTAGTCCCGGAATGCAGGGAACTTTGTGAAGTAGAGTTGCTCGGCGAGACGCTCCTCCCCCCACTGGAGGGTAAACACGGACAACTGGGAACATCATAGAGGTGGCTGCTCAGCACAGCGCTTGGACTTCGAGCAACCACTGGGGCTCCGGGTGGCTGCCTGAGGAGGACCTGCGTGGCGAGCTGTTTGGACTCAGAGGGACCGCTTCTGAACACCGGGGGGTTGCCCAGAGGAAGAGGAGAAGTGTGGTGGGTCGCTTGGTCTAGGAGTGACTGCATCAGAGCTACAGGCGGTTGCCAGAGGAGGAGCTGCGTGGCGAGCTGTTTAGACCCAGAACGACTGCTTCTGAACACCGGGGGGCTGCCCGGAGGAAGAGGAGTAACATGGCTTGGTCTAGGAGTGACTGCATCAGAGCTATAGGCGGTTGCCAGAGGAGGAGGCGAGTGGTGAGTTGTTTGGACTCAAAGCGACCGCTCTGAACACTGGTGGCCTGCCTGGAGGAGGAGCGCGGTGGGTTGCTTGGTCTCCGAGCGACTGCTCCTGAACACCCAGGGGGCTACCCCGAGGAGGAACAGGGCAGGTCACTTGGACTCGGAGTGACTGCCTAGGGCTACGGGCGGTTGGCGGGAGGAGGAGACGTGAAGTGAGTTGCTTGGACTCCTAGTTACTGCGATGGAACACCGGGCGGCTGTCCGGAGGAAGAGGTGTGTGGCGGGTCTCTGGGTCTCGGAGCTATTGTACGGGGCTCCAGGTGGTGGCTCAGAGGAGGGGCCGCATAGCCAGGCGATTAGGTGCAGAGCAGGGTCCCAGGACCTAGGCGGCTTCTTGGTGGAAGAGCCGCACAGAGACACGCCTAGGGGTGGAGCGAAGGTTCCAGGACTGCGGGCAGATTCTCTGAGGAGAGGCAGCCTAAGGAGACTCGTCTGCGAAGGGTGAGGTTCCTAGGCCCAGGAGGTAGGTCCAGGCCCCTGGGAACATTGCAGAGGAAGACAGCCCAGCCCAGGCGGTAGTTTTAGATTGAGGGGAACCTCTAGGAGGGGAACTGACCAGTGAGACCTCCCCACCAGGTGAGTCTTCCCTGCCGGGTGACGTTTTCCCACAAGAATGGTAAAACCAGAGACACAGGCACAAGCAGGCCTTGCCTCAGCCTGCAGCCTAGTTCCCTTTTGGATGACCATTGGTCAACAAGTGGAGGCACCTCTGCCCACTATCAGGGAATATATCCCACCTGAGGGCCACCAACCCTAGAGAGGCAGCTTCCTTGTGGAGCACCGCATTATCAACTTCCTCCAAGACTTCAGGCTACTGAAGGATAAGAGGGGATATACTAGCAATCTTCAGGGACATTATAAGTCAATAGAGGAAATCTGCAATATCTTAATGACCCACTGATTCCTGAACAGTATGAGAAAACAAGGGAAGAAAATGCCCCAAACAAATCTAGATGTTACATCAATAAAATCCAACGACAGCACGGCAGAAGAAATGACAGAAAGAGAGTTCAGAATGTACATAATTAAAATGATCAGGGAAGCAAACGATGAGATGAAAGAGCAAATGCAGGCATTGAATGATGAGATGAAAGAGCAAATGTAGGCATTAAATGATCGCACCAATCGACAGTTAAAAGAGCAAATACAGGAAGCAAAAGATCATTTCAATAAAGAGTTAGAGATATTGAAAAAAAAAAAACAAACAGAAATCCTTGAAATGAAGGAAACAATAAACCAAATTAAGAACTCCATAGAAAGCACAACCAATAGGATAGAACACCTGGAAGACAGAACCTCAGATATTGAAGACAAAATATTTAACCTTGAAAACAAAGTTGAACAAACAAAGAAGATGGTAAGAAACCATGAACAGAATCTCCAAGAACTATGGGATATCATGAAAAGGCCAAATTTGAGAATTATTGTGATTGAGGAAGGCTTAGAGAAACAAACCAAAGGAATGTACAATCTATTCAATGAAATAATATCAGAAAATTTCCCAAATCTGAAGAATGAAATGGAAAATCAAGTACAAGAGGCTTATAGGACTCCAAATACACAAAATTACAACAGACCCACACCAAGGCACATTATAATGAAAATACCTAACATACAAAATAAAGACAGAATTTTAAAGGCTGTGAGAGAAAAGAACCAAATTACATTCAGGGGGAAATCAATACGGATATCAGCAGATTTTTCAATCCAGACCCTAAAAGCTAGAAGGGCCTGGAACAACATTTTTCAAGTTCTGAAAGAAAATGGATGCCAACCAAGAATCTTATACCCAGCAAAACTTAACTTCAAATTTGACGATGAAATAAAATCATTCCATGATAAACAAAAGTTAAAAGAATTTACAAAAAGAAAGCCAGCATTACAGAACATTCTCAGCAAAATAGTCCATGAGGAAGAGATAAAAAACAAAGAAGCAAATCAGCAAAGGAAGGAATTATCCTAAAGGAACTGTCAAATAAAGGAGGAACCAAGTTGTGTCAAAAAAATAAATAAATAAATAAAATTTAAAAAATGAACCAAGTGACCGGGAATACAAATCATATCTCAATAATAACCCTGAATGTTAATGGCCTGAATTCATCAATCAAAAGACATAAACTGGCAGATTGGATTAAAAAGAAAGATCCAACAACATGTTGCCTGCAGTACTTAGAGGAAAATTTATTTCATGGAGCGCATTTAATAAAAGAAGTAAAACTCAACAAATAAACGACCTAACACTACAGCCCAAAGCCCTAGAAAAAGAACAGACCAACACCAAAAGTAGTAGAAGACAGGAAATAGTTAAACTCAGAGCTGAAATCAACGAAACTGAAACAAAAGAAACAATACAAAAAATTGACAAAATAAATAGTTGGTTCTTCGAAAAAATAAACAAAATTGATAAACCTTTAGCCACACTAACAAAGAGAAGACGAGAGAAAACCCAAATCACTAAAATTCGGAATGAACAAGGAAATATCACAACAGACACGACTGAAATACAAAACACAATTAGAAGCTATTTTGAAAATCTATACTCCCACAAAATAGAAAATTTCGAAGACATCAACAGGTTTCTAGAGACATATGAATTGCCTAAACTGAATGAGGAGGACATACACAATTTAAATAGACCAATTTCAAGTAATGAAATAGAAGAAGTCATCAAAAGCCTACCAACAAAGAAAAGCCCAGGACCAGATGGGTTCTCAGGCGAGTTCTACAAAACCTTTAAAGAAGAGCTCATTCCAATACTTCTCAAAGTATTCCATGAAATAGAAGAGGAGGGAACCCTCCCAAACTCATTCTACGAAGCCAATATTACCCTGATACCTAAACCAGACAGAGACACATCAAGGAAAGAAAATTTCAGACCAATATTCTTAATGAACATCGATGCAAAAATTCTAAACAAAATATTAGCAAATCACATACAAAAACACATTAAAAAGATAGTGCACCATGATCAAGTGGGTTTCATCCCAGGGATGCAAGGTTGGTTCAACATCAGGAAATCAATAAATGTCATTCACCATATCAATAGACTTAAAGTCAAGAATCACATGATTATTTCAATAGATGCAGAAAAAGCATTTGATAAAATACAGCACCCCTTCATGCTCAAAACACTAGGAAAAATAGGGATAGTGGGAACATTCCTTAACATTGTAAAGGCCATCTATGCTAAGCCCATGGCTAATATCATTCTAAATGGTGAAAAACTGAAAGCATTCCCCCTAGAAACTGGAACAAGGCAGGGATGCCCTCTTTCACCACTTCTATTCAACTTCTAGTCCTAATTAGAACTTCTAGTTCTAATTGCCAGAGCAATTAGACAGACCAAAGAAATTAAAGGGATACAAATAGGAAAAGAAGAACTCAAACTATCCATATTTGCTGATGATATGATTATATACTTAGAAGAACCAGGAAATTCCACCAGAACTTTTAGATCTCATAAGTGAATTCAGTAAAGTAGCGGGATATAAGATCAATGCACATAAATCTAAGGAATTTTTATATATAAGTGATGAATCTTCAGAAAGAGAAAGTAGGAAAACTACCCCATTCACAATAGCATCGAAAAAAATAAAATACTTGGGAATCAATCTCACAAAAGAGGTGAAAGACCTCTACAATGAGAACTACAGAACACTAAAGAAAGAAATTAAAGAAAACCTTAGAAGATGGAAAGATCTCCCATGTTCTTGGATAGGAAGAATTAATATTGTCAAAATGGCCATACTACCAAAAGTGCTATACAGATTCAATGCAATTCCAATTAAAATCCCAATGATGTACCTTACAGAAATAGAGCAAGCAATTATGAAATTCATCTGGAAGAATAAAAAACCCAGAATAGCTAAAGCAATCCTTGACAGAAAGAGTGAAGCAGGGGGTATTGCAATACCAGATCTTCAACTCTACTACAAAGCAATAGTAACAAAAATGGCATGGTATTGGTACCAAAATAGAAAGGTGGATCAATGGTACAGAATAGAGGACATGGACACAAACCCAAATAAATACAATTTTCTCATACTAGACAAAGGTGCCAAAAATATGCAATGGAGAAAAGATAGCCTCTTCAACAAATGGTGCTGGGAGAATTGGAAATCCATATGCAACAGAATGAAACTAAACCCATATCTCTCAACATGCATGAAACTAAACTCAAAATGGATTAAGGACCTCGGAATCAGACCAAAGACCTTGCATCTTATAGAAGAAAAAGTAGGTCCAGAGCTTCAACATGTCGGTTTAGGACCAGACTTCCTCAACAGGACACCCATAGCACAAGAAATAAAAGCAAGAATCAATAACTGGGATAGATTCAAACTAAATAGCTTTCTCCCAGCAAAGGAAACTATCAGCAATGCGAAGAAAGAGCCTACAGAGTGGGAGAAAATCTTTGCCAATCATACTTCAGATAGAGCACTAATCTCCAGAATCTATAAAGAACTCAAAAAACTCTACACCAAGAATGCAAATAATCCAATCGATAAATGGGCTAAGGAAATGAATAGACACTTCACAGAAGAAGATCTACAAGCAATCAACAAACATATGGAAAAATGTTCAACATCTCTAGTAATAAGAGAAATGCAAATCAAAACCACCCTAAGATTCCATCTCACCCCAATTAGAATGACAATTATCAAGAATACAAGCAACAACAGGTGTTGGCGAGGATGTGGGGAGAAAGGTACACTCATACATTGCTGGTGGGGCTGCAAATTAGTGCAGCCACTCTGGAAAGCAGTGTGGAGACTCCTTAGAAAACTTGGAATAGAACCACCATTTGACCCAGCTATCCCACTCCTTGGCCTATACCCAAAGGACTTAAAATCAGTATATTACAGAGATACAGCCACATCAATGTTCATAGCTGCTCAGTTCACAATAGCCAGATTGTGGAACCAACCTAGATGCCCTTCAATTGATGAATGGATAAAGAAACTCTGGTATATATATACAATGGAATATTACTCAGCCATAAAGATGATAAAATTATGGCATTTGCAGGCAAATGGATGAAATTGGAGAATATCATGCTAAGTGAGATAAGCCAATCTCAAAAAACCAAAGGACGAATGATATCGCTAATAAGTGGATGATGACACATAATGGGGGGTGGGAGGGGTTAGTGTTAGGGTTAGAGTTAGGGTTAGGGAGGGGGGCAAGAATGGAGGAAGGAAGGACTGTATAGAGGGAAAAGGGGTGGGAAGGGTGGGGGGGAAGGGAAAAAATAACAGAATGAATCAAACAACATACCCTATGTAAATTTATGATTACACAAATGGTACGCCTTTATGCCATGTACAGAGAAACAACATGTATCCCATTTGTTTACAATAAAAAAAAATTAACCAAATTAATCTATTAAAGAAGACCTAGACATACCTTCTTTTCTACAGGGAAGAGAGTAAAAATCTATATATTAATTCTGCTAAAATCTTTGCTGATGCTTGAACCTCATGTTTAGGGAAAGGCCAAAGAATTCAGGGAAATCAATTGCTAAATGACTGAAGGAAAAAAAAAGAAAAGATCATTTCAATTACTGCTGACTCTAAGGGAGATAGACTGGATTTTAAATCTAGACAAGTTAATTTGCTTTTTAAAAAATATAAATAAAGGTCAATGGACCTTTATTTTCTTTCTTTCTTTATACACAGTGCTGAGAATCTAATCCAGTGCCTCACACATGTTAGGCAAGCACTCTACCACTGAGTCACAACCCCAGCCCCGCTAACTTGCTTCTTAAGACAAAAATCAATACTCTTCCAAGAAGTGAGACAAAATCCTGGCACTGCACAACATATTAATCACAATGTCCACTACACAATCAAAATTATGGCAAAGGTATGCAAGAGTCAAGAGGAAACACCTTCACTACAAACTACAAAACAGAAGCTACAATTACAAGCTAGAATTGTAACTCTTTTGGGTGAAAATATGAGAAAATTTGTCATTTTAACCATATTTACACACACAATTCAGTAGCATCAAGTACATTCATGATATTGTATAACCACCACCATTTCCAGAATTTTTTCACCATATCTTCTCCACCCATTAAACAGTATCTTTCCATATCCCCCACCCCTAAACCTGGTTAATATCTATTCTACTCCATGAGTTTTCCTATTCTAAGTACTTCATATAAGTGGAATCATATGAACTTTGCCCTTTTATGCCTGGCTTATTTCATTTAGTATAAAGTTTTCAAAACTCATCTATGTTGCAGCATATATCAAAATTTCATTCATTAATTTTGCTGAATAATATCCCATTGTTTGTATGAACTGAATTGTGTTCATTCATTCATCTGCTGACAGACACATGAGTTATTTTTACCTGTTGGCTACAGTGAATAATACACACTGGGGTTTAAGTGTGCATTTGAGTCCTTGCTCTCAGTTCTTCTGGGTGTATTTCTAGAAGTGGAATTGCAGGACCGTAAGGTAATTCTGTCTTAACATTTTAAGAAACTGCCAAACTGTTTCCTATAACAGTTGCATCATCTTAAATCCTCATCTGCATTGCACAAGGGTACTATTTCTACTTCCTTATCAAAACTTCTGTTATAAGCATCCTAATGAGTGTCAGGGTATCTCCCTATGGTTTGATTATCATACCACAATGACTAATGATGTTGAGAATTTTTTCAAGGAAAAATGTCTATAAAAGGCCTTTGTTTTGAATTTGGTTTTTGTTGTTGAGTTCTTCAGACATTATGCCTATTAAGCCTTTATTAGATAGATGACTTGCAAATATATCCTCCTACTCTTTGGGTTATTTTTTTCACTATTTTGTTTTTGATGCATGTGTAAATTTTTAACATAGATGAAATCCAACATATCCTCTTTTTCTTTCATTTTGTGTGTATCTGATTTTATATACAAGAAATTTCTGATCAAAAGTCATGCAACTTTTACTTAAGGTACTTCTATGTTTTCTTTGAAGAGTTTCATTTTTACACCCTATTATTTAAGTCTATAATTCATTGTTAATTTTTACATATGGTATACAGAATCCAACTTCATTGTTTTATATGTGGACATTGAGTTTTTCCAGCACCGTTTGTTGAAAAGACTGCCCTTTACCTGGTATCCGTGACAAAAAGTCTTTTGCCTCACTTTTACCATTATGATGCTGAGTTCTTCATATGTGACCTTTCTCAAGTTGAGAGGTTTCCTTCTATTCAAGTTTTTGAGAGTTTTTACAATAAAGGAGGTTAAATTTTGTTAAATGTCTTTTTTTTGGGGGGGGAGGGGATCAAGTAAAATGATCATGTGCTTTTCCATTTAGTCTATTAATGTGGTATATCACGATTAGTATGATGAACCACCTTTGCATTCCAGAAATAAATCTCATTTGCTCAGGGTGTAAAACTCTTTTTAATGTCCCACTGAATTCAGTTTTCTAGTACTTGGTTGGGGATTCCTGCACCAGTATTCATAAAGGATATTAGCCTGCAGTTTTCTTGTAGTTGTCTTTTCTGGCTTTGCTATTAGGGTAATACTGATCTCAGGGAACGAGTTAGTAAGTATTTCTTCCTCTTCCATTTTTTGGAAGATTTTGAGAAGGACTAGTGTCTTCTGCTTTTATATCTTGTAAATTCTGGGGGAGAATGGACATTTTCAGTTATCATGTGTCCTGACTGTTCTCTCCTGAATTTTACTTACTGAGGATGGAGGCCGCTTGCTTATGACATTTCAAAAACTATTTCTGCAGTAATTTGTAGTCTGACATTTCTTTGTGAGAACCCCTGACAAAGGTTTCCTTAAATGTTTAGTTCTAAGAAAGTTTTTATTTCCCCTTCTTTTGGAAGGATGATTTCACTAGACACAGAATTTGTTTTAAGTGAATGATGTTTGTTTCATTCCACTCTCTTGCATACATGGTTTCTGAAGAGAAGTCCAATGTAATTATTTTCTACTATTGCAAAGATGCTTTTTTCCCACCTCTTGCTTCTTTTAAGGTCTGCCCCTTTGTCTTTGGTTTTCTGTAGTTTTAAATATTCACAGGTGTAGATTTTTTTTTTCTTTGTAACTTGCATGTTCTTTGAATGTACTAAATCTGAGATTTGGTGTCATTAATTTTGGAAAACTCCCAACTATTATTACTTGAAATAATTATTTTGATCCTTTATTTTTTTCCTTCTGATATTTCAATGACAAGTATGTTACCCCTTTTGTAATTATGTCATAGTTCAAAGATATTCTGTTCTAGATTAAAGACATTATTTTCTTTTCATTTCAGCTTGGGACGTATATACCTTCAAGCCTACTGATTGTTTCCTTGGCTGTGTTCAGTCTCCCGATAAGCCTATCAAAGGCATTTTTTTCCTAGCATTTCCTTTTGATCCTTGGTTTCCACTTTTTTGCTAACGTTATCCATCTGCTTTGCATATTATCCACATTTTCCCCTGGTGTCCTTAACATTTTCATCGTAGTTATCTTCAATGTACTATCTAAATACAAAATTTGTGTCATATTTAAATCTGGTTTTAATGTTTGCCTTGTGTTTTCAAACTTTTTTCTTTCCTTTTAACATGACTTATACATTTTTATTCAAAGCTGAATATAATGTATCAGGTAGTGTAAACTGAGGTAAGTAGGCCTTAGTATGAGATTTTGCATTTATTTCGCCAGTGATTGGGCTGTGTTTAGTGTTTGCTGTAGCTATAGATGCCAGAGGTTTCAGTTTCCTCTGGTGTTCTTGGTCCTCCCACCTATTCAATTATTTTAAGATCTCCTTCTGAAATAAGAGATATCTTGTAGCTCTTCCAGCTGTAATTGATTATTATTATATAGAAAGCCCTGTGGTAGTTTAAGATGTGGTGGTGGTGGGAGAAGCACTGTATAATCTTATAAAATAAATCTTCTCTTTTAGGGAGCCTGAGCCCCAAGGATGTAACCTTCGGAAGCAATTTTTTTTTGGGGGGTAATGGGGCTTGAACTCAGGGGCACTCAACAAGTCCTCTTTTTCCCCTTTAGCAAGACAGAATGGCTAGAGAAGTTTGGTGTTGACTAAGTGCCCTTTCCTCAAGTAGATAAGGTCCAGTAATAAGAACATGCTTACTATACTTCGAAAAGGTCACTTTCCCTCCCTCCTTTCACCGAACAGGGATTTTTTTCTTCAGACCTCTCCCTTGAGAATACTCAGGAAAGTGTGGAGGTCCCTCTAAGGTTGGGTCCCTGAAGTTTCTCACACCCAAGCTACTTCACTCACCTTTCAGCAATTCATCAAAATAATTAAGTGTTCCTAACAATTTATGGTTCCAATGACTTTTGTTCTAAATAAGATGATCTTGGTTGTTATTATCTGCATTTTATTTTTGTCCAGAATTCAGAGTAGCAGTTTACTCTGTGACCTCAATTCTTTGATGGATCTAAGAAAAACTGATCTCCACCCACCATAAGGACAAGGATAACTTCCAAGGCCTTTAAATGTCAGAGCTAAAACCAGAAATCTTGAATTTTTATGTAGGAATGCAAAGTTTAACAAAACAAAACAAACAAAACCTGCATTATCAATGTCCTATTTCATATCCCCACCAGCGATGATGCTATAAATCTTTGTGATTTCCTAGCTATCTGCAGTTATATCTGGCCACATCACTAAGTTCTAGTCATTAGGGTGTGAAGGAAAGTTACTATATGAATTTCAATGTCGTTAAAAGTCAACCAATATGCCTTTTTGCCTTCCCAGCACCCCCACCAAGCACCTGGCTCCTTGGGATGTAATATAGGGCCATTAGAAGAATAAGGATACCAAACTTGATGGAAAACAAGAAAGTGGATCCATACAAATCCTGGACTGCTAACTACAGACTATAAAATGAGACAATAAAAAAATTATCTTAAGATGTGTACTTTGGTTCTCTTACATCCTTCTAAATCTGTATATCAAACCATTAGCCTTAACTTTAAAAAAGGGGGGAAGGGAATGTCAATATTTTTATTTTAAGTCAAACCCAATTCAATCCCCGAAATTACATAATATTGGTTTCCAATATATCATTTTTTAAACCCTGTAAGTCAATTGTGTTCTTCTCCACTGTCAATGTTTATTTCTACTTACCCACATATTTAATATTTCCTTTAGCCATTCTTCCTTTCTGGTTCTCAAGCTCTTAATCTGGAACTACAAATTATCAACGACATGCCAATACATCCCTTTGGTACCTCACCCATTTTTTTAAGACCATAACATTTGGGGAACTATTAGTATTATTATTATTATTTGCTTTTTGGTACTGGGGATTAAACCCAGGACCTCACATACGCTAAGTAACACATATGCTAAATCACTCTATCACTGAATTACACGCCCAGTCCTTAAAAAATTTTTTTTCAAGACAGGGTCATGCTAAATTACAGAGGCTGACTTTGAACTTGTGATCCTCCTACCTCTACTTTCCAACCAGCTGGGATTACAGCTGTGTGCCACTGTGCCTGGCTGAAGCTGCATTTTTGAAGACACTTAGCCAGGTGTCAAAATGCGAATTTGTTAAAGACTAGTTTCAGGGTCCCTGATATAAAAACTATTTTCATAATAAAACTAACATTTTATTTTTTTCCACTCTCAATCTCTCAGTGTACAGGAATTTCCCAGTCTACATGTGACATTGCTACAGAAAGAATACAGAAGCAGATGAGAGCAGGGTGTGCTGGCACATGCCTATAATCCCAACAGCTCAGGAGGCTGAGACAGGAGGATCACAAGTTCAAAACCAGTCTCAGCAACTTAGTGAGACCAGTCTCAAAAAGCCAGGGATGTAGTTCAATGTAAACTGCCCCTGGGTTAAATTCCCAGTATTAAAAACAAAACAAAACAAAAATTCACAGATATGAGAACCTAGTTATCTTCCATGAAGTAATTAAAAGATATTCCTAAAATTATACAACATATGCCACTTCTATTATTTTCAGAGAACTTATTTTTCACATGTAAAAAGTGTATTAATTTCCAAATTAAAAACATTTAAAAAAAAAAAAAAAAAACCCTTCCAATTTGAGAACTGATATTGCAAACCACAGCACTGTTTTAGGTTAGGTTCCCGGGCAACAGAATCTGGGAATATGACCAATAAGGAAATAAGGGAAGCAGAACTGGGTGGAAGAAGAAACTGAACTGTAATGTAACTGCAACTCTTTGGAGAGCTCTAAACCTGGGATGTCTCTTCAGAGTTGTCCTAAATAGAGGCTGTCCTCAGGGAGACAGTGTAACCTTACATAAAGCAGCTCCCTTTATTCAACAATTTCTGTACCCAGTCAGAGCCATCATAAAAGCAGACATTATCCTTTTTCATTCTTCTTCATCTTTCATATGAGCAAATTCTATGAAATCACCTCCAAAATCCTCTTAACTCTACCAATTTCTACTGCTATATCTGTAGTCTAAGCCATTATTAATATTTTATTTGTTGTGTTCTAAGGTCATTCACAGGAACTAGACCTTATAAATTTAATATCTAGATATTCTCCATGTGCATATAGGTAAAGAGGGATTTGCCATGATTTGATTAGTAATGTCCTAAGCTGTTCTCTCACTCACTTATATTATTTCTATCCTTTAAGAAGTGAGAAAATAGATTTAAAGACAGATGAGATAATCTGCTTGCTGACATACATCAGCACTCTTCTGAGACTTCAGAGTCAACTGACTCTCAGGCACTTTACCTCACCCAATAAGCTCCACCAGTCTTAATGGGTAAAGAAGAGGCCAAAAGAGGAAGCTAAGGAAGTGTTTTGAAATATAATTGGAATTTTAAATTTCTCTGTTGACCTCAAAGTTTGTAAAGAAAAGGGACAGAAAATTTAAAGCACTCAAAGTATGGTTCAACAAAAGAAAAAAGAAAAGCAAAGAAATATGAAGAAAATCATAAAAGAATGAATTTATGGACAAAAAACCAGTATCTCACAACTGAAAATATTAACGTGGCTTTCTTTTCTGGATAATGCATGAAATTTGTAAACTATTTTTCAATTCATATATACATATATTAGCTATGCCATCAAAACTAGGTTTAGTATAAATTCTATTAAATAAAAGACCATTAAAGAAAACAGCAATACTCATTTAGATAAAGTTCTGTAAGCAGTCATTGTTATTTTCATGAAAATAAGTCCCTGTACTTTATGACATCACCATCACTCTTTGAAAACATCCAGTAACAGAATTTGTGATCATGGTTTTACTGCACAACTTTAATATTTACTTTTGTGAAATCAACTTCAAACAAATGCAATTGATGTTTAAATATAAAAGCAAAAGATCCATTTTGACCAATAACCTTAATACTTATCTCCTTTTAAAAAAAGGCATTAGTGGTTTTGTATATATCAAATAGTATCATAGAGATGGCATAACAGAGTTATCTTAGGTAAGGGTTGGACCACATATTGCTATAGAGTCTGAGACCCTTTTAAAGGAACTCAATTATTACAGTTCAGAATCTGGGACTACCACTGTTTCTAACCAAAATTCAATAGAGGATGAACAAAGTCAAGGATTAAGACTCAGCAATGCTAAGCAATTTTACAAAATTTGCTTATGGCCACCCTCAAGGAAATAAAAAGTCTTTCTCATTTCAAAATATCAAAATAATTAACAATACTAAGATCTATGCAGGTTATATGGAAAAATACAGATAAAGAATAGTAAAATTGCAAAGTCAAGTTTTTAGAAAAATCTTACTCATTTTAAAATGACTCTGAAGACATTACTAATTAGCTACCTATGAACCTATCAAATCTGTTGTCAAATAATGACAGACACACTAAATGGGTAGGGAATGTATGTGTAGACCCATATCTCCTAAAATAGTAAATAAAAACATTTTTCACTTGTTATATTAGCATTTGACCTTCATTTTTTTTTGTAGTTGTAGATATATAGCATGCCTTCTTTTTTTTTTTTTTTTTTTTTTTTAATGTGGTGCTAAGGATCAAACCCAGTGCCTCACACGTGCTAGGCAAGCACTTTGCCACTGAACTACAGCCCCAGCCCTCACATTTTTAATAATTAAATATTTATTTGAATCTAGGATATCATCAATTGAAAGACGAGTCCAAACTTCAGAAATATATTTCAAAAATCATAGTACTGATAAAGTATACTAAGTTCATATTATATAGCAAACACTACTATGTACTACTAAGTACAATGTTCTGGAAATATTTTTGATAAAATAGTTTATCATATGATAAGGCATATGAACACATTTCTTTCTATGGGCAAAGGTTTCCCATGGCCTATTAACTCTTGAGAAATAACTAGAAAACACTAGTAAGACAAGTCATTCATATTACCATTGTGTATCACTGAAATTTAAGATTTATTTTATATGCTACCATCTTTTGTAAAGCATAAAAATTACATGTAAAGCTAATGGCCCCCTTCAATTGACACCCAACCCCAGTCCCAATCTTCTTCCAGAGAGAACACTATCAATAATTGGCATGTATCTTTCTAATTCATTGTAAAGTTTACACACATACATATTTCAATAATAAAACAGTTCTGTTCTTAGTATATTATTTCATTCCAACTTACATGAATATTTTACAATGTTTGATCTCTATCTTCACTTTTTTTCCACTCAACATTGTTCCAGATAACTATCCATGTTACACATAATGGATCTAATTTATTTTAACTTCTGTATACTATTCTACCATTTGAATGTCACATTTATTCATCCATTAACCCACTCACTGGTGCACATTTAGAATGTTTTCAATTCATATGTATACATTTCTTATGCATTATTTGTGAATTTCCACAGGCTGTATACAAGAAGTGGAATTTTGAGGATCTGTCTTAAAAAAAAAAAATCTTGCTTGCCTCAGTTATAGATAACATTTTATGTTTTCTTCTAATGGTTTCTGGATTTGACTTTTCTCATTTCAGTGTTCAAATTCTTTGGAATATTGTTTATTTATAAGGTTGTGTATAATTTTATTTTCCTCCATATGGAGAGCAAAATATTCCACAAATTATTATTGACTAAGCCATTACTTCTCTAACAATGTCATGGCTAACACACATCAAGTCATATATATATTCTATTCTTTTAAACCTGTCTATGTACCTACTAATGCACCAATACCACACACTTTAAAGACTATAATTATATACATATGTATATATAGTATATGGTGAGGGTGGCCTCCTGTTCTTCTTCAAAATTGTCTCAGAATCCCACAAACTTCATCTCACATGAATTCTGGAATCATTTGCAAAGATTCCAGAAAATTCCTGTTAAGTTGTTTAGAACTTCATGCAGTCTGGCTTTTTAGAACTGACAATTTGATGATCCTGGATTTATCCATCTAGGTACATGGTTATTTCTCCCCATCTACTCAAGTCTTATACCCTCCAACAAAGTTTTACTTTTTTCAAAAAAGTTTTGTTCATTTTAATTTTTTTAAGCTTAGATCAAGAGATTTTAAATAAATCATGGGTTTAATATATGAGGCCTTCCCTCATTTAGTACAGGGGGCGTTTCTCACCTGTATGACCCCTCTTATGTATAGAAAGTGACGCTCTTTGAGAAAATGCTTTCCCACATTCATTACATTCAAAGGGTTTCTCACCAGTATGACTTCTCATATGTATAATAAGTAATGAGCACTGAGAGAAGGCTTTTCCACATTTACTACATTCATAGGGTTTCTCCCCTGTATGACTTCTCACATGAAGAGTAAGGGAGGATATCCGAGAGAAGGCTTTACCACATTCATTACATTTAAAAGGCTTCTCTCCAGTATGGATTTTTTCATGTTCAAGGAGATTTTGTCTCTGACTGAAGGCTTTTCCACACTGGTTACAATGATAAGGTTTCTCTCCAGTATGGATTTTCTCATGTTCAGTGAGATTTGATTTCTGACTAAAGGCTTTTCCACACACTGTACAAGCATAGGGTTTCTCACCAGTATGAATTCGCTGATGTCTAATGAGATTTGACATCTGAATAAAAGCTTTCCCACATTCATTGCATTCGTAAGGTTTCTCTCCAGTATGAATTTTCTGATGTGTTATAAGATTTTCTTTCCGACTGAAGGCTTTTCCACATTCATTACATTCATAGGGTTTCTCAGCTGTATGATTTCTCATATGTACAGTAAGAGAAGAACTCTGAGAGAAGGCTTTCCCACATTCACTACATATATAGGGTTTCTCACCTGTATGACTCCTCATATGTATAATAAATACTGAGCACTGAGAGAAAGCTTTTCCGCATTTATTACATTTATAGGGTTTCTCCCCTGTGTGACTTCTCATATGCAGAGTAACAGATGACATTCGAGAAAAAGCTCTACCACATTCATTACATGCATAAGGCTTCTCCCCAGTATGAATTTTCTCATGCTCAATAAGATTTTGCTTCTGGCTGAAGGATTTCCCGCATTCCTTACATTCATAGGGTTTTTCTCCAGTGTGAATTCTCTCATGTTCAATGAGATTTGATTTCTGACTGAAGGCTTTCCAACAATCCTTACATGCATAAGGTTTCTCCCCAGTATGAATTCTTTGGTGTCTAATGAGGTTTGACATTTGAATGAAAGCTTTTCCACATTCATTACACTTATATGGTTTTTCCCCAGTATGGATTTTCTGATGTGTGATAAGATTTTCCTTCCTGCTGAAAGCTTTTCCACATTCCTTACATTCATAAGGTTTTTCTCCAGCATGAATTCTCTCATGTCTGATGAGGTCAAATTTATGACTGAAGTCTTGTCCACACTGATTACACTTAAAGGGGGTTACAACATACGATGAGCAATGATAAAATGGTTTGCCATACTCATTACATTCACAATTTTTCTCTCTTACACAGCCTTTCTCATAACTAAGTAAATCTAAATTTTGTTCCAAGCCCTTATCAAGTGAGTCACATTCATAGAAGTTTTGTCTCGAAGTAACAATATCTGAACTCAGAGGAAATATTTTGGCAACTTTTTTACATTCAATGACTTTTTCCTTAATCACAGTTTTCTTGGAGATGGATGTGACTTTCCTCACAAGTGTTTCCTGCTGCTTCTTGATCTGTTCATCAACTTCCCAAACTTCTAAAATGGAGGACCAAAAATTATTACTTGTGAATTTTTCTTCCACTGTACTATTAATAACATTCATAAATTTGTTAATGTGGGGTTTAATTTTTGTTGTCAGCCTTAGTCAACCAATATGAAATAAATTTAAAGTGTAAAGTCCCTAGTTCTAAGGTTTGACACGTTAACTACTATGACAACATTATGGAGCAAAAATTGACATTTGCAGACCCAAGTAGCACTGACTGATTTTAAGAATGTTCTTGTACAATGAAGAAATCAGCAAAATCAGTTGAATTAAAATGAAAATATAACACACAGGTGACTGGACAGGAAGTCCCCAACAAAAGGATAAAATTAACACATGTGGTTAAACACAGTGGATTGAATGCATTCTTATTTCTCCTCCTTTCTAAGATTCTTTCCAAAAAGAATAAAGGGCCAAATCTGTAAGACAAAGGAAATAGGAATGCTGACAAAGGTAAACAAGAGATTTCAACAAAACAGTGTAAGATGAAAGAAAGGCATACATGGAACTGTTAACTGGACAGAACACATAAGAAGCTAAAGTATCATGAAGATGCAAATGTTAATAGGCCTAAAATGGCCACAAATAGGCCTGATAGGCCACAAAACACTGGAAAAGGTCAAGAATTAGAAGATTCAAGTACTTAAAACATAGGGAAAAACAGGAACAAGGCAAGAATGTGTTTCTTCTCACCACTGCTTTTCAACATCATATGGGAAGTTCTGGCTAATGCATTGAGATAAAGACAGGAAATAAAAGGTGTGCAGATTGAGAAGGAAGAAACAGTATTAACAGTCTTTGTTTCACAGATGTCTGATCATCTATGCAGAAAATCTGAAAGAATCAACAAAAAAATTGCTGGAACTAATAATTACAGCAAGATTGCAGAATATAAAGTCAATATACAAAAGTGAATTGCCTACATACCAGTGACAAGCAAATGGAATCTGAAATTAAAAATCTATTACCATTTACACTATCACCCTCCTCCAAATAGGCATAAATCTAACAACAAATGTATAAGATTTGTAAAAGGAAAACTATAAAACTCTGATGATTAAAGTCAAAGAAGAACTGGATAGATAGTATCTCTTGCTCATAGATGATCAAATATATCAAGATGTCATTTCTTCCCAACTTGATCTATAGGTTCAATGTGATCCCACTTTGCAAATTATTTTGTGGATATAGACAAATTAATTATAAAATTTATATGAAGGGAAAAGACCCAGAACAGACAATACAATATTGAAGAACAGTGGAGGACTAACAAAGCAGCAAAGGCAATACAAAGGAGCAAAGACAGTCCTATAACAAATGGGACTGGAACAACTGGACATCTGTATACAAATGAATCTAGACACAGATCTTATACCGTTCACAAAAACCAACTCAAAATGGATTAGAGATCTAAGAGTAAAATATATAACTATAAAACTCTGGGAAAATATAGGAAAAAAATCTGGTCATCTAAGGTCATGGTGATGATAACACCAAAGGCATGACCCAGAAAAGAAGAACTGATAATCTGGACTTCACTAAAATTAAAAACTTCTGCTTTGCAAAAGACACTTTCAAGGAAATGAGAAAACAAGTCACAGATTGGGAGAAAATGTATGCAAAACACATATAATGAGAAAGGACGATTATCCAACATAATACTAAAATTTCTTAAAACTCAACATTCAGAAAGCACGACCTGATTATAAAACAGGCAAAAGACCTGAACAGACATCTTCACAATGAAGATGGCAAAAAGGCACAAGAAAACACTCAAAATTGTGTCAATAGGAAATTAATTTCAAATTAAAAGAACAATAAGACACCATTACATACCTATTAGAATGGTCAAAATCCAAAACACTGGCAACACCAAAGGCTGACAAGGATGTGGATCAACAGGTACTCTCATTCACTGTTGGTGGGAATGCAAAATGATGTGGCTACTTCACAGGGCAGTTTGGCAGTTTCTTACAAAATTAAATATATTCTTACCATGATTCAGCAACCACACCCCTTAGTACTCCAGTGAGTTGAAAACTTATGTCCACACAAAAACCTGCACAAGGGTTTTTATAGCAGTTTTATTCATAACTGCTAAAACTTGGATGGATAAACTGGTAAATCTACACAATGGAATATTAGTCAATGCTAATAAGAGATAAGTTGTTGAGTCATGAAAAGACATGGAGGAACCTTAAATGAATATTGCTAAGTCAAAGAATCGATTCCAGACATACTGGAAACATCATGGAGATGGCAGATATCAGTGATTGCCAGGAGTTACAGGGGAGGGAAGGATGAATTAGAGGAACACACAGAATTTTTACGGTAGTATAACTATTCTCCATGATGCTACAACAGGTATATCATTATGCATTCATCAAAACCCACAGAATATACAATACCAAGCGTGAACCCTAACAAACTACAGAGTTTGGGTGGTAATGATCCGTCAATGCAAAATTACTGGTGAAAGATGTGAACAGATATTCTTTACCAAAGGAGATATAAAAATGGTAAATAAGCATATGAAAACATGCTCAACATATGTCATTAGGAAATTAACTACAAATTAAAACAACAATGAAATACCCCCCCACATCTAATACAATGGTCAAAATCAAAATCACTGTCAATGGTTGTAATAAATATACCACTGTGGTGCAGGATAATGACAGCAGAGGAGGCTGGAGTGGGGGGAACAGGTGGTTTATGGAAACTCTGTACTTTCTATTCAATTTTGCTGTGAACCTAAAACTGATCTAAAAAATAAAGTTTAATAATTTTAAAAACAGGTAAGATGGCTGGGCTTGGTGACACATGCCTGTAATCCCAGTCATTCAAGAGGCTGAGGCAGGAGGATTGCCAAGTTTGAGACCAGCCTCAGCAACTTAGCAAGGCCCTATACAACTTAGAGAGAGAGAGAGACTGTCTCAAAAAAAAAAAAAAAAAAAAAGGCTGAAGATTTGGCTCAGGGATTAAGCACCTCTGGGTTCAATCCCTGGTATCACTCACTCACACTCAATTAATCACAGGTAGGATAAAAGTAGAACTGAAAAGAAGAGGTTTATAGATACACTTAAGTAACCAAACTTCTACTGCCTTTCCATTTTGCAAAGGCTAAAAAAGTTAAAACTACTTTCCTAGACACACTGTATGTAGAGTTATCATATGATTAAGATTTGTCATATACCCATATAACATCTTAATTCAGAACTAATTTAGGAAAGAGAATGGGCATTTTGCTTATGCCAAGTGGCAAGGTTCCAAAGCCCACAGTTATAGAAGCACTTTCCTGGTTCAACTGCAAGCAATCTCTTTTTTTTTTTTTGGGTGCTGGGGATCGAACCCAGGGCCTTGTGCTTGCAAGGCAAGCACTCTACCAACTGAGCTATCTCCCCAGCCCCGCAAGCAATCTCTTGATCAGAGTGGGGGGAACTCCCTCAGCACCTCACTTCTGTATACCTTTCAAGACTCATTCCTAGAAACTTACCCTTGTAGCCTGTATTTTCACTCTTCTCAAAGACTCTGTAAGCCATTTTAATATCTTCATATAAATTCCTTCCTTTTTTTGTGTGTGTGGCATTAGAATTGGATTTGGGATACTCTACCACTGAGCAATCATATCCCCAGATCTTTATTTTGTATTTTAAGGCAGCATCTCCTAAATTCTGAGGCTAGTCTTAAACTTTTGATCTTCCTATCCCAGCCTCCTGAGGAATTCACCCAGTTGAATTCCTTCCTAGCAACTGTATAACATTTTTTTTTTTTTTTTTTTTTTGAGGAGGGTTTACCAGGGACTTAACCCAAGGATAATCCACCACTGAGCTATATCCCTACTCATTTTTAAAATTTTTAGACAAAGCCTAAGTTGCTTACACTGACCTTGAACTTGCTATCCCTGTCTTGGTCTTCCAAGTGGTTGGGATATTCTTTTCTCTGTAACTGGACCCTGATCAGTGTTATCACCTCCCAATTTACACAGGAAGTGGTCATTTCTCTACAATCCAAGTAGGAAAATAATTTTCTAGAGAAAATGAACCAAACAGGTTCTAGACTTAGAAACAACTGAAGTAAATACCTCATGTTAGCAAAATAAAGTATGACATATATGATTATGACCTGTGTAACTCCTACATCATGTACAACCAGACGAATGAGAAGTTATACTCCACTCATATATATGCCACTTAATGTATGACGTGTCATAGTGCATTCTACTGTCATGTATAACTAATTAGAACAAATAAAATATATATATGTTAAAAAAGTATGAATTATATGAATGTTTATATGCTGACTAGTAAGACCTCTGATCCCTTTTTGTTGCTTACAAGTTGGCACATAACATGGGAAAATTTAAAAATAAAAGACCTATAGATACCGGCATTTAGGACTCCACACAAGACTTTAACAGTCTGATTCAAGCATGCTGCAGAACCATCTACCATTCAAAACAGCCAAAAAAATACCTTTGTTAGTTAAAAGTTCTTTAAATTTCCCTTTATCCCTTCATGCATCAAAATAAGGTAAACTAACAACACTAATAGATTTCTTATTTAAATAAGGTTTTGAAAGTATTGTTCAAATCATAAATACATAGAAAACCAAGCAAACAGAAAATGAAGCAAACGGTAACTCTAGGAATGACTATAGTTATGTAAGGACACATAATAAACAAACATTTTACTGGGGTTGTGGTTCAGTGGTAGAACATTTGCCTAGCACATGTGAAGGTTCCATCCCCAGCACCACATAAAAACAAATAAAATAAAGGTATTGTGTCCATCTACAACTAAAACTTTTTTTAAAAAACTAAAATAAAATAAATATACATTTAGCTCAGTAGTAAATACATGTTAACGGTCACAACAAAGTAAGCAGTGAAAATTTAATTAACCAAAAACTGTAATATATCTATGTTCAGAGAAAAAGGAAAAGAGAAATAATGACAGCATTGAAAGAGTATAAAAACTCATCTTCCGTTTACATTAACTGATAAAAATTGAGAAATTACCAAACAACAGCATATTCAGAGAAATCTAGCTTACACTTGCCCCTAAAATACTGATTTCTCCTTTGCCTTATTTTTTTTTTAGTTTTGGAATTATTCCTTCAATTTTTAAACACACACACAAATATACCATATTTACTTATATATATATATATATATATATATGTGTGTGTGTGTGTGTATACACACACTATATTATTTGTATTTCACACACATACATACACACAAATATACATCTCCATCCCTCTTTTACACAAAAGGTAGTTTATTCTGCACATTGCTTTTTTTCACTTATGTACAGTAGTCCCTTTACACCCTAAGTTTCACTTTTCATAGCTACCTCAGTCAACAGTGATCCAAAAATGTTAAATGGAAAATTCCAGAAATAAACAATTCATACATTATAAATTGTGTGCCATTTTGAGTAGTGTAATAAAATTCTAAGATGTACCACCCCAGTCCATCCTGCCCTGGATGTGAAATTTGTCCAGCATATTCACACTGCATTTGTGACCTGCTTGTGAGTCACTTAGTAGCCTCTCAATTATGAAACTAACTATGGTCGTACCAGTATTTGTATTCAACTATAACCCCTAATTACTTAACAATGGTCTCAAATCACAAAAGTTGTCAATTATTTTTTTACAGTATACTGTTCTATTTTATATAATTCAGTACTAATGAGCAAGCAAAACCCTCAAGATTATAATCTCCAAATGTGATTTCCCATGAAAGGAAGCAGGGGTTTTGAGAGAAATAGCTATTGTTCTATGTGGAGCAGTACATTTATAAGATTGGGCAAAGAAACCTCCGGGGTTAAAGATAAGTTAACCTGCATATTAAAATAAAATATTAAAAGTTTTATTTATATGGGCTGGGGTTGTGACCCAGTGGTAGAGCACTTGCCTAGCACATGAGGCACTGGGTTTGACCCCCAGGACCACATAAAAAAAGTTAATAAACAAAATAAAGGTATTGTGTCCATCTACAACTAAAAATATTTTTTAAAAAATGTATTTATGCATAAATGTTTATTCCAATCTTCAAATTACCTAAATATAAATTTATAATGGTTTAACTTGACAAACTTTGGCAAATTCTAGAGTACTGATCATTACTCTAAAAGATTTTAAAGGGAAAGAGAATCATTTCTCTTCCTTGGCCTGTAAAAACATTAATTCAGGTAAATAGCTGATGAGAGCATTTTTTTTTTTTTTTTTTTTTTTTTTGGGGTGCTGGGGATCGAACCCAGGGCCTTATGCTTGCAAGGCAAGCACTCTACCGATTGAGCTATCTCCCCAGCCCCGAGAGCATTTTTCTTTATGGGAGAATTTCAGCTAATAAAACCAGAAGGAACCTCTAATAAAATAATGAATCTGGGCAATAATGATTCATTACTGCTGATAAAACCTTTAAGTAAAAAGTTGATGGCCATCAGTAAAATAGACCAATTCTGAATGACAGCACATGAATCCACTGGTCAATCTCAGTACTTCTAAAATGGGACAAACATGATTAAAATAAGATATACACAGCACCACCTATGAAGTATTTCTGCCAAAGAATTAAATCTAATAAAGTCAAATTATAGGAAAAATAGGATGAAGGAATACGTTAAACACCATGAGGAGGCAAACTGCCAAATCCAGAATAAGAGACATTCTAGAGCAGGGACTGGCAAACTATAAGTACCCTGTTTTTGTGTAACCATGAAATAAGATTGTTCTTTGCAACTTTAAAGTATTGTTAAAATAAAGGGGGATGATGATAGAGAATAAGAAAGAATATGCAAGAAGATCTTACATAGCCCAAAAAGTCTATATAGTAATATTCTCTTGTTTGCAGGGATATGTTCTAAGACCTCCACCAGAGTCCTGAAACTGCAAATACTTATGTGTACTATGTTTTTTCCTATATATGCCTATAACAAAGTTTTATAAATTAGGGACAGTAAGAGACTAACAATAATAAAAATGGAATAATATTAATAATATACTGTCAATAAAATTTATGACTACAGTGACTCTCAAAATACCTTATGTGCTTGATCTTTTCACTTAGAAAAGCAATTTACAGATTCTCTTTGGAATATTCAAATTGTCAGCATCATTACTCTTGTGGTTTGGCACCATAACTAAGCAAAAGAAAAGAAAGGTTATTTGAAGACAAGCACTGTGATATTGTGATCACTGATTTGATGACCAAGAGGGCTACTAAGTGACTAAAAGGCAGATTAGTGTGCACAGCCTGATTATGCTGGACAAAGGGATGATTCACATCCCAGGTGGGATGGCACAAGATTTCAACTCTATTCAGAATGGTGTACAATTTAAAACTTATGCGTTTATTTATGGACTTTTCCACTGAATATTTTTGGACCACAGTTGACCATGGGTAACTGAAATAGCAAAAAGTGAAACTGAGGATGGGAGGTGGTTGCTGTATATTTAAAGAGAAAAGCTGCTGATGCTTATAACAGAATAGCAATAAATTGGTTTCTGCCCAAATAAGAAAGTGGGGGAAAATGGGATGAGGGGAAGTGAAGAACTCTTATGGACTAAAACTTGAGCAATACACCCACCAAATGCAATGTATAGATCCTGATTCAAATAAGCCAGTCATAAAAAGATACTCTTGTGATGATCAAGAAAATATGAACAGAGATTAAGTCTCAGATAATAGTAAGACATTATTAACACTGTTACGTGTGATGGTAATACTTTTGAAAATCTTATCTACTGGCATGGCATGTGGCAGTACTTAAAGGAGAAATGTGAAATAGCTCAACACTAAAACAAAGCTGGATGCAATGGTGTGCACACATGTTGTTCCAGCTACTCGGGGGCTGAGGCAAAAAAAATTCCTTGAGCATACAAGTTCAAGACCAGCCTTAGAATAAAATGAAACCCCAACTCAAAAACAAACCAAACTGAGGTGGGGGCAGGGGTTACAGATGAAACAAGTTTGGAAACTCAGTGATGAATACAAGATTACTTGTACTACTCTACTTTGGGTATGTTTGAAAATGACTGTAATAAAATGTCTACAAAGCAGTACAAGCATATTAGTTTAGAAATATGGAGGTTGATAACAAAAGGAATAATTAAATAAGTTGAAAATAACTGCCTAAAGGACGTGAGATGTGAGGTTAGAAACAGGGCAGTGCTATAAGTTCTGTTATGTCTAATGGCTTTGTAAAACAAGTACATGTATTATTAAGAGAAAAATAAGTACAAAAAGGAGAGAAATTATATAAAAGGGAAATAGTAAAGGCCCCATTAGGTTATCTTATTACTTTTGATTAGGTCAACTATCACATGATCCTCACAAGTCTATCTTTTGTCCATTCTGTGTACCACAAGCAAATCAATGCAAGTAAATGTTTAAATAGTAATAAAAATTTCTCCTAATGTAGTTCTATCACAATCAATCATGGATCATTTTCAGGAAGAATAAGGCACAGGCTTTTCTCTTGGTAATTTAAGTATTACTGGACACCAAATGTGGAAACATACAAAAGATAGTACATGTTTTCAGACTCAAAATCACCCTGGTAGAGAAGAAACAGAATGTTAGTTGAAAGATAGGCAAGATAGGAGATCATTTATTGGAAAATGAGCTCAACATTTAATAACTGCTAGAACCTGGAAAGGTAAAAGCACTCATAATTAAAACCAAGGTGTGAAGAGTTCCACAATTTGGGAAGCATTAAAGAAAACATATTCTAATACTGTTATTACTGAAGTTAAACACTGAGTTAATGAGAAGAAACAAATGTATTATGAAGGTACAGAGAGGACAAATATGCCTATATGCAATTTAGAACTGTCTTTTGGGACACCTGATGTGACCCAAAAAGGAGTCATATAAAAGACATTTCACAAAAGAAGAAGAAATAAACAATGAACAGGAACCAAGGAAAAACCTGAATGCTTGAGGAGCAAATAAGAAAGATATTTTCAAGAAGGGCGAGTCACAGAATCAAATATAGCATAGAGGTCATTTTATTTCAATATGGTATAATTAAACATCTCTGTCTCCTCTCTACTAATAATGCAAACATTATTAAGAAGCAGAAAATATACCTTCAATAAAACTAAAAGATAGCTAAGGTTGGACATAGTGGCACATACCTACAATCCCAGTGGCTTGGGAGGCTGAGGCAGGAGGATGGTGAGTTCGAAGCCAGCCTCAGTAACTGAGAGGCACTAAGCAACTCAGTGAGACCCTATCTTTAAATAAAATACAAAAATAGTGGTTGACTGCCCCTGAGTTCAATCACTGGTACCAAAAAAAGAAAAAAAAAAAAAAAAAATGTATATACATGTATACACACATAAGAACTAGGGGTGTAGCTCAATGTAGAGTGCCACTGGGTTCAATCTCCAGCACTCCCTTCTCCCCAAAAAGGGGCAGATAAATTCCAATTCCAGAATACAAGTAATGAACAGAGAATAGACTGGTTGAGACAGAGAAGAAACCCAGAGATAGTGGCTGCTATTTCTTATCTCAAGACAGTAAGTGCAGGGAATAGAGTTCTCAAAAACAGAAGTGCCCCCTTTGCAACAATGGGATCCAGATGAACTGACTAAAACATAATGATTCCATCTGGCCCTGAAAATAGTAGGGGAGGCAGAACTTGAACAAGGAGATGCAAATAAACATTATTCCTATATAAGCGGATTATAGGCACAGAAGGGTGGAAGAGACAAAACAAGAATCTCTTTGATTTGGGGGAAGGAGTAAACCAACACTCACCACGAAACCTTGCATAAGGATGGCAGTGTGAGATAAAGAGACTTCCTACTAGCTCACAGCATTTTCTCCTATAATCTTCAATACAATCTTTCTACAAATAATAGACGCAGGAGTAAGTAACTTCATTTAAAGATGAACGATAATTAAAAAGGACCCAGCATCAAGTCTAAACAATGATGCTGTAAGAAACAAAAAACGTGAATCTACAAATTAAAAGAAAAAAATAATTCTGATTGATCAATACTAAGATACAGACTCATAAAATTCTAAAACAAAATAAACCTGAGTATCCAAGAGAAAAAAAAAAAAAAAGTGGTATTTTTCAGGAAATTATCAGGCTGCCTCTCCAAGCAACATTCAAAGCTGGAGAGCAAGAGAATTATCTAATCATCTCAAGGAACTGCCTATAAACAGCTTTGGGAAAAAAACAGCTCAAGAATTTTAGACATAGCACAGGGTGTAGAGGCACATGCTTATAATCCCAGCAACTTGGGAGGCTGAGGCAGGATTGAAAGATCAAGGCTAACTTCAACAACTTAGTGAGGCCCTAAGTAACTTAAGGACACCATGTCTCAAAAAAAATAAGAAGGGCTGGGAACATAGCTCAATGTAAAACATCCATGGGTTCAATCTCCAATACAAAAAAAAAAAGAATTAGAAATGGCCAATTATCATTCAAATAAATAACAAAGGTATTTTCTTATATTTAAAATCTCAGGAACTCTATTTCTTTGTTTTTGCAGTGCTGGGGATTGAACCTAGGACCTTGTGCATGCCAGACAAGCACTCTACCACTGAACCACATCTCCAGCCTCAGAAACTCTAATTTCCTCTAAATCAGAAGGTCCATGAGGGAAGGACTTTGTTTTGTAAACTGTTATATTTCCATACCCATAAGAGTTATTTCATCCTTAATGTCACTACTATAAATATGGTTTCCATTCTTTTGTATCCTCTTGGCTCAATTATACATGAAAGCTACCAACTTTTGTTAATGATATCATACCACTTAACTGGATTCTCTATTTGTTGCACTTTCTCAGTTGTTTCTCTTTCTCTTCTCCAATATACAATCCTATCATCTGTAAATAAAGATGGTTTTATGATTTTCTTTCAATTCTTATAGAACTTTTTCCTCTCGTCTAATACATACATAAGCTTAAAGAAAAATGTACCAAGCCACAAAGGAAAAACATGCAAAGCTCCACTTCTGAATGACACAAAAGTAAATATACACGAACAAACACATTGCAGTCTTGTATAGAAAACCTCACTACAAAGAAGGCAGAGTGCTCAAAGTTAATTCATACATCTAGCATAAGCTCAATAAAAATTTCACAGGTTTTTATCAGGAAACATTCAGTTAAGTTTAAAATTCAGTTAAGTCTAAAACTCATATGGTACAATAATCCATGAGGAACAGCCAGGACAGCTGGGAATGATGGCACATGCCTATGATCTCAGTAACTCGAGAAGCTGAGGCAGGAAGATCACACGTTCAAAGTCAGCCTTAGCAACTTAGCAAGGTCCTGACCAACTTAGTGAGACCCTGTTTCAAAATAAAAAATTAAAAAAAAGGGCTGGGGATGTGACTCAGGGTTATGCACCCCTGGGTTCAATCCCCCTTACCAAAAAAACAAAACACAATAGCCAGGACAATGCTCAAAAATGGACTGTATACAACTGAAGAAAGGAAAGGACTAAGTGCTAAGGCTAAGACGGAAATTTACTTTTCAATATATCTTTTTGGATTATTTCTATTTTTTAACCAAGCATATACCGTACTTTCAAAAATTAAAGGAATGGTAGTATGTGTGAGGCACTGTGTTTGATTCTCAGCACTACATGAAAATAAATAAAATAAAAGGTTCATTGACAACTAAAATAATATTTAAAAAATTAAAATTAAAATTAAAGGAATGGCCTTAGGAATAAGTAGGAAGGAGACACTGGGATTTCCACGCCAGAAACATATTTCTAAACCATGGGATTATAAGGATTATGAATTATAATGGAAAGTGTGACTACTGTTACAAAACACAACTTTTAAGCTCTTCAAAATGGAAAGAAGAAACTAAAAGAATCTAAGTGTGGAATAAACATGTTTTTAAAAATACTATAAATATAAAAAATACGAAATGCATAATAAAACAAAATGATGAACATCAAGGAGGGAGTTCAAGGACCATAGAGAGACAACAATCCTGAAAGTAAGCTGCAAATGAATTAGGGAAATCTGGCACCCTAGAATCAGATGGGGCTACAACTGGCCCTGGCCCTCTAAAATTTGAGAAAGGGAAGATAGTGCCAATATGGGAAGAATAATACCTAGAAATGTCACAATAATGCAAGGCGCTCATACTATTTGTTACTCTATAGACAACTAGAACCTTTAGGAAAATCTTGGAAAATGTGAAACAATAGCAACTGCTTACTGAACAACTGTCACGTGGCTTTCACATGGCTTTCCGACTCAGAGTTATTTTTAATTTATTCACCTGCAGAATGCCTCCAAAACATTTCTTCTTCTATCACCCATGGCTCCTCTTCTTGTTCCAACTTGAAAATCACATCTGGTTTGGTGACTTGATAGCCTATTAAGGGAAACAACAAAGAAATTGTATATTATTGCTGGAGACAACCATATATATCTTGGGCTGAGTCCTGAGGGCTTGAGGGCTTATAAAAGATGAGAATAAAGAAGCTTCCACAATGACATAAAGTATTTGTAATCAATCAGTCTCTACAATGACCATCTTGACACAAAAATCACATGAAGAAAGGGAGGGTTAGACTCATCTGGCAATCTTAAGTCTCCACACATTTCATAAATAGAAAAGAATTCCGTGTTAACTATAAAACTACCCTTACCCACTATGACTAGGTTGCTATAGTTCTCCAGCATCACATCCCGGTATAAGTTCCTCTGAGCAGGTTTCATTTGCTGCCATTCCTCCTGGGTGAGGTCCACAGCCACATCCTTAAATGTCACTGGTTCCTGTAAAAACACAATCCTAATTAATTTGAAATAACTGAAACTAGGGATTATGGTCAAAATAAGTAGAACTTCTTTAGTATTCAGGGGTCAAAGTTCACTAAAAACTTTATTAGGTCTTTATATTTACCTCATTTGAATTACATGATGGGGAGAATGCACTACAGTAGAAATATTCTACAGTAGTATGTCCATCAGCTAGATGATGAAACTATGGAGTCAGAGGGACTGACTTTTACTGGGTTGTGCCAGAGATGAAAAAGTTGGACCTAACTCACAGGTATCTGGCTCAGAACCTACCCAGATAGTTGTGTGATCTAGTGGCACAGGAAAGATAAGAGAAATAGGCAGGATGTAGGAGGAGAGGCATGAAAATTTGTACATACAGTTTGAAATATCTACAAAACTTCCAGTTGGAAATGTCCACTATGTGGCCAGACATACAAAGAAAGGAGATAAGAAATGTATTAGCCACTACCTTAAAACTGGGAGCTGGATCGATGGCTGAAGGATCTGAGTGTTAATAAAGAATATGTACTGTGGGCAATAAGGCCAAGGACAGATCCAACAGTTAAAAGGCAAAGAAAGAGACTCAGGGTTTTATTTTATTTACAATCAAAGTACAGAACTGAAACTATAAGAATGGTATAGCACAAGCCAATAAACAAATGAAAAAAATCTGGAAAAATATGTAACTTGATCACAAAAATCTAGTCATAACTTCCCATTTAAAAACTTCAATATCCAAAAGAAAAAATCTTTTATCTGCAAAGACTCCGAGAAAGAAAAACAGTCATATATTCCATAAATTTATTCAAGAAATAGTACAAATGGGATGACACAAAATAGAAAATACAAAGAGAAATTATCAAAGGCTGAATTGCAATGAATGCTTCTGAGAAACTCTCTAAGATGTTGAGATTAATACTATCAATATTGTTATCTGCTAAGTACTTCTTGTCAGGCAAAGCTCTTTCTTTTGACATGTTACCTTTTAAAATTCCCCTAATAAGGCTGGTGAAGTACCTGTTAATACTATCCATTTAAAAGAGAAGAGAATTGGGGCTAAAAATAACTCTCTGGCTAACAAAGTTACTATGTGGAAGAGCTGGGATTCCAGTTCAAGCAGGGTGGCTGCAGAGACACAGGTTCTTACCCATCATACTATAATTCTTCGAATCAGCAGCTGGGAGTCTCAGAATCCCATAAATAGTCTAATTCAAGATGGACAACTGGACACACAAGAACTCCTACACCTGAAGTTCCCTTTACTGCTGAGGTTTCACTGAAGCATAGGAAATCACCAATAATAGGAGAAAATACTACAAAAAGATCAAAAGCTAATAATGGTGGCATGCACTCCTGATTTCACAGGGTTAAGGTTAGGATCAGATGAAGCAGTGAAGAGGAAGAATGCAAAAACAAGCAACAAACAACAACAAAAACAATAAACCCACAAAACCATACAGATGTAGAAAAATAGCCTTTGGTGCAAAGGTTTCACTAATCACTCATATGAACAAAAGTAAACATTGGTGCATGCCTATAATCCCAGCAGCTCAAGAGGCTGAGGCAGGAGAATTGTTCAAAGCTGCCTCAGCAATTTAGAGAGGCCCTAAGAACTCATCCAAACCCTGTCTCAAAACAAACAAAAAGGGGCTGGGGAGATAGCTCAGTCGGTAGAGTGCTTGCCTTGTAAGCACAAGGCCCTGAGTTCGATCCCCAGCACCCCCCAAAAAAACAAACAAACAAACAAAAAAACATAAAAGGCTAGGGATATGGCTCAGTGCCTGTAGGTTCAATCTCTGGCACCAAAAAACAAACATGGAATACTTTTGCTCAATAGTGGACTAAACAAACTAATACAAACAAAACAAAAGAACAACTCATAAAACCTAGTATTTAAGATTTTAGGTAAAGCCAGGCATAGTAGTACACACCTATAATCCCAGCAACTTGGGAGGTTAAGGCAGAAGGATCACAAATTTGAGACCAGACTGGGTAACATAGTGAGATCCAGTCTCAAATCTAAAGGAAAAAGATTAAGCAAGGGAATCATTAAAATAAATAGAGCAAATATCTATTAGTGTATAAGAACCAGTAAACTGGGGTGGGGTTGTGGCTCAGTGGTAGAGCACTCACCTATTTTGTGTGAGGCACTCAGTTCGACCCTCAGCACCACATTAAAAATAAACAAAATATTGTATTCATCTACAGTTAAAAATATTTTTAAAAAAGAACTAGTAAATGTAGAAACAAATTGCTTTTACTTAAATTTTTTAATTAAAATTTTTTTTTTAGTTGTAGATGGACACAATACCTTTCACTAAGCTGCTTAGGGACTCGCTAAATTGCTGAGGCTGGCCTTGAACTTGCAATCCTCCTGCCTCAGGCTCCAAAGTTGTTGGGATTACAGGCAGGCACCACTGCACCTGGCAATTTTACACTTTAAAAAGTCATTTAAAAAATGTGTGTGTATGTATGTGTGTGTATCTCCATTTCCAAAAACTAATACCTTGACTTCTCTTTGTTTTTCTTCAGTAGCATTAGGTTTAAATCTAGGGATTTGGACTCTACCACTGTTATGGTTTGGATGTGAGGTATCCCCCCGCCCCCCAAAGCTCACATGAGACAATGCAAGAAGGTTCAGAGGAGAAATAATTGGGTTGTAAGAGTCTTAACCCAATCAGTGATTTAAGCCCCTGACAGGGATTAACTGAGTGATAACTGAAGTGTTAGGGTGTGGCTCAATGGGGTGTGGCTATGGGGTATATATCCTGTATCTTGAGAGTGGAGACTCTCTTCGCTTTCTGATCACCATGTGAGCTGCTTCTCTCTGCCACACTCTTCCTCCATGACGTTCTCCTTCACCTTGAGGAAAGGAGCCAGGCTTCTATGGACCTCTGAAACTGTGAGCCCTCAAATAAAATTTTCTTCCTCTACAATTGTTCTGTTTGGGTCTTTAGTCACAGCAGCAAAAAAAGCTGACTAAAACAACCATGAGTTTCATGCTTAGCCCTTTTAAAAATTTTGAGATATAGTCTCACTAAATTGATGGGGGGCTGGCCTCAAACTTACAAGCCTTCTGCCCCAGCCTCCTAAGTTAGGATGACAGGTGTGGGCAACCACTTCCAGTGATACCTTGATACTCTTAATAACTTAGACAAATACCTGTCAAGCCTAAATCAAGAAAAAATAATATAATTATTCAAACTTAGATTAAAAAAAAAGTATGCACACTAAAAGACAGACTTGTAAGTTTTTAAATTATGATAAGAGTTCTATTTCCTAGATAGCAGTGAGAGGTGTCCATGGATGGGGTCCCTAATGAAACAGGCATAACTGGAGAAAACAATTTTTTAAAAATTAAAATCTCTGTAAATTGTTCTCAGGCAAATATGTGTTCAAGAGAATCTACCAAAACTTGATAAAAACTGTGAAAGTTCACTGGCAAACAGATCAATATCCTTGATGTGCACAAATGCAAAAATTTTCAACAATTTTGTTGGAAATTGTTGTCTACTATATTTACTAGCAAATTAAATCTAATATTACATAAAAAGGATTATACACCCTGATCAAGTAGAATTATCCCAAAGATGCAGGTGGTTGAACAAACATATTGCAAATCAATTAATGTAATATATCACATCAAGAGAATAAAGGAGGGCTGGGGTTATAGCTCAGTGATAGAGCACTTGCCTAGCATGTGTAAGGCACTGGGTTTGATTCTCAGCACCACATAAAAATTAATAAATCAGATAAAGGTATTATGTCCATCTCAACTAAAAAAAATGTTTAAAAAGGAGAATAAAGGATAAAAACCATATGAATAACCTCAAGAGATGCAAAACCAAAAAAAAAAAAAAACCCAAAAAAACAAAAAAACAAAACCTTTGCTATAGATTAGACAGACTCCTTTCATGATAAAACCCCTCAAAAATTAAGTACTGAAGGAAGGCACCTTAACAAGATAAAGGCTATATGTGACACAGAGAACATAATACTGAACGGAAAAAACTGAAATTGTTTTCTCTAAGATCAGGAATAAGACAAGGATATCCACTTTGACCAATCTTATTTAACATAGTACTGGAAATCTCAGTCATAGCAATAAGATAAGAGAAAAAAATTAATGGACATCCAAGTACAAAATGAGGATGTCAAATTATCTATGTACAGACAACATAATTTTAAATATATCAAACTCCTAAAGCACCCCCCCCCCACCAAAACCATTAGAACTAACAAATTCAGTAAGGTTGAAAGATACAAAAATCAACATATGGGTTGGAATTGCAGCTCAGTGGTAGAGGACTTGCCTAGCTTGTGTGAGGCACTGGGTTCAATTCTCAACACCACATAAAAATAAAAGCACTGTGTCCATTTACAACTAAAAACATATTTTTAAAAAATCAACATACAACATCAGTTATTTTTACACACCAATGATGAAACTTCTGAGAAAGCAATCAGGAAAGTTCACAATAGTTAAAATTAAAATGCACTCTCACATACACACCTTAGGAATCAATTTTACCAAGGAAATGAATAATCTCTACAGAGAAAATTATAAAACACTTATGAAAGAAATTGAAGAGGACAGAAAAAAGTAGAAAGACACGCCATGTTCATGGATTGGTGGAATTAATTTTTTTTTTTTTTCCTGTTCTGGTGCTGGGGACATGCAAAGCATATGCTTCACTGCTGACCCTAGCCAGTGAACTAATATTGCAAAAGTATCCATACTATCCAAAGTGATCTACAGATTCAATGCAATTACTATCAAAATATTAGTACAAAAAACTCCTAATAACCAAAGCAATCCTGAACAACAAGAACAAAGCTGCAGGCATTGTTAATACCTGACTTTACAAACAGACTACAAAGAAAGATTTTATGCCAGCATAGTACTGGCACAAAATCAAATAGAAAAATGAACAGAGAACCCAGAAATAAATTCATATATTTATAGCCAATTAATTTTCAACAAAGGCAGAAAAAACATTCACCTGTTAATGTTCGATACATGGTGCTAGAAAAACTAGATATCCACATGCTTTAGAAGGAAGAACTGAGAACTGTTATCTCTTACCATATACAAAAACCAGTCAAAATGGATGAAAGACTTAAATGTAAGACCCCAAAACTATGAAACTACTAGAAGGAAGCAAAACAGAAATACTTCAAAACATTGGTCTCAATATAGATTTTTTTGGATAAGCTCCCAACATCACAACCAACAAAAGCAAAACTTAACAAGTGGGATTACATCAAACTAAAAAGCTTCAAAATGGAAACAATCAACAAAGTGAAGGGACAAACTACAGACTGGGAGACAATATTTGTAAACTATTCAAATGGCAATGGATTAAGTCCCAGGATATACAAGGAACTAAACCCAAAGGCAAAAACCAAATAATCCAATTTAACAATTTAGCAATTCTATTTCCTTTACAGGCAAATGACTTGAAAAGACCTTTCTCAAGAGGACATACAAATATTCATCAAGTATATGAAAAACTGTTTGACATCACAAATTATCAGGAAATGCAAATCAAGTCTACAATTAGGTGTCACCTTGCCCCAGTTCAAATGGCTATGATAAAAAAAAAAAGATAAACAATAAATGTCATTAAAGATACGGACAGAGAAAGGGGAACTCTCATACACTGAGGTGCTGTTGGTAGAAATGTGAATTAGTACAGTCCTTATAGAAAGCAGTATGGAAGTTACTCAAAAAACTAGAAACAGAATTACCTTACAAACTAAATAAGCCTTACTAAATAAATAAACAAAAAAAAAAAAAAAAAAAAAGAAAAAAAAAGAGGGAAGGGAATCAGTACCTCATATTGTTTTAATACATAATCTACCTAGTTCGGTTTTCAACAAAAAGACTGACAGGCAAAAAAACAGAAAAGGGAAATCCACAGGAAAACAAGCAACAAATAATAGAAAATAGAAACTACCTATGAGAGGGCCCATAATAATTTAATACACTAATATTTCAAAGCAGCCATTATAGACACAGAAATGTTGGTGGCACATGCCTGTAATCACAGTGGCTCAGGAGGCTGAGGCAGGAGGTTTGCAAGTTCAAGGCCAATCTCAGCAACTAAGCAAGGTCCTAAGCAACTTAGCGAGATCCTGCCTCGAAATCAAAAATAAAAATGGCTGTGGATATGGCTCAGTGGTTAAGCACCCCTGGGGGTTCAATCTCTAGAGAAAGAAAAAAAGAAAAGAAAAAAAAGGAAGGAAGGAATACTGACAATGTCTCATTAAACTCAGACTACCAACAAAGAAACAAATTATAAAAAGCCAGAAAGAAATTATGAACTATAATAACCAAAGTAAGAAATTCATCTAATAGGCTAGACTGGAAATATAAATGGCAGAAGAAAAAAAATAAATAAATAAAGGACTGGTGATATAGCTCAATGGTAGAGCACCTGTCTAGCACAACCAAGACCTCAAGTTTGTTGACCAGCACTGCAAAAACAAACAAAAAAGAAGAAATCTGCAAGCGTGAAGAATGATTGAAAAGAATCATATAATGCAAAGAACAAAGAGAAAAATAATGAGGAAAAGTAGAGCTTCAGAGAAATGTGAAACACCATTAAGTGTACCAATATACAAATGGGGAAAGTACCAGAAGGAAAAGGAAAGCAGTAGGAAAAAAGTCAAAACATAGTGGGAAAATATTTCTCAAATTTGATGAAAAAGATTAATCTTCATTTCATTTGAAGAGATCACTGATCTTCAAATAAAATAAATTCAGAATCCCACATCCAGATATATCATAGTAAAAATGTTGAACACCAGAGAAAATCTTGAAGCCAAAATTGTACTGGAATAAGCAAATAACACTTTTGCTTATTCCAAACCATGGTAAATGAGGAGATTAATATAACATAACCTAAATAAATACTTGCTCACTTTTTTCAAATTAATAGATGTAATATTATGGTACTAATTATTAATAATGGGCTGAGTTTACTATACAATAGTACAAAGTGGGAGAAAAGGGAATAGAGAATAGAGCTGCTGTATATTTAATGTCATTTAAATGTAAATCTGAATTAATTTTGATAAAGTGTATAAGCATAAAACACCAAAAAATGCAGGGTAAAAATCATTAAATTAAAATTTTACACTAGTAAATGTTTGCTTGATGAAAATAAAGCACTAAAGGAGAAACAGGAAAGACATAAAACAAAGGAAATAAGAGAAATGGTAGACATAAACCAAATTTTGGTGTCAATATTGATCATGCATAGATTAACTAAAGCTAAAAACAAAAAAAAAAAAACAAAACCAAAAAAGAAAAAAATAGAGATTATCAGACTGGAAAGAAAAACAATGCTGTCTACCAGAGACATACTTTAGGTTCAAACAATAGACTGGAAGCAAAATGATGGAAAACAATACATCACAAGAAAGTTGGACTGGCTATCCTAACATTAGAAAATAACAGAATTTATAATAAGAACTTGTACTAGAGATTGAAGGTATTTTAAAATGACAAAAGCATCAAAGGGGTCAATCTGACAGAATGTTATAACAATTACAAGGTAACGTACCTAGTTACCTTGTGCACACTGGTGGTGCACACCTGTAATTCTAGCAACTTGGGAAGCTGAGGCAGGAGGATCACACATTCAAAGGCAGCCTCAGTTTTAGCAAGGCCCTGTGCAATGTAGCAAAACCCTTTCTCAAAATACAAATAAATAGGGTTGGGGATGTGGCTCAGTGGTTAAGTGGCCCTAGGTTCAATCCCCAATATCTATATTAATCAATCAATCAATCAATAAATGTAATATGTACCTAACAGTCTCAAAACACATGAAACACAAACTTGACACATTTGGAGAACCATTAATTTAACAATAGCAGTTAAAGGTTTCAAATATCATCTTCCAACAATTGAGAGAACAATCTGCAAGCAGCAAGAAAACAGAGGACTTGAGTAACAATATACCCCAAGTAGATCCAACAGACATCTATAGAATACATCACCCACAATAGTGGAATACAAATTCTTCTCAAGTAGAATCAACTAAATCTGTCTCTACAGATCGAATTCTTCAGTTGATCCTTAAGTTGAATAATTTGACCCTGCCCTTTAAGTCAAATTCCAGGACAGTGAAATGCAGGTTTTGGTATTACAGACAATGTCCATTAACAAGCTATCGTTTATTTTAAAATCGCTGGTGATCACTCTGTCCAAACATTGCTGCCTATGTTGCAAAGAATATTTCAGTCTGGTAGAGTGCTTGCCTTGCATGCACAAGGCCCTGGGTTCAATTCCTGATACCACAAAAAAAAAAAAAAAAAAAAAAAAAAAGAAAGAAAGAAAGAAAGAAAGAAAGAAAAGAATATTTCAGTCAGGTTTTATCATTCTCTCCAACTCATGCACTGCATTTAACAACATTCAGTCTCTCCTAGGTTTCCAACATGTTCAAGTTAACCATAATGATCCCAATTCATTTCATGTCACCTCCTGGTGTACCCACCAACATCAAGTCCAAATGTAAAGCCAGGTGCAAGACCTGACAAGAATTCATGCTAGACTCAAATCTGGCTGATTTACATGGCACAAGTAATCTGGAAATAAAGCTTTCAATTCTCTTTTCCTGTATGGATCAAAATGTTACCAAGTAAAATAACCTGACTTTTGGATTTATGTTTTAGTACAAATATCCAAGAACAAAGTCTTCATATGAATGTATCTTGGAGATGAGTTTTCAATTGATTCCTTAAGTGCATATAAAACTCTTCTAGACAGACAATATTTTGAAGACACATTTGAAGACAATGAAGATACAACACATTGAAAAGGAGTAAAACCACACAAAGTATGTTCTTTGGTCACAAAGGATAAAAATTAAGAAATAAGGAACAGAAAGAAATTTGTAAAATTCACAAAAATATAAAAGGTAAACAATATCCCCACCCACACTTCCCTCCCCAAGTGGTCATGTTTCCCAGGCTTGTCTTGAACTCCTGGACTCAAGTGATCTTCCTACCACAGGTTCCCAAGTAACTGGATTCAGGTATGTACCACCATGCTCAGTATTATTTAAATAATACTCTGAAATAACCAATGAGCAAACAATACACACACATACACACATACAATAGAAATTACAAAATACTTTGAGATGAATGAAAACAAAGACAATATAAAAACCATTTTATTTTCTCCCTTTGAATCTGTATGCCTTTTTCTTCTTTTTTTTTAGTTGTTGATGAACCTTTACTTTATTCATTTATTTATATGCTATGCTGAGAATCAAACTCAGTGCCTCACACATGCTAGGCAAGCACTCAACCACAGAGCCACAACCCTGGATGCCTTTTATTTCATCTTTTTGCCTAGCCGTGCTGTCTAAAACCTGCACTACAATGATGAATAGAAGTGGAAGAGTGGACAAGGGAACAAAAACAAGGGGAAAGCATCTGGTGTTAACATTTATTATGATGCCATCTATGGGTCATTTTGTACAAGAAAATCTAAGGAATCCAGTAAAATTCTACTAGAATAAATGAGTTCAAGAAGGTTGCAAAATGCAAGATAAATATACACAAGCCAATTGCAGGGCTGGGGCTGGGGCTCAGCAGTACAGTCCTTGCCTAGCACGTATGAGGCACTGGGTTTGATCCTCAGCACCATGTAAAAATAAAGTACTGTGTCCACCTACAACTAAAAATATTTTTTAAAAAAAGTCAACTGCATTTCTAGATACTTGCAGTAAATATCCAAACAGAAAATTAAGAAAGCAAATACTATTTACAATAGCATCCAAAGAACACTTAGGAAACAATTTAACAGAATAAATAAAATTATTACTAAAATTTTAAAAGATCTAAGTAAATAAAGACATTTCATGTTCAAGGATGATAACACTATATGGACAAAATGACAACACCTCCACGGTCAAGATGAAAACACCTACAAATTGATCTATACATTCAATGTAGTACGTAACATATCGACATTTTTGCAGAAATGAACAGGCAGATTCTAAAATTCATATAGAATGCAAGGGACCCAGAATAGCCAGAATAATTTTTTCCTTTATTCCAGTACTAGGGATTGGCCAGAACCTCATGCATGCCATGCAAGCCTCCCTTTTTAAAATGTTGTACTTTGAGGCAGAGTCTTCCTAAATTGCCCAGACTGGCCTTGACGTTGTGATCCTCCTGCCTCAGCCTCCCAAACAGATGTGATTACAGGTATTTGCCATCATGTTAAGCCAGCCAAAACAATTTTGCAAAGACCCACATTACCTAATTTCAAAACTTACTACAAAGTTACAACAATAAAGACATTGTATTGGCATAAGAACAGACATAGCAGATCAATGGAATAGAACTGAGATTCCAGAAATAAACCTCACATTCACAGTTAACAAATTTTTGACAACAGTGACAGGATAATTCACTAGAAAAAAAGAGTATTTTTTTTTCAACAAATTTTGGTGAGACAAATGGCTTGTCTACATGCATAACAAAAAAGCTGGATCATGGCCCAGAGCACTTGCCTGCCATGTGTGAGGCCCTGTGTTCGTACTCAGCACCACATATAAATAAATAAAAAAAATAATAATAATAAAATAAAATAAAAGATCCATTGACAACTTAAAAAAAAAAAGGTGTAAACCATGACTTTGGGTTAGGCAATCATTTCTTAGATATGATACTAAAAATATAAGGAACAAAACAAAAATAACAATGAACATAAGAAAAATTAAAAACTGAGCCAGGAACAGTGGCACACACCTGTAATCCCAGCAACTCAGGAGGCTGAGGCAGGAGGATCAGAAGTTCAAAGATGGCCTCAGCAACTTTGCAAGACCCTGTCTCAAAATAAAAAATAAAAAGGGACAGGGATGTGGCTCAGTGGTTGAGACCTTCTGGGAACAATCCCTGGTAACAAAAAACAAACAAAAAAAATCATCAAGAAAATGAGGAGGAGGAAGATGGAGGAGGTGGTGTTTGTCTTCTCTCAACTGTGTTCACCTTTCTTTCAATCTACTCCATAATTTCAATGTCTGTGTTAGAATGCTAGGTCACACTGCTCAAAATTAAACAAGTGGGTAATTCCAGAATCAACTGGCCACGTCACTATGTTAATGTTTCTTTTATTGCACTGGTTTATCTTCCTTCTCAGCTTACATGTTCCACTTGGAATATATACTGGTTCATGATAGAGCCAAGTGGCAACCATCCAATAGAAACAGACAATTGAGGACAACTGAAGTAACACATGAAAGAAACGATCAACAAGCTTGGTTTCCATTTGCCCTGTTTCTTTATGTGTCTTTATAGTATGATTTTAGTTTTGATAAATGACTGAAGCTGGAGAAGCCATGGTGGGAATCAACTCTTAAACACTACAGTGTAGAGGTGAAAAGCCAGACTACTTAGGTCATCCTTAGAACCTAGACCATATGTATTTTTGTCTTTGAACAAAATTATTTTTACTTTATTTTTTACTATAAACTATTTTTAAAAAGGCAAAAAGACAACCCACAGGATAGTAGAAGACAGTTCAACATTATTTTTCATGAAAATTATAATTAAAATGTTAAAGACCTCTTATAAAGTCAATAATAAAAAGACAAACTAATTTAATAGTGGGCAAAAGTTCTAAATAGACATTTCTTCAAAAACATACAAGTGGTAAAGAAGCACTAAAAACTGCTTGATATCACTAGGCATTAAGTATATGCAAATCAAAATCATAAGTTATTACTTCATACCCACTAGGACAGTTATAGTTAAAAGGACATAAAATAATAAATGATGACAAGGAAAAGGAGAAACTAAAACCCTCACACACTGCTGGTACAAATGTAAAATGGTACAAGTGCTGTGGAAAACAGCAGGATGATTCCTTAAATGATTCAATATAGTTACCAATGATCCAACAATTCCATTCCTATGTTACAAACCTGAGAAAACTGAACACAGTATTACATCCACAAAAAAATTTTACATAATATTCTTGACAACCTTATTCATAACAACCGTATGACTCTAATGTCCACTAACAAATGAATAAATAAAATGTGGCATATCCAAACTATGGAATATTATTCAGAGATACAAAGAAATAAAATGCCAATAAAGTGAAAGGATGAATGAACTCAGAAAACTTTGTACTAAGTTGAAGAAGTCACAAGACCACATATGAGATTCCATTTATATAAAATGTCCAGAATAGGCAAATCCATAGAGATAAAGTAAATTTGTACCCGTCTTGGGGGAAATGAAAAGTGATGGTTAAGAGATACAGTTTCTTTTTAGGGTGATAATAATGTTCACTTAACCCTCTCCACATTCTTTTGAAGTAAGTTCCATTATTTTCCTCATTTACAAATGAGGCAAATGAGGCACAAAGAGTGCCCATAATCGTACACTTTCTAAGTCACTAAGTTAAGATTTGGACCCAACTCTGTCTCTAAGTCCAGAGAACTACTGTGCCAAGAGGATGAGCTGTATAAATCATATGGTCAAAAGAAGTGTGTATGTTTCATGATGGTTAAGATATTATCTGAGGAAAAAGTGGCAGTTAAGTAGAAATATTCAAAATATAGGTATATGAGCAACTTCCACAGTGGAACCAAAAAGAATCAAGAGCAGAGGAAAACAGGTAATGCTGAGAGAATGAAGAACAATGAATCTTCCATGACCAAAAAAAAAAAAAAAAAAGATGCAGAAAGCTACAGGTATGAGAAATACAAGATTTTGCCATAGAATATTGGTATAATTTAATTCAACTTGTATCAAAAATTCAAACTGCAACATCTCTAGTAATAAGAGAAATGCAAATCAAAACCACCCTAAGATTCCATCTCACCCCAATTAGAATGGCAATTATCAAGAATACAACCAACAACAGGTGTTGGCGAGGATGTGGGGAGAAAGGTACACTCTTACATTGCTGGTGGGGCTGCAAATTAGTGCAGCCACTCTGGAAAGCAGTGTGGAGATTCCTTAGAAAACTTGGAATGGAAACACCATTTGACCCAGCTATCCCACTCCTTGGCCTATACCCAAAGGACTTAAAATCAGCATATTACAGAGATACAGCCACATCAATGTTCATAGCTGCTCAGTTCACAATAGCCAGATTGTGGAACCAACCTAGATGTCCTTCAATTGATGAATGGATAAAGAAAATGTGGTATATATATACAATGGAATATTACTCAGCCATAAAGAATGATAAAATTATGGCATTTGCAGGCAAATGGATGAAACTGGAGAATATCATGCTAAGTGAGATAAGCCAATCTCAAAAAACCAAAGGAAGAATGATATCGCTAATAAGTGGATGATGACACATAATGGGGGTGGGAAGGGTTAGTGTTGGGGTTGGAGTTGGGTTTAGGGAGGGGGGCAGGAATGGAGGAAGGAAGGACTGTATAGATGGAGGGGAAGGGTGGGAGGGGAGGGGGGGAAGGGAAAAAATGGCAGAATGAATCAAACAACATTACCCTATGTAAATTTATGATTACACAAATGGTATGCCTTTACGCCATGTACAAACAGAGAAACAACATGTATCCCATTTGTTTACAATAAAAAGAAAAAAAAAAAAAAAAAAAAAAATTCAAACTGCAGAAAACATGTAAGTAGGATCATTTTAAAGACACAAGTTCCATTTACTGTTCTAGCTGATTTTGTTTTTGTTGTTGGTTGTTTGTTTTTGTAGTGCTGGGGATCAAACTCTGGGCCTTAATGCATGCTAAGTGATTTTAGTTTTTGATCTTTGGTCAATATGTTTTAAACACTGAGCTTAAAATTATAATAAGTTATAGAATTATTTTAGAATTTCTTTTTTGGCCTAGATGCCAATAAAAATCATTTCCTTTCCTTAAATAATTTTAAGTTTTTCCCTCATAAACAATGCAAATTATGGAATGGACTTTGTGTCCCAGTTCGCTTTGCCTCTCCAAATCCTATTCAAATCTGAACCCAACTTGAATTATTCTGTATGTACTTATTTCTTCAGAGACATGTTCCCATTTTCCCACTGGATCTGATTGTCTCTGTATTTTTCCTCACTTATTTTCACTGACTTAATTTTTTCCACCTTACTGATAGTTATAGTAACCCACTTCAACTGCACTGCGAAATAATGCAGGAAACAAACACTTAAAACGTACAAGAGACCTGCTTGTATCCTCTTCTTCCGCAGAAAGGGCAGAGTCCTGAGAACACCAAGCTAAGGAAAAAGAAACAAAATAGTTTTGCTTCAGAGTTCCAGATAAAGGAATATGGAAATTTTCAGTACCACACAACTATCAGATCCCCTACAAATGAATGTTCCTCAGAGCCATGAGAAATGTTAAATGCAATAAAACTATAGAGACACAGAAATGTATGTGGATAACTAATTCAATCATATAGGGTCTGATAAAGATTTTTTTTTTTTTTGGGGGGTGCTGGGGATGATAAAGATTTCTTAATGGTTAAGTATAACATGTTCAATGAATTTACTGACAATATAGTATTTCCCAAGAAATACTTTGCCAATAGGAAATTAACCTTAAGCATGTAATATATGCTGCAAAGACTTAAGGATTAGGATGGCCATTAAGTTTTCTCTTAAAGAATTTAGGAAAAAAACATTAATCAGATATTAGTTAAAGGCACTGAGGAACATTCATATGACAGAGGAAATCTAGTCATCATTCTAATTTCATTTTACAACAACTTGATGCTTTTTGGTTTTCTTTCATTACCCTAAAATATTCAGGGAAAAATGGAAGACTGAATACTTGTACTTATTCTGCTCTCTTCCCAAACCCAACCAAAAGGTTAGTTAAAGCAACAAAGGAGCTAAACTGTACAAATAGAAGATTTCAGCAGGTAAGAGATGTTTAAAATTTTTGAAGCTGGAGAACAGACATATGAGTGGTATCAAAACAAGAAAAAGCTAAAGCTTAAGTGAGGGTTGCGGGGAGGGTGGGAGAGTCATCATAGTAGTCTAAAAAGGGTCATAAATGGAGGTATTAGGTAGTTCTGCAGACAACAGTTTGGAAATAGGGCTCAAAAACCAGGAACTGAATGTAAGACATTATAAAAAAGGTGTTAAAACCTCCTACTGTCTTCTTTCACCCCACGTAACATGGTAACAATTCCTTTACACTAACAAAAAGAAAGGGGGGGGGCTTAGAATTTTTTTGTCTAGATATAATGAATGACACAGGCTCTGGATATCAGCATACCAGATTTGGATGAAGATAGTGCTGAATGTAGAAAAAGATAAATGAAAGGTCTCATATGATACCCTTCCACACAATTTTTTCCTTTGTTTGACTCCCCAAAAGTAGTTCTGGCTTATATTCCTCAAGCAAATCTAGTTCTTGCTGGGGTAACTGACTAGCCCAAAAGAAAATGCCTATAGATCTGACATATGGTCAACCTCCTGTACCATATAAGAAAGAAGGGCAAGAAGAGTATGTTGAAGTGGGCTAACATGGGAAGGGTTAGAGAGCTAAATTCTTATGTATGTTATCAAAAATGAATAGAAAACATAAAAATGAGAAATCAGACATTAGCCATATAAGGATGTCAATTAAAAAAAAAAGAAAAGAAGATGATGATAAATTTCCAAAAAGATTCAAAGTAGTTGGCTTTGGGGAGTGGTAACAGGGATGAGGAGGAATGGAATAGAAAACATTTATAGTTATATAACAGCATTTAAAAAACGCTATTTAAATGTATCCCATAAGAAAAATAGAAATTGTATTTTATGATTTTATTTTAAAAAATAAAATGAATAAAAAGTAAATATTTGCCCTGCAGAGTCAATGACACCCATGTGTTCTTTTTTTAAATATTTTTCTTAGTTGTAGATGGACACAATGCCCATTATTTTATTTATTTTTATGTGGTGCTAACGATCAAACCCAGTGTCTCACATATGCTAGGCAAGCACTCTACCACTGAGCCACAACCCTAGCCTCCAAGTGAACTTTCTTGAGAGCTTGTTTAGAGGTTCTAGTAGGGGAGCACAGCTACTCGTATACCCTTGACCGAAGAACGGTCCTCCTCTATCAGGGAAGGTCGTCCTCTTCGACGGAGCGCGCAGCTTCGGGAGGGACGCACATGGAGCAGTGAGGGAGGAAGGGGACACTCGCCTAGCCAGCCAGATCAGCCGAATCAACCCTGGCGATCAATGGGGTGACAGATGTCGCAGCCAGATCGACCTCACATCCTCCAAGTGAACTTTCTTGATAAGAGTATTGAATTTTCTCTTTTACACTACCCCTGAATATGTAACTTCTTTCCCCTAAACTCTACCCATCTTTAAGCCATCTTACCTCTCCTTTCCATCATCTGGGTCAAATGAGCCATTGTCACACATCTATTATTGCTGATCTCTGAAGGCAGAGATATTCAGACCTTGCCTGCTCTGGGAAAAATGGTCAAGTTGTCTGCAGGTGCAGAAACTCCAGGGTGAGGTCTTTTCAAGATCTCTCCAGCTTTCCAGGTAAATTTCAAGTCAAGAGGTCTGCTTCCACGATTTCTGTTCCTCAGGCTTTTTATTCATACCACAAATCTGTCTTATCCTTGTGGAATCAGAACCTGTGGGCTTAAGACATAAATCCAATTACCTACTGCTTTTTCATCTTATCCTGTGGTAACCAGTCTCCAGAAAGTTCCCCAATGATCACTGTCTCCTGGTATTCAAATCAGACACCTCCCACACCTAATAGGATTGATCTGTTATAAACAATGGAAGACTGAAGAGATGATGGTATGTGACTTCCAAGGTTAGATCATAAAAGACTGTGGGGCTTCCATCTTAAACATTTTAAGATCATGCATCTTAAACAAAGACAGCTGCCATACTATGAAGACAGGTGAGGAAACCTGTCAATAGCTAACACTAATTTGACAACCATCCTGGAAGCAAAGCCTCCCACCCAACTTTAGTCTTCTGAGGCCTGCAGCCATGCTATCATTTTGACTACAACTTTGTGTGAGATACCAAGCCAGAATAATCAGCAGATCACATTCCACAGACATAATTAGCTGACAAATGTTTATTGTTATTTAAGCCTCTAAATTTTGAAGTAAATTTATTGCATAGATTAATGTAGGCCTAACCACTGTCTTCCTTGCTTCACACTCTCTGGAGTCACTGAATAGAGATAATGGATGCAGAGTGCAGCAGATGTCAAGAGGAAAACTCATCAACCTAGGTTGAACCAAATACTCAATATATTGAGACACAAAGAGTCTAGAGACAAAGTGATGTTCACATATTTGCTCCTCAAATACCCTCTAAAAGTATAAAGGCATAGACTTGATAAAGTGAAAGATATAAAGGTGAATAAAAAAAAAAACTCAGATTTGCAGTAACCCCAGTTGCATTAAAAGTCCAGTAATTCTATTCTGAGTTACTTTGGCAACTGAAGTTAAGAAGAGTTATAATTTAGAATTCCAAGACTTTTCATTTGAAATGAGAATTATACCCGTGTCACAAAGATACTGGACAAATAAATGAAATGTAAATTAAGATATATTAATTTATTAATTATAATAAATTTTTGAAAAATTTTTTTCATATATATATTTAGATGTTGCTAGACCTTTATTTTTATTCATTTATTTATATGTGGTGCTGAGAATCAAACCTAGTGCCTCACTCATGTTAGGCAAGTGCTCTACCCAGCTACTAATTTCAATAAATTTTGAAAAGGGCTATGCTTGATATAGACTTCTTACATAGTATTCTTTTAATGACAATCATTACCTTCTAAAATAACTGTGCAATTTATTTATCATATGTACAATCTATCTGTCCTTCCCCAATAAAAACTCCATGAAAACAAAAAATTTTTTTTTCTGTTTTACCATTGATAGGTGGTACTCAGCAGGTTGATAAAATGTCAGCCACTATGGAAAACAGTATGGCAGTCAAAAATTAAAAGCAGAGTTACTATATGACCAAGTAATTCTTGTAATTCTTCTTGAAGAAAATCAAGATAATTGAAAGTAGGGACTCAAACAAGTTCCTATACTCATCTTTAGAGTAGCATTATTTGCAACAGCCAATATAAGCAGCCCAATATTCATTGATGGATGGATAAACATTATATACAAAAAGAAAAAATTATTATTCAGCTTTGAAAAGGAAGAAAATTATGATACACACTAACAAAGATGAATGTTAAGAACATTGTTAACTATATGTTAAGCCAGAAAAATGTGTTATAATTCTTATGTTATCTACAGTTGTCAAATTCATAGGAACAAAGTAAAATAGTGGTTGCCAGAACTAAGGGTAATGTGAAATAAGGATTCATTGTTTAAGCTACCAAATTTCTTGGGCTGGGGTTGTAGTTCAGTGGTAGAGCACTTGCCTAGCATGTGTGAAGCACTAGGTTCAAACCTCAGTACCACAAAATAAATAAAATAAAGATATTGTGTCCATCTACAACTAAAAGTATTTTTTGAAAAAGGACCAAGTTTCCGTTTTGCAAGATAAAAAGAATTCTGGGAATGAGCAGTGATGATGAAAGACTAACAGTGTAAATGTACTCAATGCCAAAGAACTGTATGATTAAATATAGTTCAGAGAGTAAATTCTGTATTTTTATATTTTACAATTTAAAAATATACATATATACATATCAAATGAAATACTTCTAAATTGGTGATTTTAAACTAGGAGGAAGTAATATGTCAGACATGAATAAAAGAAAAGGATGGGTAGTTTATGGAGTTTTGAGAGTTCAAGTCTTACTTGAGTTTGGGTTTTGATAAGTATGTATATTAAAAATTCAAGGATGAGAGCAGAAATCAAACCAGTGGAGAGAGAAAAAGGAATAAACCTGGACAATAAAAAACAGAAAATGAAAAATTTTATTACTAATTATGATAAATGCAACTAATTATACTCACCTATTAAACAGGATAAAAGAGTAAAAAGCTCAGCAATGTGCTCCTCACAAGAAATCTGAAACATAAAGACATAAAAGAAAGGAATTGAAAAAAATTCCTGATAAATACAGTAACAAAATCAGAAAAGGATTATTATCAGTCAAGATAACCTGGACTGAAAGGCATTTGCCAGAATAAAGAAATACGTTTCTTAATGTAGCAGACTGGAATCCTGGTCCTAATTCTTCAACCCTGACTAACAGGATTATTATACATTCACATTATTTGCCAGGTAACTTTCCCATTTCTAGTTACACTTCATAGGTCTTAAGTGACGTTGAACTTAAACACTGACTTACTTCGATCAACAAAATATCAGTATATTTGGGGGCAGAGATTTTTAAGTTATCTGCATGATCTGTGCTGTGCTCTGGTGATCACCCTGGAATGAAAATGCCCTGGTAACCATTGTTCTTTTGGCTTGAGCCCAACAAAGAATAAATGCAGGGCAGAACTGAATTCATCCTACAGTTCTGTCACTCAACCAGAAGCACCCTAGATCCGCTTAATATAGTGAACCGAACAACCTGAACACGAGAATAAATGCTACCTACTGTATGCTACTGAGATTAAGGGTGTTTTTTAAACAGTATTAAACTAAGACAGGAATGGGGGTATAGCTCAGTAGTAGCGCACTTGCCTTGCATGCCTAAGACCCTTGTGCCACAAAACAAAATAAAATAAAAATAAATGAATGTACATAATAAAAGAAGGAAGCCATACGATGACGATAGTGAACCCGAGAAAGATCATCACGTAAACTTGAAAGCTACAAGAGTGTCAAGGATTGTGGGGGAGGGGCGGCAAAGGAAACAAAAGAGGGGGGATCAATGTAAAGGAAGGCTCACTAGAAAATACAGAATTGTATTTTAAAAGTACTTATCTACTGTATAAAATACTACAGAGAAACTAACCCGACAAGAACCACTACACATCAAAATCACACTTCGCCATGCTCACTCACATTCACACCACACCCTTAACCACAACCACAACCAAACACATCATAATTATACCACCGCACAAACATAATCACATACCTTCGAACATCATGACACACCCTCTCACCACGTTATTCTGTCCCAACGACTCCAACCACTCCAAAAGCCGCACGGCGAGCACTCCCCACCGCCGCCACCCAGCACTCCAGGCCCCCTACGGGCCTCCGCCCCGTCAGCCGCCCGCGGCCGGTCCAAACCGGACCCCTGGAGCCCCGCCCTCACCTCCCGAGGCGGGCACTCGCTGCCTCACAGACCCGGGACGGGTGGCCGAATGCGCGTCCAGCGCGCAGTTTCTGAGCGACTGGGTGAAGACCACACGCAAACAGGTCAGGGACAATCCAGGGTGAGCCGAAGTAGCTCTCCGCCACCGCTACCTTACGAAGCATAACTCCTCCCAGAAGGCCACGCGGTCCAATTCAACTTCCGGCCAGGACGCTGCCCGCCTTTCCAGCGCTGACCAGGGTTTAACCAAGTTTGCTGGAAAGGTTTAGGTCTAGCGCGCCTCGCGATGGCGACGCGTCAGCGGTGAAACTGCTCTGGACTTGGGGAGTTGCAGGCGCAGTTATTTCGGGTGGGCCCAGGTTGGGCCCTGAAAGGAATCCACGTGGACCCCAGCTCTGGACTACATTTCCCAGGTGGTCTGGTGGTCTGTCGCTCTTTCCGCAAGAACTCGGTTGTTGCTGGACCGTTAGATCAGTGAGGTACGAAATCGTGTTCCCTGGGGCAAGCGCCTCAGGTCCGCCGGGTCAGACCCGGGAATGGACTGGAAAGGCTTCGGGTGAAAATACTGGAGGCATGTGGGGAGCTGGAGCCTTGGGACTATGCGGGCAGAGCGAACTGAACAAGAGAGTTTGTGGGATTGTCAGTGAGCTGCGTTGACACTGCTGCTTTATGTGTGGATGTGAGATGTCTGGTCATCGTGAGGTTATGACTTTAGTATGACGGTTCCTTAATGTATGTGACACTGTGCACGGACTGCTCTCTCCTTTATGATTGTGACTCCATAACTCTAACCCCAGAAAACCCTTCTGACGTTAGTCAGATTCTAGCCCAGGATAGCAGTGAAGTTGCACAGGATGGCCCATTTTCCTCTTATCTCCATTCTCCGTGTGTGGTGGGTGATGAATTTGGGGCTGATAATGATCTCTAATCTGAGTAATTGAGGAAAAACCTGCTATCTTACAGTTACCTTCTTCCATTTCTACCTTTCTCCAGGTGAGTTGCTCCGAAGAAAAGTAAAGAATGCATGATAAACTTCTACAAGTAATATCCAAGGTATCGTGGGGTTTCTTTTATGCGTTCCTTTCTCTGAAAATTCTTGCTTAATAAGGGTGTTTCCAAGTGCGGTGGCACGCCTGTAAATCCCAATGATTCAGATCACAAGTTCAAGGCACTCTTCAACAACCTAGCCAGAAGACCCTCTCTCAAAATTAAAAAACAAACAAACAAACAACAAAAAAACTTAAAAATGACTGGGGATGTAGGTGAGTGTTAAAGCGCCCCTGGGTTCAATCTCAGTACCTCAAAAACAAAACAAAGATATATCATTTTAATGTAGATCCTTATACTCTCCCCACTGGAGAAAAGGATAGGTATGCCTGGTATTAAAGCCATATACCTAATGTTCACTTATTTGAAAAGTGGTTCTACTTCTGTTTGCTGGTTTTTCTTCTTTTAAATATAATATTTACTATTTTAAAATAAAAGCATGAGCTGGGCCTAGTGGTAAAGGCCTGTAATCCTGGTGGCCTGGGAGGCAGAGGCAGGAGGATCATGAATTCAAAGCCAGCCTCCCGGGCTGGGGAAGATAGCTCAGTCAGTAGAGTGCTTGCCTTGTAAGCACTAGGCCCTGGGTTTGATCCCTAGCACACACCCCCCCCCCCAAAAAAAAAGAAAGAAAAAGAAAAAGCCAACCTCAGCAGCTTATGGTAGGCCATGAGAAAAATTAGTGAGAACCTGTTTCAAAATTTAAAAAAGGATTGGGGAGGTTGCTGGGTAGTTAAGCATCACTGGGTTTAATCGCTGGGTACTAATAAAGTAAAAAATAAATAAAAAGCATGATTATTTTAGAGATTTGAAAAACAGAGTTACTAAGAAAAAAAAGTTGATCACTCAACTAGTATTAATGTTTAAATGTGCATTTATTATTTTGCCAATATCAAATTATATTTCATTTACATTTTTCTTTTTTTTTTTTGGCAGTACTGGGTGTTGAACCCAGGTCCTCCTGCATGTAAGGCAAGCGGTGTACTACTAAGCTACATCCCCAGCCCTCATTTACATGAGCATATAGTTTCACTACAGAGTGTTGTATTCTGCTATATTTTCCAGTGGTCTTGGAAATACCATTTTTTAAAGACACGTTTGTTTGTATGAAAGAACTCAGGTTTCTACTTTGCATTAGATCAATTGTATCTGACTTTTAAATATTTGTACATACACATATACCCTGCACATGCAAGTTTAAATTGGCATTTCCATGATTAATAATGAATGGTGATCACACCACTCCATATGTTTACTGTTAGGGTTTTTTTTGTAATATGTTTCTTCAAATTTTCTACATGTTTTTCTCTTGGATTAACTCTTATTCATAGTAAGAGTTTATATAATCTGGATATGAATACTTAATTATATTTTCATACAATTTGGAATGTTCTATCATTTTAAGATGGTTTTATGAACAAAAGTTCTAATTTTAACAAGGTTGAGTTTACCAATTTTTTTTTCTTTATGGTTAATGCTTTTTGTATCTCGTTTAAGAAATCCTTCCCTGTTCCAAGTTCATACAAATATTCTCCTATATTTATGCTAAAAGCTGTAAGTTTTGCTTTCCCATTTAGTCAATCCATTTTTCAAAATATTTTTAGTTGTATATGAACACAATACCTTTATTTTTATGTGGTGCTGAGGATCTAACCGAGTGCCTTACACATGCTAGGTAAGTGCTCTACCACTGAGCTACAACCCCAGCCCTAGATAGTCAATCCATTTTTAACTGACTTTTGTATATGCTGTGGGCAGGGGAGAGGGTGTCAGATTTTTTCCCCTCTTATTAATACCCAATTTTCTCAGTACATGTTTTAGAAAATCCATTGTGTTCTCACTGGTCTGCAAAGATAATCTTGTGTATGGGTGTATTTATGAGCTATTATTCTATTCCATTGGTCTATTTGTACATCCTTGTGCCTCTTCTTCAAAAGTAATCTGTCTTTTCTTCCTCTGGCTGTTTTAAGGATTTTCTCTCTGTTTTCAGTTTTCTGTAATTTTTGCGTAACAATATCTAAGTGTGTTCTTAAAAATTTCTCTGCTTGGAATTTGTATGCATATTTTAATTTGTAGATGGGTGTCTGGTATTAGTACAGAAAAATTCCTAGTCATTGTCTCTTTAGAGAGACAATGCCTTGCCCCTGCTTTGTTTTCTATCCTTTCCTTTCTTTATCCGGTTCTAGTTAAACATAGATTAGAATTTCTCATTCTTCTCTTTTTATCTCTTGATCTCTTCTTGATTTTAAGAGTTGGCACAACTCAAATAAAAACAGTGCTAAACTGGGTGCAGTGTCATATGCCTGTAATCCCAGTGGCTCAGGAGGCTGAGGGAAGAGGATTGCAAGTTCAAAGCCAGCCTCAGCAATTTAGCAAGACCCTAAGCAACTTAGTGAGACCCTGCCTCAAAATAAAAAATTAAAAGGGCTGGAGATGTGACTCATTGGTAAAACACCCCTGGGTTCAATCCCCCAGTGTGGGGGTCTCTCAACCACGTCCCATGTGGATGAGAAAAGAGTTAACTGTAGGAGGATCTGCTTATCAATCAATTACCCATAAATTTATCTACTCAGTAAACACACAAGAGACAATACTCTTTTAAATGAAGCGGGTCTGGCCATACCAGCTCTGGCCTCTAACAGCATGGAGTAGCCCAACTCTCTTTTATTTATAGACGCACAGGTAAAGAGGGCCAAGACTGGGGTGGAGCTTCTGTAATGGACAGGATAGGGTGAAGTTAGGGGGACTATTCAGAAGGAGACAGGGAACCACTCCCATGGAGCACCATTGCTTCTGGGTGGTTCCTAGAAGCCAGACATCTGCATCCCATGGCTCAACCTAGTCTGATTCTGCTAAATAAGGATGGCTTCCCACACCCCAGTACAGGAAAAAAAAAAGACGGGGAGAAAGAACTACTCCATATGAAGCATTTTCCCCCTCATCATTTCTACTCTCAGCCCTCCCTGTGAGCTAATTTGTTGTCCTAGATAAAAACCTGCACAGTTCCTATAATTATTTGATCATTCTTTGGTATCCTTTGATAGTTTTCAGTCACAAGATCAGTCTCATTTTATTAATTACAACCTCTAGTTCCACTTAATAATCTTTAAATTTCATGCAGAGCCCCTTCTCCATGTTCAGGCTTGCTTCCAACTAGAAGCTTGCAGTGTGTAAGGGCAGGGGACATATTAAACTTCTTGATTTCCTAACCCTGAATTTCTCTTTCTCCTGTCCAATAGGCAGTCTTTGAATCTTATGAGATTAGAAAAGGGATGGGGAAGAAGAGATGAGAACAAAAGACCTTTAAGAAAGACTGGTTTTAGTGTTGGTTTCTCTTGTTTTGATGGATATTCAATATTGACTCTTTTTTTTGTAAGGTAATTATATGAATTTCTTGGAGAAGTCCCTATTGGGAATCTCTAATTGCATTTTGTGTGATGTGGCAGCTTGTCTCCTTGAAATGGCTACTTCGAATACATGACATGGACCTTGGTAGTTTATGATCTCCTCCGTTGCTGAGGTCACTTTGTCCCTTTATTGGGTCTGCATCTGGTCCAAGGAGAAGAATAGGCACCAGTCTTTGTGTCCTATAAACTCCAAAGGGCACAGCAGAAATTCTACCAAAGAACCTGACCATTCTACTTTGGAATCTTTCAGGTCCCCTTATTTGGCTGAAAGTGAAGGAGAAATATCCTCATTGTTCCAATGGTATAGGAATGTCTGACCTTTTCCAAACAACAATAAATTCTTGACACCAGCTGGGTGTATTACAATTCAGTTCAATTCTTACACTAACAACCAGGAGTTAACATAGAGGTTAAAGAACTTAGTCTCACAGAACTGTCCCTAACTTTAGACACTAACCACAAGTCTTGGATGTCTCTAAGGCACTGTACTTCTTTGCAGCTAACCACAAACTGAGGAGTTCCCATAACCCTTCCTTAGGTTCAGTTAATTTACTAGAACAACTCAGAACACAGGTAAACATTTTAGTCAATGACAAACCACCTGTCCAATGGTAATTGCATAAAATTAAATGGAGCTGAAAAATCCTATTGCCTAGTATTTTTACTATACCTTTTCCTGTTTAGATATGCAAATGTTTATCAGTATGTTAAAATTGCCTACAGTATTCCAGAAAGTAACATTCTATTCAGGTTTATAGTCTAGGAGCAATAGGCTATACCATATATTCTTTGCAGTGCCTATACCATCTAAGTTTATGCAAATACACTTTATGATGTTGGCACAACAATGAAGTCACTAAAGACACATTTCTCAAAATGTATCCTTGTCACTAAGCAATGCATGCCTTGTCACTAAGCAATGCATGATTGTACTTATGATTACAGTTCTATTGTAAAGGATACAACTTAGAAAGTGCAAAATGGAAGAGATGAATAGGGCAAAGTCTACGGAGCAGGATGTACATTTGGATAGGATCTTAAGAATTTTGTCTAACAAAATGTCTAAAATGAAAGATTTATTAGTATTTATATTGTGGAAATTTCTGCCACTATAAAATTATAAAGTTAAAGAATTTGTGCTATTAGGGAACAATTCTTATAGCAGTCATAAAAGAACTATAGTTTTCAAGGAATTTAATTTATGCTATTGGCTAAGATAGGGATACTTTAAATTCATATTTAACTAATTTTACATTTTAAAGTTTCAAGAAGTGTTAAAAGACTTAGGAAAATAGCAGGGCATTGTCCCAATACCCTTTCTCCTTGTGGCTACCCTCAAATCTTGCTGTTTCTCTTGGCATTTTTCCTATATTTTTGTTATTTTTTCATAGACATTTTCTAGTGACCTCCTGCCAGATTTTTCTATACAACAGTCCTCATTTCCTATCCCTGCAGTAGAGTTATGTCATTGTTTTTTTTTTTTTAAATCATCATTATCCATGTGATTAGAACCTTGGAAGTATTGTTAATCTGAGCCAAGTAATATGCTACTAGTCCTTTGATGCTTTCTAGTGTAATTTTTATTTTTCTGAGCATACATTGCCTTGTTTCTTCATTTTCCTGGGTCCATGTACCTGTCACTAATTTTTTCCCAAGCTTTCTAGCATTGTTGTTACTTTGTTGCAAACATACTGACTCCCTATTTTTCCCTGAAGACCTCCCTCCCTCAGAATCTTCTTTTTGTTCCTAAATGTTGTTTTGCAGGACTGCTACCAGATGTTGTCCAGGAACTTGTCTTTTATAGTTACACTGGGAATTTATACATGGTTCTCATGTTAGTTTTCCTGTTTCTGAATATAATACCATTTCCTTTTCCTGGGGTATTTCCTGGTTTTGATGGAGCACATTCCACTAGTTTCCTAAGAAGAGTTACATCAGAGATAATTCTATAATTCTCTGAACTTCTAGAATTGTTTTGATTTAATCTTAACATTGGCTTAGTGATTTGACTGGTTATAGAATTCTGAACCAAAATTTGTTTTTTGTAATAGTAGTGAAGGAATTGCTTTGTTTTCTTCTAATTTCAAACAGTGTTCTTGAGAATTCCATTGCTATTCTAACTGCTGGAAAATTTTGTGATCCTTGTTTTCCTGGAAGTCTTTAGAAAGTTCTATTTTCCCACGATATCCTGAAATTTTACTTTAAAATGTACTGTTTTTTGAACGTCCATACATTTTCCTCTCAGAACTTAAAGAAAAAGGGAAGGGGGGAAGAAACTTACTCATTAAGCTGGTTGCTTTCTAATTCACATCATTAGGAAAGTTCACCATGTTTGTCCACTACTAGGAGATAGGGTTCCAACCTCTTCCATTGCTCTGTCTCTTCCTGCAGAGCCTTCTCCTCCCTCCTCTGCTACCATTTCTCTCCTATTATGAAAGTAGTTTATTTATTGTTTCAGGGGCAATGATGTTCAGAGATGTGTCCATATACTTCTCTCAGGAGGAATGGGAATGCCTGGACTCTGTTCAGATGAACTTATATAAAGAAGTGACATTGGAGAATTTCAGCAACCTTGTTTCAGTTGAGTAAGCATAACTACCCCGCCCCACCAAAATTCATAATTCATCCTTGGGCTAGTGAATATTTCACTTCAAGTAACCAGCTGAATTTCTGCTCCCTGTTCCTCAAGGAATGGTTTGAGTTGGAATGGAATGGAAGAATTGGAAATGGGCAGCTCCATTGGGCTGTGGCTGAAGCTTCATCTTCTTCATCTTCCTCTGATCTTTCCTGTAGTGGCATCTCTTCCTTGACCACCAAGGGACTGGATCTGAGTCCTGGGACATCCACAGCATAACCGTGTCCCATGTCTTTTCTTATGAGCAGGACTTTCCAATTCTAAACCAGCTGTGATCTCCTTATTGGAACAAGGACAAGAACCCTGGATGGTTGAAAGAGCTGACTAGAGGCTTGTGTTCAGGTAAGTGAGAGAAGATGGGACAGGAACAGGGCCATGAGGAGACATTCCCTCTGAGATTTTATCAGGAAGCTCCCCTCAAAGGGCAAGCCCTCTTCTATATAAGCAATCATGCTTCTTTTCTCCCATACCTTTTTCCCAGTCCATGATAGTAAATACCTTTCTTTGTTTCCAAAAGAGTTATCTATGTACATTTTAAATTTTGTTTCTTCTTAGGATATACTGCATTTCAAATTCTATAGTAAAAGAATCCCTTAGAAATATATGTGTGTATTTTACTTTTTGTTTTTTGTACTGGTTTTCATTTTATTATTTACTTTATACTTATTTAAATTCTTCAAACAGCTTGCCCTGAATTTAACAGTTCATTCTTTCATTTAAAAAAGTAGAGTGCACCTTTTTTACTTTAAAAAAAATTCAAGTACAGAGAACTACACGATTATGATTAAACACCATGATGAACTGTGAAGTGAATGTATCCATATAACCACCACTGGAGATAAGAATAGAATATAATTAGCACCTCAGAATCCCTCCATAATTTGTTAGAACAACTCACAGAACTCATGACAGCATTATTCTTATGATTACTGTTTTATATAAAGATACAGATGAATATCCAGATGAAGAGGTATACAGGACAAGGTCTAGGGAAGGTCCCAAGCATAGGAGATTCTATCCCTATACCTATGGAATCATGGTATGCCACTTTCCTGGTCACCACCTTGGCAATTCTCCCAAGCTCGAGTTTTATTACACAGGTATGACTGATTAACTCCCTGACCACATGATTGAATTCAATCTCTAATCATTCTGAGAGGTCAGGCATTGGGGTAGGCCTGAAAGTTCCAACCTTCTAATCACAGACTTGGTCTTTCTTGGTAAACTTCTCCCTTAAAATTATCTCTGGACCTATCATGGATCACATAATTTGCATAAACTCAAATATACTCAAAAGACACTTGTAAATAATGAATGTCACTCTTACCTGGTAGTTGCAAGGGCTTTTGAGGCTCTGTGCTAGGAACCCAGAACAAAAACCAGATATATTCCTTATTGGTCTTTATCATAATGCAAATTGGCTGGGCACCATAGCTGACACCTGTAATCCCAGTGAGGCTGAGGCAGGAGGAATACAACTTTGAGGCTAGCTTTGGCAATTTAGTGAGACTGTCTTCAAAATAAAAGGTAAAAAGGGCTAGGGATGTAACTCAGTGGTAAAGCACCTCTGGGTTAAATCCCCAAAACCAAAACAAAAAACCAAAGTGGGTATAATTTATGTTAATCCTTTGTTTTCAGTTCAGAATCCATGCCCACAGCTATATGTGATATTCCTGAGTCCAGATTCTCTTTTGTTCATTAGAATGTAAAATCATTTTTTTTAGATTTCTAGTTTCCTATGCATACAGAGAAGTATAATCATCTCTCTTGTGCAATAGGAGAGGGGATCTTGAAGTCTCACCACTAATAAAATGCTTAAATTCATGCTTTAGCTTTCAGTATTTTCTGTCACCTCACTGTGTGAAGTGGCAGATGCCTTGAATCTTGAGATCTGCACCCTGAGTCAGTATTATGGAAATAATCTATTGTAGGCTTAGAATTTGAGTGTTATTACTCATCTATTGTCTTTCCAGTTTCCAAGTTTTATTGTTACTGCCTCTTTTCCAATAGCCTTTGTCCTAATGGAGTTTTTCTTAACCTTTGTTAAACTTTTACTATAGATTCATGAGTAAGCAATTATGAACTCATATATACAATCTGTCAATTTTTTTAAAAAAATATGCCCCTTTTAAATTAAAATAGTAGAGTTGATTCCCATTATTCAGTTTCCATATTACAAATTCATTTACACACTAAATTTTATTTGTAATCCCAAAATCAAAACAGAACTCTCATGGTCATATATAGAGTGGCAAAAAATTTGAATCTTCCAATATGTACTTATTCCATTTGATATCAAAGAAGTCACTGCTCTGACTTATTTTAACTCTCATATTGTAAAAACATATCCTTTTGTACTTATTGTCACATTTTCTTTCTATTGTTGAATTCACTGTTTAAAGTGCCAGCCAAGGGCTTGGGATATAACCCTGTAAAGTTCCTGGTTAGCATGCACAAGGCCCTGGGTTCAAACCCCAATACCACACAAATAAATAAAATGGCCCCTAAGCATGTGTGCTGTGTCATCTAATGTTCCTAAATGCAAGAAGACAGTTGATTTACCTTATGGAGAAAAATCCATTGTTAGAGAAGCATGATATAAAGTAAGCAATTACTATGGAAGAATGTCATGGCAAAAATAAGGATACTGGTCAGATGAAATGGCTTACAGACATCAAAGTAATGTCAGGTCCACTATCTTAAAGCAAATACATGAACTTTTTCTTCCAGCTTCCCAGATGGTCATTGGCCAAATTTATGTAATTGTATCTTGAAATCCTTCTTCTAATTATTGTACTCCAGACCATCATGAGTTATAGTACTTTTGGCCATGCATTCAGTAGTAATCAACAAAAGGAAAGTGTCTTTAAATAAAATCACATGTAAAACAAGATTATACAGGTTCAACTAATAAGAGCAATAGTTCAGTATTGGATAATTCACTTTTTATGGAGAGTTTAAAGAACATAAAACTATAAATAATGAGTCAACTTTAGGGTTTTTTAAAACTTTAAGAACAGTACATCTAAACACTCATTTATTGCCTTGGTAATTCAACAAATTATTTATTGAGCTTCTTATGTTTTAGGCATTGCCAAACATTTGCCTTCATTGGATCTATGCAGATATATACAACATTTCAAATAATAAGTGCTATTAAAGAAAAGGCAGAATGATCTAAAGCCTAATATGTGGAAGATATTATTTAGTCTGAAGATCAGGTCTGACCTCACTAGAGAGATGCTATTTGAGCAGAGCCCTAAATGGCAAGCAGCAATTAACAGCCAGTGGTAATATGGAAGGTGTAGTATGCCAGACAAAGAGAAAACCCCAAGTAGTTTAGATTTTAGGTAGGGCAAGGCTAGACCAAATATCATTCCATGTGCTGAATAGATTAGAGAATGCTTGAACATATTGGGGAGACTTAGGAGATCCCTATAGTGATTTAAGGAAGGTGATGCTGGTCTAGAGTATAATAATTAGAAGAGGACAGTTTCAAGATGAAATCACCTAAATTTGGCCAATGATCATCTAGGGAGCAGGAGGAAAAAGGTCATGTATTTGGTTTGAGATAGTGGACCTGGTATTACTGTGATGTCTGCAAGCCATTTCCCTTGCCTAGTATCCCTATTTGCCATGACATCCTTCCATAATATTTGCTGTCAATACTGAGTGTTTGCTTTATTCCAGATTATTTACATTTGTTATTCCCCATCTTTCCAGCAATAAAGAGTTAAATACTGTCTCCATTTTAAAATGAGGTAAAGAGGGCTCAACGATTAAGTAATTCCCTTAGAACATAAAACTGGGGTTCACCTTCTCATGTGTTGACATGACAGTCCTCGCCTCTGAGTATATTTCATTCTGTCTTATTCTTTCCTGTCTCAAATTTGAACTGCCTCTTTTTTTTTTTTTTTTTTTTTTTTTTGCTGTACTGGGGATCGAACTCAGGACCTTGTGCTTGCGAGGCAAGCACTCTACCAGCTGAGCTATCTCCCCAGCCCATTGAACTGCCTCTTTTTAGTCACTGCCATGACTTGAAGGATCCATTCTTCCTCCCAACTTGCCTGAATTCCAAGGGATATTATTTCCAGTGAATCTCCAATTCTTATTATGTTCTATCCACAGAGGAGATTTGCCTGTCTACTATTCCTGACAGTTTCATTCAGCATCTTAGACTTGTTGCAAACTTTTTCCCAATGTGAATTTGCCAACAGTATACCTCTTAAATACCCTCACACCTGCATTTATACATTTCAACCCACTTCTTCTAAATAGCTCTTTCATATAGGTCTGATAATTATCTACAAATTGCAAAATAAAGTATGGTGTTTTGCATTTGTAAGTATATGTTTATATACATGTATATATGATTAAAATCACTGTATAATATTGAGGATAGCCCTGAGCAGTGTGTATTGAAGGTGATTCTGAATCACACCAAAATGTAAGGAAGTCATCTACTTCCCAAATCACCTCCCCAGCTTCTGTTATTATCTCTCCTTAGTGTCTGTGCTTTTCATAGTTTTACAAATTGCCTAGCTATATTTGAGAACCATCTTAGCGTCTTCTTTTCTGGGTATTATTTTCAATTTAATCCTTCCTTTTTTTTTTTTAAGAAATTTAATTTCTGAATACAATGTGTAATATACCTTTTTATTTTTTTTCAGATCTGGAATCAGTGTATGAGAACAAAATATTATCTCTAAAAAAAGAGACATTTCAGTCAAGTAATATTTTGCTATGAAGACATACCCCCTTTTATTCATCCTACTTTTCTTATTCCGCATCAAAATACTATTAGCAAAGAGGAGCCCTGTGAATCTAAGATATGTGGGAAGACTTTTGATCAGAACTCAGAATTTATTCAACATCAGAGAGTTAATTCTGCTGAAAAACTGTATGAATGTAAGGAGTATGGGAAATCCTTCAGTCGTGGCTCACTCTTACTCGACATCAGAGGATTCACAGTGGTGAAAAACCCTACGAATGTAAGGAATGTGGCAAAGCTCTTAGTTGTAGTTCCTATTTTTCTCAACATCAGAGGATTCACACCGGTGAGAAACCCTATGAATGTAAAGAATGCGGAAAGGCCTTTATTCAGAGCTCAGAACTTATTCAACACCAGAGAATCCATACAGATGAAAAACCATAAGAATTTAACGAGTGTGGAAAGACCTTTAATAAAGGCTCAAACCTTACTAGACATCAGAGAATTCACACTGGTGAGAAACCTTATGACTGTAATGAATGTGGAAAGGCTTTTGTTAGTTGCTTAGACCTTATTCGCCATGAGGGAATTCGTACAGGGTAAATGATAAGAAAGTAAGACACTTTTGTGAACATTTGTTTTTAAAAACATGTAATGAAAACAAACCAGGAATGTAGGTTTTCCTGGGTATTTAGTTTTCTAGGGCTACTGTAACAGAACCAAGAAAAATTTGGTAGCTTAAAAGAAAGGAATTTATTCCCTCACTGTTTTGAAGCCTGGACATCCAGAATCAAAGCTGTAAGCAGGTTGTAAGTATTTACAGAGGTAATCTGTTTTATACCTTCTAGTTTCTGGTAACAGCCAGAAACTCAACATTCCGTGGATTACAGGTGCATCTCTTTACTCTCTGCCTCCATCTTTTGCAGTCTCTCTGTGTTTCTATTTCCTCTAACATGGACACCAGTCATATTGTGTGTCACCTAATGATCCCATCTTAAGTTGATTACATCTGTAAAGATCCTATTTCAATGTGAGATCATATTCACAGATACCAAGGGTTAAGATGTCACCGTATCTTTGGGGGGACACAGTTCAACCGATAACACCTTGTGAACTATTTTGTCTAATGTATTTATAATTTCCTTTTATAACCTTCTTAATCAAATTTATTTTAAAATATAAATTTAAGGTCTAAATTAAACCTCCCTTTTCACCCACCAAAAAAATATTCTCCCAACTGCTTATTCAGTATTCTTTCCTCTCGTTTCTCCTTAATTTGTTTATATTACCTTATGTTTTAGGGCCATCTTTTTTTATTGCTGTGACCTATAGATCTGTGCTTCCAATACTGCACTGTAAGTTGTGTTGTATAGACTTAAATCATTCTTGAAAAAACTGTAAACTTATTTTTGAAAGTAACTCATTTCTTTACTTTTGGAAGGAGAGCCTCACATACACTAAAAACAAGTGCCCCCTGAGCTACATCCCCAGCCACTCTCCCCTTTTGAGACATTGTCTCACTAAGTTGCCAAGGCTGGCCTTGAACTGGCCATTCTCCTTGCCTCAGCCTCTTGAATAGCTAGAATTAACAGTAATGTACTTGCCCAGCATTGAGTTCTTATTTAAAAAAAATAAAAATAAAAAAGGAAATAAAAAAATATAGGGACTGGGGATATAGCTCAGTTGGTAGAGTGCTTGCCTCCCAAGCACAAGGCCCTGGGTTCAATCCTTAGCACTGCAAAAAGAAAAAAAAAATTTTTTTAAATCTTAGACCAGAGATTACTGCTTTCAAAATATTACAATAGATCTTTCCAAACTTTATGTTAACTTTATGTTAATCATAAGCTGCAGGTGGTGGACACAGCAACTCAGGAGGCTGAGACAGGAAGATTGTAAGTTCAAAGCCAACCTCAGCAATTTAGTGAGGCCCTAAGTAACTTAGTGAGACCCTGTCTCTAAATAAAATATAAAAAAAGACTGGGGATGTGCCTCAGTGGTTAAATGCCCCTGAGTTCAATCCTCGGTACCAGAAAAAAGAAAAAAAAAAAAAAGTGTGATCATAATATGCCTGCTGTATCATAATTTTATTTTATCATGCCAAAATATACCATAATAGTCCAGTTCGATGGTTAAAGCCTATAATCCCAGCACCTCGGGATCCTAAAGCAGAAAAATTGTAAGCTTGAGGCCAGACTCAGCAAATTAATAAGACATTGTCTCAAAATCGAAAACAAAACAAAACAAAATGGCTGGGAATATAGCTCAGTAGTACAGTATACTACTAGTACCCTTTCAATCCCCAGGGATTGAACTGCAGCACATGGGAGTAGTGTTCAATCCTTAGCCACCCACCCTCCCTCACAAAAATCAAAATATACCATGATTACCATTTAATTAAATAACATCTTCATATTATTTTTTAAAATATTTTTAGCTGTAGATGGACACAATACCTTTATTTTTCAGTGGTGCTGAGGATCAAACCCAGTGCCTCTCACATGCTAGGCTAGTGCTCTACCACTGAACCACAATCACAGCGCCTTTATCATTATTTTTAATGGTGTTGTAATATGTCTTGCTGTTAACTTGTGTCAACTTTTATGTTGTTAAATAACTACTGACAAACATGGTATACACTGAAGCTTTTCAGTTATAAAAGTTGTCCTCTAAATGCAAATGTAATGCTTTTTTTAAATTACATTTGAAAATGGAAATAATGAACATTTTCTCCCTATAGAATCTTGCCAATACTTATCCAATCCTTGTTGTAATCACTGTTATCAATTTTTTTTCTTCCAGACTTCTACTATACTTAATACATGTATGTGTATGTATATATGTAAGTACTTATGGAAAATGTAATGCTGCTTTATAATTTTTTGTGTAAATATATATTATATGTACTAATATGTATGTGTTGGGTTGCTCTCAGCAGTAAATGTATTAAATGTAAAACGTTGGAACTGTTTCTAATATGTAATAAATATCTAATGAATGTTATCCAATATTGACATCAGTATCTTTATCATTGTTATTGTTTGTGGAGAGTACTTTAACAATGCTATACATCATGGTTGATGTCAGAGAATTCATAATGAGAATTTTAGAAAATTTCATTATTTGTAGAAAAGTTGGGGAAAAAAAAAAAAAGGCAGGAAACAGCTGCCTGTTGCTGTTCTCTCAGTCAGCATGGTGGCACTAGTGGCACCATGCAACCAGTCTTGGTGGATTGGGAGCTACTGTTTTAAAAGAGGTGCTGGATAGGCTGATTTCACTGCATGGGGACAGAAACCAGAAAAGCCATGAACTGAGCAGGGGGTAGGCTTCTGGCATTGGGGTTCCCATGCGCTGGAGTTTAGAAAGAACTGTTATCAATATTGTTTTGGGATAATTTCTTGGCTCAGCAGGAATACATCTCTTGCTGGATGTCTCCAACATCCCAAGCACATGCCCTATCGTAGGGTATTTGCATTTGCCTGGAACACTTTTTTCTAAACAGTTGCATTATGAGATCCCTCACTTCCATCAGGTCTTTATGCAGAGGTCTCATCTGAGGACTTTCCTGGTTACTGTATCTAAAATCTCACTCCCGGGCTGGGGAGATAGCTCAGTCGGTAGAGCGCTTGCCTTGTAAGCACAAGGCCCTGGGTTCGATCCCCAGCACCAAAAAATAAAATAAAATAAAATAAAATCTCACTCCCCTATTTAATGTCCCCTTGCCCTGTTTTTTTCCTCTTGACAATTAACATTTCCCTTCTGTTTTCTACTATGTCCCCAGCACTAAAATAGTGTCTCAATCACAGAAAGCACTCAGTATACAGGTATGTATAAATGAATATATTAATTCTGTTTAGTGGAAAACTTGCAGCAAGCATGTCTAAAATCTACACCTAATGAAGCCCAGCCAATACATGTTTACCTGATGAGGTAGTGGGGTCTAAGATAGCTCCCAGTGATCTCTGTGCCCCAGTAGTCTGAAAAGGGAACTTACTCATAGAAGCAGTAAAATGGTGATGGTCAGTAGCTGGGATGTGGGGAAAGAGATGTTGGCCAAAGGGTACAAAGTTTCAGGATGAATAAGTTCCGGAGATCTGTCGAACATTATGGTGACTACAGTTAATGAATACTTAGAAATTGCTAATACTAGATCTTGATTGTGCTCACCACACAAAATGAGGTGATGATAGATGTGTTAATTAACATGATTTATTTTGTTAAAAGTATACATATTTCAAAACACTGTACATTGTATATGGTTTGTCAATTATGCCTTAATAAATCTGGGGGAGATGTGGGATGTGATACACTGAGAATATATCACTTTGTGGTGTTATGATTTGAATATGAGGTGTCCCAAAAAGCTCAGGAGACACTAACAATGATCAGAGGTGAAATGATTAGATTATGACAACTGTAACCCAATTGGATTAATTGGATTAATCCATTGATAGATTAATAATTTGAAAGGAATTCTGTACTGGGTGGTTTTTGGCAGGTAGGGCATGGCTGGAGGAAGTGACTTTTGGGGTTTACATTTTACCCCAGATGCCTCCATCTCTCTTCTTCCTGGCTACCATGACCTGAGCAGCCTTCCTCTGCCATACCTTTCCACCATGATGTTCTGCCTCACTGCTGGCTCAGAACAATGGAGTCAGCTGACCATGGATTGCAACCTCTGAAACAATTAGCCAAAATAAATTTTTATTCTTAAATTGTTCTTGTTAGGTGTTTTGGTCATAGTAACGAAAAGATGACTATTAATGTGAAATCAATGCATAACCTCAGTATAATCAGAGAAACATTGGATCAAACTTACATTGAGAGATGCCACAAAATAAATTGGCCAGTTTTCTTCAAAAAATGTCTAAGTTATGAGAGACAAGAAAATACTGAGGAACAGTTTCATGTTGGAGAAGACGAGAAATAGCAAATAATGTGGGACCCTGGAATGGATGTTGGTCTAGACAACATTTGAATTCAAGTAAGGATTATAGTTTAATTATGATTATTATATCAATGTTAATTTCCTTTTTCAGTAATTGTACTGTGGTTATATGTTAATACTAGAGGAAGCTGAGTAAATATTATATAATTGTTTTGTTTTGGTACTAGACATTGAACCCAGGGGCAATTAACCACTGATCCACATCCTCTGCCCTTTTTATTTTTTATTTTGCTGAGACTGGCTTTGAACTTGCAATCCTTTCTCAGCCTCCTGAGTTGCTCGGATTACAGGTATGTGCCACTGCACCCAGTGTATAAGAATTTATTTTATAATGTTTTTTTTTTTAAAGTATTTTAAAACAATTTTTTTTAGTTGTCAATGTACCTCTATTTTATTTATTTATATGTGGTGCTGAGAATCAAACCCAGTGTCTTACACATGCTAGGCAAGTGCTCTACCATTGTGCTATAGCCCCAGCCCTAAAAATAAATTTTTAAGAAAGATATTACTTGGGGGTTTCTCAAAGCCTTTCTTTTGCTTTCCTTTTATCCTCATGATGTCTCCAGGATTGAGTTTAAGAAAAGGGAATAGATCAGGCCAATATGCCATCTCATCAGAAAATAGAAACATTTCTAAGGCTTCATGTATTTGGCAATGTCTTTTCCCTTTATTTTATGTTTGTCAAATTACAAATGTAATATGTGTTAACAAGAAAACAATACAAAGATATACAAATGAAACAACTACTTACATTCCCCTTCTCCACCAAGGTAACTAATGCTAACAACTTAGTTGTCTATCCTTCCACAATTCCTGTTCATATAAACATACTCATGCATATATACACATATGGGGGAGGTTATTTTTTTAATTTAATTTTGACAGTGCTGGGGATCAAACTCAGGGTTTTGCACATGCTAGGCAAACACTCTACCACTGAACTACATCCCCACTCAGATTTTTATTATAAAAATAGAATCTCATACACTATGCACTTTGCCCCATTCATTTAACAATAAACCACAAACATCTCTACATATTAGAATTTTAGCTCCCTTTTCTATTAGCCCACCCAAATTTCTTTACTTATTCACACATTTGAGATATACTTGGTTTGGTCATTTACGTGGTTTTCTTTTTGTGTCCCTTTTCCCCTCCCCTTCTCCCTCTCCTTCTGATTCCCCCATAACCTACCAGCATTACCCACCCCACAACCAATGCACAGTCTTCTCTACTTTTCTCTAGGCATATAAAATCATACATAAACATACGTGGATACATTTATCCTTTAAAAACAACTAGAGACATTTTGTTACTCATGTACAAAAAGGGTCATATTATATACACTCTGCATCTATCCTGCCTTGAAAAAAAAAAACTGAAGAAAACATTGTATAATTCCATTCAAGTCCACTAGCATAGTTTTAATTTGTCCACCTTATTGCCTGAATAAACACTCTATGGAATGGATATTCCTTCTCCAGATTTCCCCACCAATAGGCATTTTCTTTTCTTTTTTTTCTTTTTTCTTTCTTTTTTTTTTTTTTTTTGTGGTGCTGGGGATCAAACCCAGAGCCTTGTGCATGCAAGGCAAGCGCTCTACCAACTGAGCTATCTCCCCAGCCCCCAATAGGCATTTTCAATGATTCTAGTGAATTTTTTGTCATGAGGAACAATTTTAAAATAAATGTTCTTGTTCTTCTGTTCTTTGTGTATTAGGGCTTTATACTTATTATTATTATTTTTGTACTGGGGATTGAACTTAGGGGTGCTTAACCACTGAGCCACAGCCCCTTTTTATTTTTTATTTTGAGACAAGTTTGCTGAGGGCCTCCAATTTGCAAACCTCCTGCCTCAACCTCCCGAGCCACTGGGTTTACAGATGTGTGCCACCACACCTGGATGGGACTTTTACTTCTAAGAAGATTCTCTGAAGTGGCAAAAGTATTTTAAGTTTTAGAAGATGTTATCAGATTGCTTTTCAAAAAAGCAACTTGAATTGCTTTTTGAAATTTATGTTTCCAACAAAACTATATTAAGAACAATCTTTGTTCTGACAGCCAAAAGCAATCGTGCATGGTATTATCTCATTCTAACTTTAACCTGCATTTCCTAACAATGATTGAAACTAAACATTTTTTGACAGTTCATTAGCTACTCTTTTCACAAGTGTCAATTTTTTAAATATATTTTTTAGTTGTAGGTGGACACAATAACTTTATTTTATTTTTATGTGATGCTGAGGATCGAACCCAGGGCCTCACATATGATAGGTGAGTGTTCTACTGAGCCCAACCCCACCCCTGGCTATGTCAATTTGAAAAACACTTTCTCCCTCATCAGCTCTGAAATATTTTCTCCAATTAATTATTTTGTTAACAGCATCTTTACTATTTATATAGTCAAATCTTTATTTTTAATTGTTTTTAAGTGTCCTGTGTTAGTAAAGTTAATCTTTCTGAACTCCTAGATTACGTAGTCTCATTTACTTACTTTACGAATTTATAAAAATATGAAGTCTAAATCCACCTGGAATTTGCTTTTGGATATTGTTTGTGCTGCTGATTCAACTTTATATTTTCCCAGATTAAAAGTCAATCATGGGATGGGGCTGTAGCTCAGTAGTAGAGTGCTTGACACTGGGTTTGATCCTCAGCACCACATAAAAAAATAAATAGATTTTTTAAAAAGTCAATCATGCCATAATTCTTTTTAAAAAAACTAGAGTTATTCCCCTGTGGTTTTAGAATATATGTTTTCCATATACACACACGTCTACTAAATTTTCTATTCTATATTTATCTGTTCCCTTGCCAATAGTATTAAAATTTCACTAGCATGATTTCATGTTATCTTATGGTAACTGGTATGACATTTTCTTTTTGACATTCTCTTTTTGATATGGTTATTTTCTAGATTCTCAGGCTTTTATTTTTCATATTAAATTTAAGATCATTTCACATATAAACAAAAAACATTGAGATTTAAGGCAATTCTAAAAGAACAAATAAAGTTACCAGGTGTTAAATTGTCAATACAGAGAATAGCTCTTGATTTCTGTTATCCTACATTCTTAGGAAATTATCTTAAATTTTAAAAAAATAGTATTTCTTTAATTATCGATATCCAACTATATCATCAGCAATCAGGGATAGCTTTAACTTTTCTATTGTTTTTATCAAATATTTTTTTTTGTTTATTGCCTTTACTGGAATCTCCAAGATAATATTAAATTACTGATTTTAAAAGCATGGCTTCAGCTTAACATATACTATGGGGTTTTGTTAAAGAAATCCTTTAAGTGGTTACTCTTGATTACAATTTAATTTATAGGATTTGGGATTAGAAATGTTTGCAAATTCTTTTAAATGCCTTGTTGTCATATTAATGAGTCTTCTTTTAAGCTATTAATCTTATTGATATATTTCCCAATACTGACCTGGCTCTACATCCTTGGGATAACTACTACATGGTCATATTATGTCATTCTTTAGGTACATTACAGCTGAATTCCATTTGCTATAATTATATTAGTTCTATATTAATGAGTAAAACTGATCAGGAGTTTTCTCTTTAAAAAATTATATTGACTTCATAAAATAAACTGGAGAATACAATCTAAGGATTAAAATATCCAACGTTCATATTACTTTCTTTAGAAGAGCAGAACTGTGGGCTGGAGAGATAGCTCAGTTGGCAGAATGCTTGCCTTGCAAGCATAAGATGCTGGGTTCAATCCCCAGAACCACAAAAAATAAGAGCAGAACTAATCCCAAATTTATTTGGGCCTGGAGCAGCCTTTCAATTATAAGGCTTTAATCACTTTTCCAAATTCTTCAATGGTACTTGTTATATCAAGTTTTCTTTTTTTTCTTTTTTCTTTCTTTCTTTTTTTTTCTTTTCTTTCTTGGTACAAGGGATTAAACCAGGGATACCACTGAGCTAAATTCCCAGTGCTTTTTATTTATTTAGAGATAGGGTCTCACTAAGTTGCTGAAGCTGGCTTTGAACTTCTGATCCTTCTGCCTCAGCCTCCCAAATTGCTGGGATTACAGGTGTATACGACCATGCCCAGATTCAAGTTTTCTATTTCATACTGCAATTTATATAACCCATAGTTTGCTAGAGATGATCCATTTCCTTTAAAACATGTTTATTTAGAGTTATACAAGGTAGTTTTATCATTCTTTTTATCATGTCTCAATCTATTATGTCCTTTTCTCACCCAGACCAGGCAATCATACAGGGAGGCAAATCTTGAAACATGGATTTCAACTCAATTTCTTTTCTTATATGGACAACATGGCAGCTCAAGGAAGCACACGCTTCTTAAACACTGGAATGATGGAAAACTTGGGGTATAGTGTCCAGGACAATCACAATGAAAAGTATGGGGGAGAAAAGTGAATGCTACATTAATTTGCAATTTAAAAAAAGAAATTCCACTTCACTGATTTCTGCATGAAACATTCTAAATTCTAAGACCTGTACAAAAGGTATCTCTTATGCTGGGCGTGGTGGTGCATGCCTGAAATCCCAGTGACTCTGGAGGCTTAAGCAGGAAGATCCCAAATTTGAGGTCAACCTCAGCAATTTAGCAAGACCCTGTCTCAAAAAAAAAAAAAAAAAAAAAAAGAAAAAGAAAAAAAAGTGGCTCTTCTAAGTTGCTAAAAGATACTTTAAGCAAGACCAAGAAAATATAGTGTCCATTATAACAGGGTAACACTAGCTTTTGTCAAATATTGTGCTGAGTAATGAAGTTTACAGTGTTTTGTTTATCCAATATCAGGATAGTAAACTATTTCTTAGCTTTCATTTTCAACACTTTTAGTAAAGTTTGTGGCTGACATCAAAAGACATTAAAAACATTGCTTTATTATTCAGAAAAGGGGTCAAAACAACTGCTTTAGCCATTTATATTTATTACAAACAAGGTAGAGAAAATGTAGCTGGTGTAATGTTAAAGTTCTTAAAATAGTTGGCTGCAGTATTATTTTTTAAATTGTTAATACAATAAAAGATACTGGTGATATTAAAAATGGAAAACTTTGGTAAATTGCACTCTAATATACTATTTGACATAGGGTTTGATAGTCACAATTTATATTAAATTCACATTCACAATTCTAAAATACAAATAATTCTTCTTATGCAGCTCACTGAGGAAAGTACCATATATACTTCTAAGTCTCTTTGTATACATTTTGTATTCTGTTGGCATTCTATTTAGTACATTTTTAAACTCTTCTCTGCCAGAGTCACCATGTATATATCTCATAGAGTATTCTCTCTAGTCTTTTTTATATGTTCATATTACAACTGGAGCATGGTTTCTCTTGCAATAAAACCCTTTGTCCAAATTCATTAAATTGGTTAGATTTCTCCTACACATGAATTCCTCCATACCCAATGAAGCTCTGTATCTTGCTCAAGACTTTCCCACAATTATTAAATTTTCATTCCTGTAGGCATTCTTCCGAGCATGAATTTTCTGATGTCTACTGAGGTTTGGCTTCTGGTAGAAAGCTTTGCCACATTCATTACAACCATAGGGTTTTTCTCCTGTGTGAGTCCTCCAGTGTTTATTGAGGCATGACTTCTGGCTGAAACATTTCCCACATTCTCTGCAACGATAGGGTCTTTCTCCTGTGTGCATTTTTCGGTGTACATTGAGATATGATTTCTCCCCAAATGACTTCCCACACTCACTACACACAAAGGGTCTCTCTCCTGTATGTGTTCTCTGATGTTCTGTGCGATGTGACTTTTGGGTGAAGGCTTTCCCACAAAAAAAGCATTCAAAGGGTCTTACCCCAGTGTGAATTCTCTGGTGCTTAATAAGTGTTGACTTATGTGAAAAGGCTTTCCCACAGTCAGTGCATCCATAAGGCTTCTCCCCTGTGTGACTTCTCTGATGTCTAATGAATTCAGACTTGTAGCAGAAGGCTTTCCCACACTCACTACAGACATGGGGTTTCTCTGTAGGTGGAACCCTCTTTGGTCTGTACACAAGAGAACTGGTTGCTGCTGGTTTATACATAACTGCCGGATTACAGCTGAGAGTCTTCTTACAAAGATGGCAACCCCAGGGCTTTTCTCCATTAGATCTTCTATCATGGTCTGTACGCTGTACCAATTTCTCATATCCATAACATCTGTCTTGCTTTTTTGCATAGTTTCTCTTACAACAAATCAAGTTTAAATTATGGTTCAAACTCTTTCCATAAGAATCCCAGTTATTAGGGCTTTGAATTGAAGAAAAAAGATCAGTGCTCAAAAGTGGTATTTTCCCAAACTTATTACATTCATGGGGCTTTCCCTTGGGCAATGTTTTCTTGCTGGTGAATGCACCTTGGCCCAAAAGCATATCTTGCTGTCTATTCCTCTGGATATTAACTTGCCAGAAGTCTTCTGGAGAAAGTACAAGTGAATCATCCCTTATGAATATCTGTTCTTATTATGATCTGGAATAAAACTACTTTAGAAATGTCCTCAAAATTTAAAGGGTTTGCAGTACATGAATAGAATGAATGATAACCAAAGAGCACAATATAGGGAAGAGTGTCCTAGGAGTAGTGAGCACAAAATAGAATGGAGTACATATACAGAAATAATTTCAAAGGTGGGATGATACAGAGCAGGGGTTGGCAATGTGGATTTTTTTGTTTTGTTTTGTTTGTTTTTTGCTATACTGGGGATTAAACCCCACCATACTCTACCACTGAGCTATAGCCTCATCTATTTTTGTTTTTCACTTTTTTGAGATAATATCTCACTAAGTTGCCCAGGCTGGACTTGACCTCATGATCCTCCTGTCTCAGACTCCTGAGTAGCTGGGATTATAGATATGCTTGTGGTAATCTTGTCCTTTAAGAGCCAAAGAGTGAATATTTAAGGCTTTGTGGACCATATGGTCTTTGTCACAATTAGTCAACTGTAGCAGAAAAACACAGACAAAATGTAAACATAAGACTATGGCTGTGTTTCAATAAAACTTTATTCACAAAAATAAGTGGCTGATCTGTAAGCCATGGTTTGCTGAACCCTGTTTAGAAATAAAGTTTAAGCATTATATAGAACCTTGCCATTCAATGTGAGGTCTTTAAGAGGAAAATTTAGCCTTATTTGGGAATTTGCTAGATATGTCTAATCTCAGACCCTGTCCCAGATCTACTAAATCAGAATCTATTTTAGCAAAATGCCTAAATGATTAACATGTCAGAGTTTGACAAGCACTGATACAGCAGTTATTACAGAGTTTATCCTGTTAGGCTATAAATAGCAACATACTCTAAGGCTACTGTATTTTAGTAATCTGTTTCTTTTATAATCTTATTAATTTTATTTTTATATGTAAAAAAATGGGTCTTAAACACATGGACTTCTTAATGGCACAAAAACAATTAAGAACCCCTGACTTAAAGATATGCAGGCATGAGAAACACTAGATGTGATTTTAGGAGATGTCAGTGAGAAGTGGGGAGAAAGCCATTTCTAAAAAAAGAAAGAAAACCAGTATATGTGGAAAGAACAATTAGAGTGGAAGAAGGAGATTTTAAATGAGCACACATTGGCAAAGCTCTGGAATGAAAGCAAGGTGAAGCTGGGTGCTACGGTGCACGCCTATAATTCCAGCTCCATGGAAGACTGAGGCAGAAGGATCGCAAGTTTGAGGTTGGTCTAGGCAATCTGGCAAGGCCCTATTCTCGACAAAAAATTTTGGTAAAGCAGCCCTGGAAATCTCTAGAGTGAAAAAAAAAAAGGAGGAGGAGGAGGAGAAAGAAGGTAAGCAAGCAAGGTGTGAGACAATATGAGGGATAGCAAGGACAAATAATGACTTTAGTTTTTACATACAAAGAACAGGGTAAATGGACACACCTGTGGAAATGATTCACAGACTGGCAAAATGGGAGCTGGGTGGCACAAGGGTAAAAAAGTGACCCATAAGGCAAAGGGACTAGTTATGAGCATCGTGTGGTCTCAAAATGGATGAGTTCTTTAAAGGAGTGACATGAGGAGGAAGAGAACCAACTTATGGAAACCAGGAAAAGCAGCCCCTTGGCAGGAAAAGGTTGGTGTAGAGAACACATGACATTCAGAAGGCAAAGTTGATAAGGTACATTTTGTGGAATTTGCAATTATAAAATTCTCAAAAGAGGGAGAATAGTTGACAGCCAGGTTATCATGGTTTCAGGAAGATAGATGGGCAGTTTTATGAAGCAGAAATATACCCCAGAGGACACCAAATGTAGAGGTTAGGAGTAGTGTGGTTCAGAAGCCTGAGGACCTGGGTTCCAATTCTTGCTCTGTCCCTTACTTGTATGTTCTCTTATTGTTTCCTAATTTGTGAATGAGGTAATAAAGGGGTAATAAAGGTGTTGTAAGGGTTAAATCAGTTGATCCATGTAAAGTGCTCAGAGAAGACCATGGCACATGGAGAACATGGAGTGCCATCCCACAATTCTGATTATTTGTAAGAACACCTGAATGTGAAAGAGGTGTACATGACCTCAAGAGATAGAGGATAGAGGAAGGGAGGTGGACCAAGTACATAAGGGCAGGGCTGAAATTTAAAGTAGAGGTGGAAGGAACATCCAGGTAGGTGTGGTGGGGACACATGGAGGTCAAAGGGTCATCAAGAAGGCTGAAATGTTCAGAAAAATGACCCTAAACAAAACTTCAAAGGTGCCGGCTTCCCCAGGTACCCCTTTTGCTAGATTTATCGCACTTACCCTGACAATGGCAGCCTGGGCACGCTGCCTCACAAATCCATGGTGCTTCTTCCTGCTCCAGCCTGAGGATCACATCTGGTTTGGTGCCTTCATAACCTGTTCCAGGAAAATGATCCAGATTTGGGGATGAGCTCCTTGGTCTTCAAGCAGCTCTGAACGCGGCACAAAAAATATTGTACTTGGGAGTGTATATATACACCTCATCCAGAACCAGTGGAGTTAGTAACCTAGGATGATTGAAAATTGGGCAAAACCCACTGAGGCAGCACAGTGCAAGGGTTAGGAATGTATTCTGTAGCCAGGCTGCTGGGATCAAATTCTGGCTCCACTAGGTACTGAGAAGGTGACTCTGGGCAAATTAGTACACCTCTGTGTGCCTCAGTTTCCAAAAGTGCAAAATAATGGTACTGAAAAGTACTTACCTCATAAAGCTTTTCAAAAAAGGTTTATTTCTAATCTTTTCTTGCTTTCAGACTTTGGGCTACAGTGTGATGGATATGGCTAATGTTTTTTAAAAAAATCCAATATTATGACTTTGAAATGCCACTACACTATGTAGATAAAGAAATACTATGGAAAAGTTAAAGTAACATGTTTAAGAAGGTGACTGAATCTATATACTTTTAAAATGCTAGTGTCGGGGTATTTGTTCCACTGAAGTTACCTTCGGAGTGGTCTTCTGGCATCGATTACTAGGAAAAGGTTCAGAAGTGCTTCTACTGTAGTTACAAAATGGTATCCTGCCAGTCTGGTGGCACACATCTGTAACCCCAGCAACTTGGGAGGCTGAGGCAGGAGGTCAGCCTTGGTAACTGAGCAAGGTAGGTATGTTCTGAATTATATAGTGAAGCTGTTCTTACCCACTGAGACCAGGTTACTGTAGGTCTCCAGCATCACATCCCGATATAAGGCCCTCTGAGAAGGATTCAGCCGGCGCCACTCCTCTTGAGTAAAGCCCACAACCACATCTTTGAATGACACGGGTCTCTGCTGAAGCTGAAATGAGAGTAAATTATGTGGAAAACTGTTGGAGGAGGCAGATGATGTTGACTTATAATGCTCAAGGTCAGAGCTTTTCAAGACCATCTACCTAGGATGCTCTTTCCTAGCTTATTCCTAGCTTTATGCTATATTTGGTGGAAAACATGAAAATCATGTTGGAAGCCACCCACCAACTGTCATTCATACTTTGAGTCAACAACCCACAGTGTGTGGTCTACTGCTGGTTGCTGGGAACACAATGATGGATGGTTCCTGACCTCATGGGGCTCACTGTCTGGCACAGGGAGAGCACTTTGTGGAATCATCAGCATGGAAGCGTCATGACAGCTGTAATGGCAGGACACATGTGGTCACACTGTAGCATGCAAAGAAGTAACTGGTCCATTAAAATTTTCAGGGTCTGGTTAGGCTTCAGAGCTCAGGGATATGTGGAGTGGAGTCTTTCTATAGGAAGATGAAGAAACTGCACTCCTTGCAGGGAACAGCGTGAACAAAGGCATGGAGGCAAAAGAGTGATTTTGAAGGTGGCAAGTTACTCAACAACACAGGCAAAGTACACAAAGGGCTTCGAGTGATGAGATGATGAAGTGTGTGCACAAAGCGCATGTTGGGAGGCCACGGTGAGTCCTTTTCATTCTGTGTGAAGTGGTGTAAAGTAATTCTAAGCAGACTGGAAAGTTAAGGGTGCATATTGTATTCCCAGAGTAACCACTAAAATCATAATGCGAAGAGGTACAGTTGAAATGAAGTGGAGTTCTAAAAGATGTTCAATTAGTCCACACACATGTGCACGTGCGCACGCACACACACACACACACACACACACACACACAAGAAAAAAAAAGAAGAAACAGAAGATGTACACCCCTGTAATCTCAGTGACTGGGGAGGCTGAGGCAGAAGGATCACAAGTTCAAAGCCAGCTACGGCAATTTAGTGAGACTGTGTCTCAAAAAATCATGACTCTGTGATTAAACACCCCTGGATTCAATCCCAAGTACCACAAAAAATAAAATAAAATAAATAAAAAAGAAAGTAGACAGGAGGATTATAATCTGGTGTACTACTGCATAGCAGAGTAACTACAGTTAATGATAAAGTACTATATATTCAAAATAGCTAGAAGAGAGTTTTCAAAAGCTTTCATCACAAAAAAATGATAAATACATGAGGCAATGTATACTTTGCTGTTCCTGAGTCAACTTTGTTTTGGAGAGAGTTGGTCTCTTGTTGCTCATTTTAGGTGGACACCTAACATTATAAATGTGAATCACAAATGACAGGGGATTTAGAACTTCCTATGACTCTCACAACAATAGCAACACTGTCATATCACTGAGGAGCAAAGGACTCCAGCGTTTTTGTCCCCTGAAGAACAGGGGGTTTTGCTATTGGGCTGAGACACTTTCATGGGAAACACTAATGAACCTCTGTATTAAACTTATTTCTGCATTTATTACTGGTAAGGACTGTTTACCATACTACTGCTTCTCATACTTTTGGGTACAAGGATCACCCAGAGTCATTTAAAAATAGATTTGCAGGCCCACCCACAGAAAACCCCCTCCAGGAGGTCTGGGGTGGGGCCTTCCATTCTGTATTTCTAATAGTCTCGCAGGAGATACACACGGCATCTCTGTAACCAGCAGCACTGTTCTGCCTCAGTACATCAGGGAAATGTCTTCAAAAAGTACCTTGAAAAGCTAGTTTTCCCCTAGAGATATTCATGTTCTTCTTCCTCATGAGCAATGCCAATCATGGGATAATTTGTGTTTGCCTTTTTGTTGAGCTCCCAGGAAGATAACAGTTACTGACCTCTCGCTGGCTTCTCTGCTTTGTACATCTGTATTCCTAACAAGGAATGTTCCTTGCTTTGGTGCTCATAAGATCAAACTTGAAAACTACCTGAATGTCATACTCCATGTATTTATTCTCCATGAAGCATTATATATCTGGTTTTAAAAATGTTGTTCTCAGTACTAATATGTTTAAGTGTCTTTCCATCATGACTGTGTAGAGATGAGGCTGTGGTATTCCACCCAAATCCTCCTGAAAGACTGGATGCTACAAGCTCAAAAACTTTCTCAGATTTATCTTTGCCCAGTGGAAACTACCCAACCCAAGGTTCTCTCTCTTCTTTGGGGCAACCTACAATCAAAGGTTGATTTCAAAATACTAAAATCCCCTCACCTCAATCAGGGACAACATTGAGGGCCATCCCAGCTCCATAGTTTGTTTTAGTTTGTTTGTTTTATGGTACTGGGGGTTGAACCCAGGACCTTGAGCATGTCAGGCAAGTGCTCTACTACTGAACTACATCAACAGACCTTACTTTTCATTTATTTTTTAAATTTTGAGATAGGGTCTTGATAAATTGCAGAGGCTGGCCTCAAACTCCCACCTCTACTGGTATTACAGGTGTACTACCAGGCCCACTACTACCATGTTATGAGATCAGCTCAGGCCTCTGTTCAAAACTCCCTCTGCCCTTTCTCCTTTGCCTCAGAGGAGTTCCAAGAGCCCCCTCAATAAACCCTTTGTGCGAAAATCTCCATCTCCAAATCTGTTTTCCTGAGAATCAGCCCATGACAGTGTCTATGCTTATAATGGGTATTTTAATTTTTTTCTAGGACACTTTCCCCAAGAAGGAAAATTTGGTTACTTAATGTCATACTCACCTGGTACTCGAACATTTTCTGCTGTTCTTGGAAAAAGAGTGGAGACCTGTGAAGGTAGAGACTGGGAGGAAAAGGATGGAAGAAGAACAGAAAACAGCTGTGAAGATCATATCTGCCTTGGAACTTGCAAATTCTTCTGTTTTAAATCACTGTGGTAGAAAAATAAAATGACTACCATTCAAGTCAGAATGTTAATGCATAAAACAGACCTTCTAAGAAGTAAAAGCTTCTACCAAAGAATAAATGAAAGTTAAAAAAAAAACAAAAACCCTTGAAATTAAATAATTAGACCTAAATTCTGAACAAGGGATAATTTATGAAAATATTACAAAGAATCCAAAGAAAAACTAACTGTAAAACAGTAAAATATTCTCAAACTATGGTCATAAATAATTAATGGAAAGCTACACCTTGTTGTCATTAAAAATAATTTTAAAAAATAAATAACTTTCAAAGCCAGGTGCAGTGGCATACACCTATAGTCCCAGTTACCCAGGGGGTTGACACAGGAGGATCACTTGAGCCCGGGAATACAAGGCCAGCCTGGGCAACACAGTGAGAACTCCATCCCCAAAAACAAAAACAAAAAAAAACAATTTCTAACATAAAACAGTTATGTTGCTTTTAACCCATATGTTTAAGAAATACTATGGCTTAAAAAATTATACAAGCAAAATGGCAAATTATAGTTTTAAGAGTATAAGTAAACATTTTGTGATATACCTGAATGTTTAATGTTAGAACTGTGTTAAAATCACCAAAATAATAAGGTCTATATTTTCATATTAGGTTTTTCATGTCTATTCTCACTGAAGTTATCTGGGGTGATGTCCCCTGTACTAGAAAAACCTAATGTTCCCTGCTAGTATCCAGATTATTACCTCTATCACTCTACCTCTAATTTTCACTAAATAGAAATGGAACTCCTTAGAAAATGGCTGAGTCCACATCTGAAACAAGATATACCTCCACAGTCTTGAGAGAATCAGAAAGCAAGGATACTACCTCAGTGGGTGGGTCATGGCAAGGGACACAGGAGTTGGTCACAAGAAAGACTAACTATAAGGAAGAGTGTTAAAAGAAAAGTGGTCCTGTCTACAGAAGCTAAACATACGAATACCTTATGGGCTGGTGCTGTCATATGAGTGCACGTGTCACAGAATTTTAGCCTATAAAAACTATAAAAACTATCAATTGGGCTGGGGAGATAGCTCAGTTGGTAAAGTGCTTGCCTTGCAAGCAAAGGCCCTGCGTTCAATCCCCAGCACTGAAAAAAAAAAAAAAAAAACTATGAATTTGCAGTGGTATCTTAAAATCACAATATTAAAACCTCTTCTTTCTTAAAATATCTGATATTGTAATTATCTGCTGACGATTATCCATGTATTAGGAAATATGGAAACAAGTTGGCATAAATCACTAATAAAGAATGTTCAGTTTTTCACTCACAGGAGTACACTACGTCATGATCTATAGGCTGGAAATGAAAAGCCACATCTAGGAACAACAAGAGCTCTCACACAAGGCTGGTGAGAATGCAAACTGGTTTAGCCATTTTGGAAAATTATTTGGCTAAAGATGAACCTAAAATCCCCTATCTCAGCAGTTCTACCTGCTGGATATATACCAGAGTAATAAATGTGTACTGTCCACACAAGACTGTGGAGAGCATTTTTAATCACTATAAACTATCCTAGACCTTGCCTGGGAAAACTGGAAAAATTATGGTACATCCATACAATGGAATTGACTGGGACTGGGGTGTAGCTCAAAGGAAGAGAATGTGCTTAACATTTATGAGACTCTGGGTTCAAGCCCCAGGACCGACATAAATTAAATTTAATAAATAAATAAAAATGATAACACATCCTTATAGACCCAGCTACTTGGGAAGCTGAGGTGGGAGAATCAGTTGAGTCCACCAATTGGAGACCAGCTTTGCAACATAGCAAGACTTCATCTCAAAAACGAAAAACAGGAAAAACAAAAACAAAAACATGAACCGTCCTGACAGCCACGAAACAACACAGATATACAAATTCCACAGACATTATATCAAATGGAAAAAGTCAAACATAGGTGACAACATAGTGTATGGTTCTATTTCTATGAAGTTCTAGGATAGTTAAAACAATGGGGTTGTGGCCCAGTGGTAGAGTGTTTGCCTAGCATGTATGAGGCACTGGGTTCAATTCAGTGACAACAGTCAGAATTGGGGAGACATATCAGCTGAGACGGGCTGAGGACTCATCTAAGATTGGGGTCAGAAAACTTTTTCTTTAAAGGGCCGACAGTAAATATTTAGGCTTTGTGAGTCAGATGCTGTTCGTTGCAACTACTCATTTCCACTTCATAGTAAGAAAGCAGTCACAGACAATAGTATATAAAGAAATAAGTGTGGTTATATTCTAATAAAACTTCCGTTACAAAAACAAAAGGCAGGTCAGATTTGGCTTGCAGATCATAGTTTTCAACCATAGTTCTAAGACGATGAAAATGCTAATTCAAGTGGTGGTTACAGGATTTACATATGTTTAAAAATTCATCAAGTTGCTGGGCATGGTGATGGTGCATGCCCATAATTCCAGTTACTTGAGAGGCTGAGACTAAGGAGGACTAAGTTTGATGCCAGTCCAGACAATGTCTCAAAATAAAATAAACGAGTCTGTAGCTCAGTGGTGGAGCACTTGCCCAGCATGCACAAGGTCCTGGGTTCAATCCCCAGAACCTTCCCCCCAGATTTATCAAGTTGTACATTTAAGATGTGAATATTTTGTTCTATATATTTCATACCTCAGTAAAAGAGAAAGGGAAAAAGAAAAGGAAAGATAAGACTAAACCCACATTTTGGTTTGCCTAGAATTGATTTCAAGGCAGAAAAACCATATCACTAATATGGGGGCAAGAAGAGCTTGTATCCTGATTAGCAATCTTGATCTGCAGGCCTGAAGGCCAAAAATTCAAACTTCATTACCCCACAGCAGACTTCCACTGCTAAATCCAAATTCATTAACCAAATTCTGTTCCCCACAGAAGTTATAACTAAAAGGCAAAACCCAAAAAACCCTGAAAAAAATTCAAGAATTTAAAAAATTGTCAGGTGTAGTGGCACATGCCTGTAATCTTAGCAATTTGGGAGACCAAGACAGGAGGATCTCAAGTTCGAGGTCAGCCTCAGCAATTTAGTACAACCTAAGCAACTTAGCAAGACCCTGTCTCAAAATAAAAAATAAAAAGGGCTGGGGATATAGCCCAGTAGTAAAGTATACCTGGGTTCAATCCTCCAGTACCAAATATGTATGTGTATGATATGGAATGCAATTAAATATTAACAATGACTCAATTTAGGTACAATATTTCTTACTCTAATCCAGAATCATAAAACACACTCTTCACTATTTGCATATTTATTGTCCAGCGACTTTTTTCATCATGAGAAAATCCACAGGAGTTTGAAAATGGAGGGTGGTTCTTTGAAAGAACTGAAGTATTGAATAAGAATTGACCTGGCAAGAAAGACCTGGGACCCTCCAGGTTGGGGCAATTAATCCAATTCTCTGTCTAAGAGAGAATGCTTCCTCCTTCGCTTCACAAGGCTTGGTTACCCAGCTTCTGCCTGGTCACCAGAGCTTCAGGGTTCCAGTTGAATGAAACATAGCAAATGTGCTGGCCTGAAAGACCCAAATATCAGTGTATGGGCTCTAGCTGTGTTCATTTAGGTCTGTAACTTGGGTAAAATCACTTCCTTCAGCTTTAAATGAGATGATGGCATCAACAGATGCTAACTAGGGCTATGGTGTGGCTCAGTGGTACAGCACATGCCTAGCATGTGTGAGGCACTGGGTTTGATTCTCGGCACTACACAAAAATAAATAAATAAAATAAAATAAAGGCATTGTGTCTATTTACAACTAAAATTTTTTTAAAAAAATAGATGCTAACTAAAACCACTGGTGAAAGTTGGATGAGAAATAATTACATAAGCCTGATATGGTGGCATGCACCTGTAATCCCAGGGACTCAAGAGGCTAAGGCAAGAGGATCACAAGGTAGAGGCCAGCCTCAGCAACTCAGTGAAGCCCTAAGCAACTTATTGAGATCCTATCTTAAAATAAAAAATTAAAATGACTGGGACTGCAGTTCAGCAGTAAAATGCACCTGGGTTCAATCCCCAGTAACAAAACAAAGGACCTAGTATTTAATAATATGAAAGGAAAAATATAAGCTTTAACCTGGACAAACCTGGCATTCATTATCTTAAGCAGTTAATATCACCAGTAAGAAGATATATGACAGTATGTGATTCCTGTACTGTGAAAGATACAACATTCCTTCTGTGGCATTCTTGCCCCAAATTCATATTTTAATGTTATCATGAGCAAACATCAGACAAAATCATATCGAGTGACACTCTATAAAATAACTGACCTAGAGGAGAAGGCAACCTCAGGTCTGAGAACAGCATTTCTTCACAGGGAGGTTCTAGGATGAGGACTACACAATACATGTACGACTGAATGACTACGTGGACATTATCTGTCCTCATTATGAGGATGACTCTGTAGCAGAAGCTGCCATGGAGCGGTACACACTGTACCTAGTGGAGCATCAGGAATATGGGATATGTCAGCCCCAACCCAAGGACCAGATCCGTTGGCGGTGCAACCAGCCCAATGCCAAACATGGCCCAGAGAAGCTGTCTGAAAAGATTCAGCCCTTCACATCTTTACCCTTAATCCAGGAATTCAAGGAGGGACACAGCTACTACTACTTCTCTGTACCCATCAACCCCCTAGAAAACCACTGCCTGAAGTTGAAGGTGGCAGTCAACGGCAAAATCACTCACAGTCCTCAGGCTCATGCCAATCCACAGGAGAAGAGACTTTCAGCAGATGACCCAGCGGTACAGGTTCTACATAGCATCGGTTATAGTGCTGCCCCACACCTCTTCCCTCTTGCTTGGACTGTACTGCTCTTGCCACTTCTTCTTCTGCAAACCCAGTGAAGATGTATGCCACACTTGGCTTAAGGATTGGAACTGGACCAAGGAGCCAGGGACAGGCACACCTCATGCGTCCTGGGGCCTGTCTCAAAGCTTCAGCCCTGGGAACCACTCCCACACAAGCACAGGCTGCTACCCAGCAGCCTCAAAACGGGTCAGTATTAAGGGTTTCAACCCAAAGGAAGTCAACCAGCCTGACAGTGCCATTCCCCTACTTCAGAGAGATGGAGAAAGAAGTGGGGACAGTACTTTCCCTGCTGTTCCTGCCTTTATGCCAAAGAAACAAACTTTCCCAATATGGCCCCTTATGAGGGTCCAACAGGAACAGAGCTAGAAGGGGCCTGAGGCCATGTAGATGGACAGTGAGTCTGGCAAAGATGCCCCTCCCAGAGAGAGCCAGGATGCCCAGATGAAATGACTGAAGGAAAAACAAGAGACAGTTTCCTGCATGGGAGCCAGGTACAGGAGAGGCAGCATGCTTGGGCTGACCCAGCATCTCCCAGCAAGACTTCTGTCTGTGGGGCTGCCACAGTGAGGTTTGTAGCCAGGCACTGCATCCTCCTCCCAGGATTGGGTCACCACTACCTGGAGCTGTGCCAGCAGGGAAGCTGTGCCAACCTGTTCTTAGTGTAGCTTAAAGGGCAGGGCCCACATGTATAATATCTGTATATAAACTTGTGTGTATCTGCTGATTTCTACAACAGGAGTTTTTTTATACAGTATTCTTTGTCTCAAAATAAAGCATCGTGTTGGTTTTAAAAAAAATAAAAATAAAAAAAATAACTGACCTATACTCTTTAAAAATGTCCACTTCATGTAAGACAAAGGCCAAGGATCTGCTCCTGATCATAGAAGTCTAAGGGCTGGGCATCCCAACTACTCAGGAGGCTGAGGTAAGATTGCAAGTTCCAGGTCAGCTTGGGCAATGTAGTGAAATGCTGTCTCAAAAAAATAAAATTAAATTAAATTTTAAAAAATTTTTAAAAACTGGAGAGTGCTTGAGCATGCATATAGTCCTGGGATCAATCATCAGTACACAAAAGGAAGGTGGGGAGAGAGGTAAGAAAGAGGAGACACTAAAGTGATGTCAGCTACAGGCAGCATGTGATCCTGATTGGATTCTGGAACAGAAAAACAAAAATTGCTATAAAATGACATTATTAGCTGACCTGTGAATATAGACTGTGGCTTAGACAATAGCACTAAATCAATGTTAACTGCCTCATTCTGAAAACTGCTGGCTATGTGAATATTCTCATTCTTGGGAAATAGGCACTAAGGTATTGATGGGTAAAGGAGTATCATGTCTGCAACTTAGCTAAAATAGTTGAAGTAAAAGGTAAGAATTATACACACACACACACACACACACACACACACACACATATAAAACAGTCACATATCACAGAGAGCATATACACACAAGTACACACACAGGTTTACCTAGATGAATCTTTATAAAGGATACATAAGTAATCTCTTTTAAGTTTTCCAAATAAAAAATAATTTCCAAATAAAACTAATTTAAAAAATTATAGACACAGTAGGTCTGCAGATCCTGGTACTACGACCATTCTGAGATTTCAGGGATTTTCCTGCCACTAGGTCAGGACAGAGTGAATTCCCCATACTCCCAGAGGCCAAGTGAGGTGGCACAAATCACAAGTGGCCAGATCCCAACCTACAGGATAGTCGAATGCAAAGTTGGACAAATGTGCATCTGAAAGAACATGCCTATCGGGCTGGGGCTGTAGCTCCATGGTAGAGCACTTGCCTAGCACATGTGGGGCACTGGGTTAGATCCTCAGCACCACATAAAAGTCCATCAACAACTAAAAAAAACATTTAAAAAAAAAGAACATGTCTATCACACTTGCAATGTGACTATAGCCTTCTCTGCCTCTCCCTCTCTCTTGATCTCCCTGGATCTTGGGGGTCAATTCTTCTCTCATCATTTAGTCACAGACAGTCCATAGAAGGAGTAAAGGAGTAACACCCTTAAGTTGGTTCTTGCTTAGCTTCTGGCTCAGGGATGATGCTATTTCCTCATACCTGGCAGTGTTGGCTGTGGCAAGAAGTCTGGGACTGCCGGGTGCGGTGGCACACACCTGTAACTCCAGTGGCTCAGGAGGCTGAGACAGGAGGATGGCAAGTTCAAAGCCAGCCTTAGTAAGGCCCTAAGCAACTCAGAGAGATTCTGTCTCTAAATAAAATATAAAAACGGACTAGCGATGTGGGCTCAGTGGTTAAGTGCCCCTGGGTTCAATCCCCAGTACAAAAAAAAAGTAGTAGTAGTAGTAGTAGTAGTACTAGTAGTAGTCTGGGACCTCAGTGACCCCCTCATAAGAGGATTTTTGTCCCAAGGATCCTCCTCCTAGACCAGATGGGGTCTTTTACCTGGCCTGCCAAGCACTGACAGTTTCATCTCGCAACAGCTACTCACCCTTAGCTGCAGCCCCTGGCAGGGCCTTCTGCAGGCTTGGACAAAGTTCTGAGGCCCTGAGGGCTGGCAGGAGCTGGATAGCCCTGCTGTCCAGCAAGACGGAAGGATTCAAAGGTCTGCAGGGCACCCAGGAACTGAAGATAAGCAGATCCCTTGGTGAGTATCATCCAACTCTCCTCTCCCAAATATTCCTGGCCTCAGGGGGAAAGCCTGCAGAGACCCATGGAGAAGAACATGGATGAGTGACAGTTCCATTCTGGGCTTGAGTATTTCCACAAAGACCCTGAGCCTTTGAAGCCAAGAATTTCTCTGACTGCTAGAATCTAGGTCAAACACTTTCCCTCCGTAGGCCCATTTCCTTATCTGTAGAAAGAGGAAGAGGCTATCACACAGAGACTCAGGAGCCAGACAGCCTGGGTTCAAACACAGTCTCTAACATTTATTGGTGGGTGACAATGCATGAACTACTTAGTCACTGTGAATCTCAGTTTCCCCATCACTTATTTCTTATTTTTCCCTTCTTTGACTTACAATGAGAGAAGACATTTTTCTCATATATTGTTCATTTGTCTTTTAAAAACAATCTATTATGCTCTTTTTTGTTTGTTTTTTGATACCAGGGATTGAACCCAGAGGTGCTTAACCACTGAGCTACATCCCAGCCCTCTTTATTTTTTATTTTGAGACAGGGTCTCACTAAGTTGATTAGCACCTTGTTAAGTTGCTGAGATTGGCCTCAAACTTGCAATCCTTTTGCCTCAGCCTTCAGAGTCACTGGGATTACAGGCATGTGCTATCATGCCTGGCTCTATGTTCTTTCGTTTTTGTTAAGAGGAGTTTGTTTTAGGGGTCACAGTTTCAGAGGTCTTAGACCATAGACACAGCTGACTCCATTCTTTGGAGCTGGAGGTGAGGTACAACATCATGGTTGAAGAATGTGGTGGAGAAAGCAGCTGGGAACATGGCACCAGGAAGCAGAGAGAGAGCTGTCTTCACTGTGACAAAATACAGACCCCAGAAGCATGCCCCCAATGACCCACCTCCTCCAGCTACACACTATCTGCTTATAGTCACCACCCAGTTAATCCCTCTCAGAGGATTAACACACTGATTGGGTGATGGCTGTCATAACCCAATCATTTCACCTCTAAGCCTTCTTGCATTGTCTCACAAGTGAGCTTTTGGGAGACAGCTCATATCTAAATCATAACATTACACCCCTGGCTCCCAAAAGTTCATGTCTATCTCACAAGGCAAAATACATTTAATCTATTTCCAAGAGTCCCCACAATCTCAACAGTTCCAAGATTGCCCAAAAAGTCCAAGTCCAAAGTCTCCTCTGAGACTCGAGACCAATTTTTAGCATAAGCCCCTGTAAAAATCAAAAGCAAGTTACAAATATCCAATATATGAAGGTACAGAATAAACATCTCCATTCCACAAGGGAGAAATAGGGGCACAGAAAGAAGGAATGGGACCAAAGCAAGACTGAAATCCAGATTGGTAAACAAAGTCCTGTAGTTCATGTCCAGCATCTGGGGCATATAGCACTGTGATGTTCTCTCCAAGGGCTTGTATAGCTCCACCCCATGGCTTTGCTGGATGCAGTCCACGTGGCCTCTCTCTTGGCTTGTGTCTGCTTGGTTCCTGCAGCTTTCCTTGGCAGACATTCCACAGCACTGGCATTTCTTAGTCTCGGGGGTCTCCTCCACAGCTTTGGCTTCCTTCTCACATCTCCACGCAATGCCCTCTCAGAGACTGCACAGGGACCTCACCCTGCTATAGCCTGCCTGGCCCCTCAGTCCTCCCTCTGAAATCTTGGTGGAAACCTCCATAATCCCCTAACTCCCACATCCTGCATTCCTGCAGAACCAGCACCATATGGTTGGCACCAAGGTCTGCCAACATCTCTAGCAGTAGCCAAGCCTCCTGGGACCAAGCCTTCAGCAGCCTCTCAGTATCTGGGTGGCTGAGCATGGTGAAACAACTTCCTAGGTCCCTCTGTCTAGTCTCTTCTCAAAGGAACTTTTACTTTTACACCCTTGAACCTGAGATGAGTGTGGTCTTCCCAATTCTTGAGACATCCTCAAGCCATCTTTCTTATTATCTCTGGGCACAATCTTTGGCGTTTCTTTAGTGGCTGTACTGTCTTCAACAATCACATTCCTTAGCCCCAGTTTTAATGACACTTTTCTGCCCAAACTACAAGTGTTTCAAATCTTTCTGTTCCTATCACAATTAACTTAGCTAAAGGCTGCCTAAAGAACTAATTATTAGTATACTGGAAAAAAAAATGAGGTATAAGGAATTTCATCTTAGTTTTACTTTAAAAATAAAATATTGGAAGTAATAAAAATGTCCCAGGAATTAAAGAATGATCTGATAATGATAAGTTACAAAATGGAACATAATGTAGACATTAGAAATAATAACTGAAGTCTGGGGATATAGCTCAGTGGTAGCCTGCTTGCTCAGATGTGCAAGGCCCTGAGTTCAATCTCTAATACTGCAAACAACAAATAATGATAATAATGAGTATAAGGTAAAATCTGGGTGTGACAGTGTATACCTGTAGTCCCAGCTCCTCAGGAGGCTGAAGAAGGGGAATCACTTGAACCCAGGGGTTTGAGACCAGACCAGGAAACAGAGCAAGATTTTGTCTCAAAAACAAAACAAAACCAAGAAAGAAAGAAAAATGGACAAGTATACTACTCACTGACATGGAAGAACATTTGTGATATACACTGATGTAGGAATTATAAGTTACAACAAACAGTGTGAAAGCAAGATTCTATTTTTAAAATTATGTAAGTTTAGGGCCTGGGGTTGTGGCTCAGTGGTAGAGCTCTGCCTAGCATGTGTGAGGCACTGGGTTCAAACCTCAGCACCACATATAAATAAGTAAGTTAAACGTATTGTGTCCATCTACAACTAAAACTATTTTTGAAAAATTATTTAAAAAATTATTTAAGTCTGAAAATATTGATTGTTGTTTTCTGAGTGAAGGGATTGGAAGGAATTTCACTTCTTTTTAAAGACTAGTTTATTTTTCTTTTTTCCTTTTTGTTGTTGTTGATGGATCTTTATTTTATTTATTTATTTATATGTGGTACTGAGAATTGAACCCAGTGCCTCACACATGCTAGGCAAGTCCTCCACCAATGAGCCACAACCTCAGCCCAGGAATTTCACTTGTTGATGCTTTAATTTTTTGACTATCAAGATCCTCATGTTTATCTATTTATTTGAATATATATACTAAAGTCAATAGTAATAAGAGTAAAAACAATAAATCAAAGTAAGCATTTTCACCCAGGAATGCAACTGGTTCTTGGAAAAGAACAAATAAAACTATGACACATCTTAGAAACAGGATGTAGAAGTAGGAAAAAATAAACTGGGCTTGTATTTATTAGGCCCTGACCTTAAATAAGGCACTGAGTTATTTCCACATATTGACTCATTCAATCCTCACACTACCCTCTCAGCCAGGTACTACTCCATTTACAGACAGGACATGGTGCCCCAGAGAGGTGAAGTAATTAGGCAGCACTGAGATTCAGATCCACTTTGTCTGACTGTAGATGGTGTGCTTTTAGTTTCTGTCTTGCTATCTCTCCAAGTGAAGATGGGTTTCTCTTCTTCTTTTTTTAAAAATATTTTTAGTTGTAGATGGACACAATACTTTTATTTTATTTATTTTTATGCAGTTGAGGATTGAACCCAGTGCCTCATACATGGTAGGCAGTACCACTGAGTGCTGTACCACTCAGCCACAACCCAGCCCCTAGGTTTCTTAAAGAATGATACAATACCTGATATGCACATTGAATTGAACTAAAATCACCTCAACCCTTTGATTCTAAAATATGAAGTAACTGGGGACAGATGGTGAAACTATGAAGAATTTTTTTCTCAATATGTTTTCTTATGAAGGTCTGAGCTTTGACTCCCCATCCAGCATAACATTTTTAAAGTTTTGTTAAGTTTCAAATCTGCAGTCCCCATTTTAATTTATTTTATTTTTCTGGTACTGCAGATTGAACCCAGGGGCACTTTACCACTGAGCTACATCCCCAGTAGCTCATTTAATTGTTTATTTTGAGACAGGATCTCACTAAATTGCCAAGGCTACCTTTGAACTTGCAATCCTCCTGCCTCACCCTCCTGAGTAACTGGGATTATAGGCGTGTGCCACTTGACTATATCCCCTATTTTATATGTATAAAGGACATATTAGTACATTTGTACAAATAAATGCAGAGAGGATAAAGGAAAACTTCTATAACAAGGTAGAAGGAAAGATGTAATTACAAAATCACCATTTGGCAACCATAATAATAGTAATTCAGGCCAGAATCACCATGGATTCTTGCCTAACACTAGTGGAAGAAACTTTGAGGTTATTGACATGGTTTCAAATGATCTCTCCATAAATTACTTATTAATATAATTTTATAGAGGAGAAGTCTGGCGGACATAATCTTAACCAAGTGATTACAGTTAACATCATCATTAATGTGACAAATCAACACCGTGTACTTGATGGAGTACCTTGAAAAGGATACAACGTCACTTTGGTGATATTCTTGTCAAAGATACACAACATGACTGATTATGAGAAAAAATCAGAAAAATTCAAATTGAGATACATCCTGTAAAAATAACTGGCCTGCACTCCTCATAAATGTTATGATTAAAAATGATAAAATATAATGACTGAGAAAATTGTCCAAATTAAAGTAGTTCTATTGTGCTATAGGTACAGATCAGTGATAAGAGTGTTTGCCTAGCACACTCGAGACTCTTGGTTCTATCCCCAACGCTAGAAAACAAACAACCAAAAACAAAATAAAATAAAACAAAACAAAAAAACAAGGATTCTAAAGAATCATGTAATCCTGGATTAGAATCCAGAACCACAGAGAACAGTTGCCATAAAAGACATTACTGGAGGCTAGGGTTGTGGCTCAGTGGCAGAGCGCCTCCCTGGCCTGTGTGAGGCACTGGGTTCAATCCTCAGCATCACATATAAAACAATAAATAAAAAATAAAGATATTGTGTCCATCTACAACCAAAATTATTTTTTTTAAAAAAAAGCCATTACTGGGACAAGTGGAGAAATCTAAATAAGGCCTGCGATTAGATAATAATATTTTAATTTTAACATTTATGCTTTCAATAATTTTATTGGGGTCATGTAAGAAAATGTTCTTATATTTAAGGAGTTCATAAGGGTAAAGGATCATGTCTACAAATTACCATCACATGGATCATAGAACATATGTGCACATATATACAGGGAAAAAGAAATTATTTGCACATATGCCAAAATGTTAACAGAATCTGAATGAAAGGTGTAACAGGAATTTTTGTCCTATTTTTGTAACTTTTCTAAGTCTGAAATTATTTTAAAATGGAAAAAAGACACACAAAGAGAAAAAAAAAAATCAAGAGTGCCCTAATTGGTGGGATGGATTTCTCAGCAAAGGAAGCAATCAATAATGTGAAAAGGGAGCCTACAGAGTGGGAGAAAATCTTTTCCACACACACTTAAGAGAGAGCACTAATCTCCAAAATGTATAAAGAACTTAAAAAACTTAACATGAAAAATACAAAGAACACAATCAATAAATGGGCTAAGGAACTGGGGCAGACACTTTACAGAAGATATACAGGTGATCAACAAATATATGAAAAAGGGTTCAACATCTCTAGTAATTAGAGAAATGTAAATCAAAATCAAAGATTTCATCTCACTCTGATTAGAATGGCTATTATTAAGAATATAAGCAATAATAGGTGTTGGCATGGATGTGGGGAAAAAGGTACACTCATACATTGCTGGCGGAGTTGCAAATTGGTGTAGTCATTCTGGAAAGCAGTATAGAGATTCCTCAGAAAACTGGGAACGGAACCACCATTTGACCCAGCTATTCTACTCCTCGGTTTATACCCGAAGGACTTAATGTCAGCATACTACAGTGATGCAGCCACATCAGTGTTCATAGCAGCTCAATTCACAACAGCTAGATTGTGGAGCCAACCTAGAAGCCCTTCAACAGATGAATGGATAAAGAAACTGGTATATATACACAATGGAATATTACTTAGCCATAAAGAAGAATAAAATTATGGCATTTGCAGGTACATGGATGGAGTTGGAGAGTATCATGCAAAGTGAGAAAAGTGAATCCCAAAAAATCAAAGGCTGAATATTTTCTCAGATAAGTGGATGATGATACATAACAGGGTGTGGGGTGGGGGTAAGAGAAGAATGGAGGATTGTGTAGAAGGAAGTGAGGGGAGGGGGAGAGGGAGGGAAGGAAAGATAGTGGAATGAGAAAAATATCATCACCCTCTGTACATGTATGATTACACAAATGGTGTGAATCTATATCACATACAGCCATAGAAATGAAAAGTTATACCCCATTTGTATACAGTGAATCAAAATGCAGTCTGTAAAAATAAAAATAAATAAAATTTAAAAAATAATACAAAATAAAATAAAAATGAGTGCCCTATTTGCGGCTGAGGATGTAGCTTGGTGGTAGAGTGCTTGCCTAGCATGTGCAAGATCTGGGTTCAATACCTAGTACAACCACAAGGGTGGGGGCGGTGGTAAAGAGAGTTCAATTAATAGAATTCAAAAACCGGTAAAACCAGCTTGTGATATTAGAAGTTGGGAGAAAGGATCTCATTGACTGGGTGACTAAAAGGGAGCATCATGAGGACCTTCAGGGTACTATAATACAGTTTTCAGATCTGAGCATATTAACCACCAGTGCTTCCTTTGTGACAATTCATTAAGCTATATATTTATGTTTTTTTATTTTTTTAATTTTTTTTAGTTCTGGTGGACACAATGCCTTTATTTCATTTATTTATTTTTATGCAGTGCTAAGGATCAAACCCAGTGCCTCACACATGCTAGGCAAGTGCTGTACCACTGAGCTACAGCCCCAGCCCCATGTTTATTTTGCATGCATCAAAAGGTTTATGCCAACAATTTTTTCAAAGAAAAATTATTTGCTCCCAAATGCAATACTGACCACAGTATAGGTAACAAAGGAAATCTGCTTGGAGAACAAGGAAATACTGAACTCCTTACTCTGTGCAACTGAAAAATACTCTCTGACCTTAATATTAAAACTTGACCTGTATGGTTTCTTAAAATACCTCCTGCCTTAGCTTCTAGCTTCCTTTGTTTCTTAAGACATTATAAGCATTGTGCTTTGTCTAAAGGTTACATAAGGACTGAATTGTTTTAAAATCAATTAAAATATTGTTTCAGCAATGCCCCCTTTCATTAGGCTAATGGTTAAAAATCTCCATTTACATTTTATTTGTAATCTTGTCTCAGCCATCTTAGTGACTATTAATTCAATTTTAACTTAATAAACAACAAATTTTTTTTTTCTTTGCGGTGTTGGGGATTGAACCCAGGGTCTTGTACTTGCAAGGCAAGCACTCTATCAACTGAGCTATCTCCCCAGCCCAATAAACAACAATTTCTAATAGTACCTTTAAGGGTTTTTTTTTTGTGGTTTTATCTTTATTGAATTGCTCTATCAGTACTCATATGAAACTGATTCATGGAAGTCAAACACACCATGCCTAAAAAGTACACAACAACATGAAATGACTCTTAGAACACGCAACTTCCAAAACTAGTTTCTTTTCCTGTGACAATTTATTTTTAAGCTGAGTCTAGATTAAAGCATTTTCCAAACTCAGTTTGCTCTTTCAGTCAAATCTTACATTATTATTTTAGATACTTACTCAGTAAACTCTTTGTTGTCTAACCACAGGCAAGGTCACACCCATCCTGGTTGTCTCCAAGTAAGAAACCAGGCTCACTCTTGGGATGCTGTCACAGATGGACATGTCATTATTTTTGCCAGAAAGAACACTAAAGGAAACATTAGAAGAAATATGCATCAAATTCCTGACAAGAGCAAAAGAAGCAATATATTTAATAGCGTATTACTTAAGATAAAGTTTACCATTTGATTTCTTTTAAAGCATTTTTATTACTGTGGGTAACTCTTAAAAGATGGGAGTTTCAAAAGAGTTTTTAGGTGGGCCTTGGCCAAAAGGGATCTGATGCAACCGGCTGCTCAGTGGAGCAGTGTCACAAGGGTGAAATGCTTTCCCATTATGCAGGGTGGAAGCCTCAAATTCTTGATTTTTCTGTCCCCTACCTTGAATTTCAGGGGCCTCCTCCTCATCAAACCCCATAAACGTCCTAATCATTGACATAACATGTTTCCTCTCATGGGCCCCAATCTCTAATCACAAGAGGTTCTTGTAGTCACTGATATTCTCATATGTACAAATATGACCACAGTTCAGATTACACAGATGGCCAGACAGCAAATTACATAGATCCCAATCATGAGTCCACACTTACTTCGACATTCCAATGATCCGGGATCAATTGCTGACCTCCATAGTCCCACCCCTTTCAATAACTCAGAGTACCAATCACTGATCCTCACTGATCCCTCTATTCTTCATTCCCAGATCTACAAAAGTTCAGTCATTAACACTCTAACCCCCAATGATAACGTAAAGTCTGAATCACCGATGGTCCGAAGCCCTAATGCACTCCACATCAATGCCTTCGAAGAACCCCACTTGGCCCCAGATCCATGAAGAACATTATAACTGACCACCATGCATCCAGTCAATCGAGATATTTCAAAGAGCCTTGGTTTATTAATTCCCACACATTCGCAGTCCATCTTCTTCACAGAGCCTCTGCCACTGACTCTTACAAACCTCCGCCCCCCACTACGGGTCCCCCACGAGACTCAGAACCCAATCACTGAACCCCTCAGTCACTTCGATATTGACCCTTACAGGTTCCCATAACTGACCCAGTCGGGCCACCGTAGTCCCCAGTCACCATACTAAACAGGTCCTGATGTTTGACTGTTTCTCACACTGACCATTCGCGTTTATCCTGGATCGGCGCCTTTCATCTACAACTGGTCACCCTACCACACGGCCTCACGGTGGTATAAGCTCTTCCCATCCTGAATGACCCGTGCGCAGGCTCAGTCGCGACTTACAGGTTGTCAGATGCTACCCGGTAACCTTCCAGAGAACAGGATTCTGGGGTTTCAGAGCTTTAATGGGAGGTACAATGGCGGCGCCTGCATGATGAACGCTGGGTGGGGGCGGCCATTTTTAGAACTCCACCGTACAACGCGTGTCTAAACTCTTTGCTAGACCAGGGATGCGGCTCTTAGGGAGAGAAGAGCCAAGTGCCCCTGGGTCTCTAAAACAGATGTCGCCGCTGCTTTTAGACACATACGCCCAAGCCTGCTGTGACCAATATGGCAGGATCCGGATCTCGAAGCTGAACTTTCTTTGTCTCCATTAGCCGGGACAGTGAAGATGGCCACACATATTTTTATGATTTCTTACGTGCAATGGGTGCGGCCGTCTCTTAGGAGGAACTCTCCTCCAGCAATATAAAACTTTTTCGGGGCCAGCCCTAAGACTTGGAGAACAACGAAGTGACTCGCACTCAGGGGACCTGAGGTGATCGGGGGAGTGGCGTGGCTTCACAGAGTGGGCGGTGCCGCAGAAGGGAGCAGGTTCGAAGTTCTTAACCAGTCACTGAAAAAAGAAAAATGTTGAAAGTGCTGTCGTTATCTTAGGTGGTTTGCTCCAGAATCCGACCTGAGACAAGAATGTAAAAGCAAGCAGTTAATTTTGGGACACTGAAACAGGAAGGAGGAAAACCAATAGAATGCATCAATGAGCAAATTGCCGGTGAGCAACGGGAGCTCTATTTTTGAAGAACCCAGAGAGATTGTGTAGAAATCACCTCCAAGTTGTCCCACCCAAGGGCCGATGAAGCTGAGACATGTATACAGCATCTCCCTTCCTTATTGTTTAAGGACTTTACGGGCGTTAAAGCCCCAGAATTTCCAGCCTGCTTCATGGGCTGTTCTCAGGTAGGGTATGTAGGTGCATGTAGTAAGAAGCCAGGGGTCTAAATCTGGGAATGGTGAGTGCCCTGGGGAGGAGCTCGGCATGAAAAGCATTCCCTAGATATTCCTTGAATATCACTTAAAGCAGTACTTGCACATCACAGGCATTGGAATATCTCTAGAAATGGTTGCTTTGTCCTATGACAATAGATTTTTTTAAGTATCCTAATTTCAACTGGTTATCATAGCAATGGGGTACAATCTCCAAAATGGTTTCCAATGATTCCTACCTCCTAGTATTCACCCACTGTGTACACCCCTTCCACATCATGCCAGGGTTGGTCTGTGAGACTAATACAGTACAGAAGCCATGGCACCTCACAGTTTAAATTAGGTTATAAAAGACATTTTAACTTGTCTTGAAGTGTTCCCACATACACACCCAAATAACTTACTGTGGGAGAAGTTAGTTGCCGTTTTCATCAGCTTTGTATAACTGTGATCAAAAAACCTGACAAGAACAACTTAGAAGGAAAAATTTTTTGAGGGCTCATGGTTTTAGAGGTCTCAGTTCATGATGGACCTACTCCGTAGCACCATAAAAATAAATAAAAACCCATCCATCTTTAGCAGCAGCCTTATACCTGACCATCAGAAAGTATGTGAGACATCAAATTTATGTTTGTTGTTTTAAGCTTGTGAGTTTGGGATAATTTGTTATGCATCAATAGATAACTTCAAAAGCTGTGGTAAAGATATTATCACAATTCCTTAAGTTGCTAATCTTGTGAGATTGTTTTTATCAAAATAGAGGGACTTATTAGCAGTTTCCTCTTTTTCCACGTGATAGAAAAATTAAAGGCCTACTTCAGCACAGTAGAGCATGCTTGTAATCCCAGGAAATTGGGAGACTAAATCAGGAGAAGCATAAGTTCGAAACCAGCCTCAGCAACTTAGCAAGACCCTGTCTCAAAATAAAAAATAAAAAGGGCATAGAGTGTAACTCAGTGATAAAGTGTCCCTGGGTTCAGTCCTCCCACCAAAAAAATGAAAAAAAGACAAAACCTGTGACTGTGCTAGTCTTTTAAAATTTCACGAAGAGCTTAAGAGTCTTGTATGGTTTTAATTAATATAACTGGTTTATATGACTGTGCTTTGAAGTATAGTAATTAATAAAAGTAACCATTTGTAGAGTGCCTGTTAATGCCTGGCCCTCTCATTTCAAAGGCCGTTCTCATTCTAGGATAGTTTGATGAAACTGTAACAGTTGGTAAATTGTCAGGCATTAAGGCAAAGGGAAGAAGAGCTTTTGAGGGTCTTTTGCTGGAAATTAAATGCACTGCCTCAGAATCTACATATATATCATTTCTTCTCATTACTCACCCAACCACAATAGTAGAAATACAATCCAGAAAGGAACAACTGAAAATATTAAAGACTGCCACAGATACTGTGAGGATACTTTAGTAATAGCCAACTTACAGAAACTGCAGAATGAGGTGATCTGTCTGTAATCACTCAGTATTAAAGAAAGCAACAAGAATCAGAGACATATATGTCTGATGATGTGTTAGTCAGTTTTCCTTTATTGTAATAAACACCTGAGATAAACCACCTTTAAAAAAGGTTTATTTTGGCTCTGTTTTGGAGGTTTCAGTCCATGATCAATTGGCCCATTGCTGTGGGCCTGTGGGAAGGCAGCACTTTATGGCAACATTGTGTGGTAAAAACTGTTCACTTTGTGGCGAGTTGGAAAAAAGAGGAAAGGGAGGAGATGAGGATCACACAATCTCCTTTTAGGGCATGCCTCCAATGACCCAAAGACCTCTCACAGTCCCCACCTCTTAGTTTCCACCACATCCATGTCCCAATGGCAACATGGACTGGGAAGTAAGCCTTTAACACATGGGCTTTTGGGGGAACGTACCAGCTACACTATAGCATCTGTGCTATAGAAAGGTAAAGGATCATACTATTATTAAGTTTTACTAAAAATTGATTAAAACCTCAATATTTAAAACACTGAATTAACAAGTAAAGAGGGAACTGAGAACTCCAATAAAAGCAGAGTACTCAAGGAGCTGAGATCTGGATGGGGAAGAAGAATGCCTGGATAAAGGACAGGAGTAAAAGAAGAATGTTTATAAAATAGTATACAATGGGGCTGAGGTTGCCGCTCAGTGGTAGAGTGCTTGCCTACCATGCGTGGGGCAATGGGTTCAATCCTCAGCACCACAGAAAAATAAATGTGTCCATCTGCAACTAAAAGATAAAAAATATTTTTAAAATATCATATACAATAAATCATACAATGTATGATTTCATTTTTGACATGCTCAAGAATAGACAAAACTATTGAATTAAAAAAAACACAAAGTAGGGGCTGGGTTTGTGGCTCAGTGGTACAGCTCTTGCCTCACACATGGAGGCACTGGGTTCGATCCTCAGCACCACATAAAAAAATAAAGGTCCTGTGTCCATATACAACTAAAAAAAAAAAAAAAAAGAGAGAGAGAGACACAAAGCAGTCAACTCTAGGAGCTATTGACTCAGAAGGAAATGAAGGGAAGTGATAAAAATATTCTACATCCTGTTTAGGGTGGTGGTTTCATGCATCTATATATTGTCAAGACTTACCAGAGTGAACATTTATGATTTGTGCATTTATTATATGTAAATTATACACTAATTTTTAAATGAAAATGTAAAGTGTTCCAAGTATTGAGTGATAATGTGGGCCAGGAAGCTGAGAAGCGGTGAGAGAAGAAGTGATGGCCTTTATCATAGTCTGGGGAAAGATGGGACACTGCCGAGGCTGTCATCACTTCAGCACTTACTGCTTATGATAGTGTCCTCTTTAGGCAGAGGGACTTGAGAAAGGAGCCCTCTCCGCAGACTTAGTTCCAAGGATTTGTGTGTGGCTCAGCAAATTGAAGACTGCAGGCTAACCCAGCCTGCACAGACCATCTCTTCTCACTTGCTTCCTTGGCCTGATGTGCACAGGTCCAAGCCTATAGAACCAGATGTAGTGACCCTGGACATTGTCATCATTTAAAGGAGCATAGGAGATAATAAAGGCTGGAGGCCAGGCACTAGAAATCACTTGAGAAAACCATGTGGATCCTGGACTGGTGAATTTTCCATGAAGTTTTAGTTCATAAGAATGTTCTCCTGCCAGGCACGCTGGTAATCCTAAAGACTTGGGAGGCTGAGGCAGGAGGATTGCGAGTTCACAGCCAGCCTCAGCAATGGCTAGGTACTAAGCAACTCAATGAGACCCTGTCTATGAGTAAAATACAAAATAGGGCTGGGGAGGTGGCTCAGTGGTCGAGTGCCCCTGAGTTCAATCCCTGACACCAAAACAAAACAAAAAAACCCTGTCCCAAAGAATGTCCTGAAGTTACTCTCCTTTTCTCCATCGTTGTATAGGTTCTGCGGTTAGGCTACACATTACCATGAGAGAAAGTGGAGAATAAAATCAAGAGCACCTTCCTTGCCTTCTGGCACATCTCTTCTAAAATGAGATTTTTGTCTGGAGGCAGAGGTGATGTCATCTTTTAGGAAAAGTTGCCCCTCAGAATGAGGGGGGAGCTTCCTATTCCTACCTGTCCTAGGCAGCACCTGATTAACCAGGCCTTAACAAATCCAGACAAAATTGACTCCTGGAGTAGAGCCTTAGGGATCAGAGCAGCCCTCAGGAATATAGGCAGTCCTGTCCTCCCTGTCGCAAGGCAGACTCCTGCAGGAGCACACTCACGGCGGGGCTCAGCCAGCCAGCCAGCTGGTGTGGCCAGGGCTCCAGACTCTACTTCTTCAGCCTAGCAGCCTAAGAAGGTTCCTGCTCCCCAACTCCTAAGAGACACATCTCTGGGCAACACTGTGTTCACTGTGACTACCAGCTTGTGGTCATGGTCAAGGCACATGCAAGCACGCACAGAGGCAGGGCTGGCCTGAACTGCAGGAAGCCTGTTCACAGCAGGCTGCCAGCGGGCAGGTGGAGATATGGTGTGACAGTCCCCAGGGTGGGTCCCCAGCCTTGCCCCCCTTGGATCTGCCAGACCTCTGGGTTGCTACCTGGACCTGGTGGTGGCAGAGTTTCATGTGAGGTGGGCATGCCTGAGTATTCGGTGGAACTGATTCCACAATGGATGGAAATGGGGTCTTGGATGATACTGGATTAGGCAGAGAATGGGGCCCAAACATTGAGAAGATTCCCGAGTCCCCAAGTGAAATTGTTTACCAAGAACTTCTTGACTCTGAGTTCAGTCCATCACTTCAAGATGGGCCTGGTCTGCCCTGGCCCTGGCCTCAAACCCCAGGGGCCCTTGTATCTGAGAAGAGTCTAGAGTGAAATGAAAAGGTGCACAAGTACAAACAGAAGTACGAGGTACAGCAATGTTTCGCGGCCCAAGGGCATCAGCAACCCAGAGAGGGGGTGGGAGTGTGCGTCAGGAGCAGCACTTGGTGGTTCCAAGTCTTAGGGTGGTACCAAGGCCCGCTTTCCACTGGCAGTTAGGACAACCTCCTAACAAGAAACCTCATGACAAAGAAAACCATACCTGGAACCACAGGAGGTGTTGTACTGAAGGCCATGCTAAGGTCTTAGAAGCTCACAAGGAAGAAAGTGGAGGTGTCTCAAAGGAGAGACCTGGCACTACAGCCACCAGACCACTATTGCCTCATTTCTTAGTGAAAATGGGGAGACAAAAATTTCAGAGCATGTAGGCAGTCACATGCAAAGAAACAGGGACTGGATATCACTAAAGAATGAAAAAAAAGGGCAGAGGAAATGGCAAACAACCTTGATTAGAAGTCTGAGGATGACTGCATTTTGAATTAATCATCACATTATAGGTGAATCATACAGACCTGATTGGGCACTGAGATCAAGATTCACATTTCATACAGAAGGTATGGAACCCAGAACACTGTGGTCATTTTGTTTGCTTTTGAGACAGAATTCTGACTGCATTGCCCAGACTGGCCTCCAGTTCGTGATCCTCCTGCCTCAGCCACTCAGTAGCTGGACAGGTCTCCACACCACTGCTCAGTAAGATCATCTTAATTATGAAGTTATTAAAAATATATGTGGATAAAGAAACACTAATGGAACTGATCCCCAAGAATTTTGTCCCATAATTGGGAAGTCTTATTTAATTGTTCATAACACAAATTAAGGCCCATGAAAGATATTACAGCTATATGTTATTCTATTTTATTGGTGTACCAAATTTCCCATTCTCCCTTGCTAAGGGCAGCCCAATGACTAAATGAAATGTTATCATAAGTGATATATGTAATTTTCTTTCTTTTGGTACTGTGGAATGAACCCAGGGGTACTTTAGCACTCACTTACATCCCCAGCCCTTTTTTTTTTTTTTAAATCTTTATTTGTAGATGGACACCTTTATTTTATTTATTTTTATGTGGTGCTGAGAAGTGAATCCAGTGCCTTACATATGCTAGGTAAGTGCTCTACCACTGAGCTACAACCCCAGTCCTATTTTTTATTTTGAGACAGGGTCTCACTGAGTTGCTGAGGGCCTAAGTTGCTGAGGTGCCCTTGAACTTGTAGTCCTCTCGTCTCAGCCTCCGAGTTGCTGGAATTAAAGATATTAAAGATATTCCACCATACCTAGCTGTAAGTTCTTAAGTAATTTCCAGTCTTCTCTGTTGATAGCCATGTTTATACCCACGTTTAAACCCATGTGTATAGCAGCACAATTCATGATAGCCAAACTATGGAATGAGCCTAAGTGTCTGTCAGGAATGACTAGATAAAGAAAATGTGATATAACTAAAAAGAATAAAAGAAAAAAGAAAAAAAGAAAATGTGGTATACATAAAGAATTAAATTGTGTCATTTGCAGGAAAACCAAACTCAAAATGTGGAGTCATATGTTCTCTCTTACGTGGAAGCTAGAAATGAAAAAGGAAAAGTGTGTGTACGTGTGAAGGGAGATTTCATGAAAATCAAAGGCAGATCAGTTCAGAAAAGAAGGACTAGGGGAAGGAGGAGAGGAAAAGGCAAAATACTGGGGAATGATATTGGCTAAATTATATTGTTATCATCATGTGCATGTGCCATTATGTAACAGCAAATTCCACCATTATGTATAAAAATATGGAAAAATCTTTTAATAAAGCCTAATAACTAGACGGAAAACTTGACTGGATGTGAAATCCTTGGTCCTCTTGATAATCTCAATTATTCAGGTTATTGGTTCTAGAGCCTCTCAAATTCAGTTGTAATTTCTTCAGTATTCTTACTTGCTTCTTTTTCCTTTTAACTTGTAAACAAAAATATTGTGAAAAATGTTAGACTGTCAAAATCTCCATATTGATTATGACTGCAGTGACTAAGTTAATTTAGGCATACATCTTTTAATCCAGTTACTGTGTGTCTTCATTCTTGTATGGGACCCACCATCTGAAGTGAATTCGTCTCCACCCCCCGCTTCTACTGTAATGGCCTCATACCATTTCCCTGCCACAGTTTTCTTTCACCACTCCCCAAATATTTCATAAAATATTAATATAACTACCATTAAGTACTGCTAGGAATTAAAATGTATTACGATTCCATGCAACAGCTCTAAGTCAAAGGTAGAATCATCCCCTTTTCCATTTGGGAAAATTGATTTCAGAAAGGATGGTAATTGACCCATTTACAGTTCTAGATATTTAAGCTGGCACAAAAGGAAATTAATAAGTCATGGTGCATACAGAATAGGGCCCTGTAAACATTAAAATGATGATGGGAAAGCTAATGAGGCTTACAAAGCCCTTAGGCTTTATAAAAGCCTTAGAATTTATAAAAAATCTCAAACAGGGAAGAAGTCTTCAAATTGTCAACTGTGGTTGCCTCTGGGAATTGATTATATGTGAACTTCTTTTTGAAGAAAATGGTGAATATGGGAACACCACAGATATGACAGAGGCATAGTAAGGAGATAGTTGACAAAAGCAAACATCATCTACTCTTTATTTTTTATTATGAAATAAATAGACACCGAGAATTAGAACCCACCCATAAACCCACAACCAGTTTTCTCAGATTTTAATAATTATTTGCTTATTTTAAAAAGAAATACATAAAGAGATTTCCCACTGCATCCTTTCCCCAATTTCATTTTTCTTCCATCCTAGAGATCACCTGTTCCAGGTTGGATGATTATTTCCATGAATGCATTTACATTCTTCCTATATTTAGTCATGAAAAATATAAGTAACATTGATTTACATATTTTCAAGCTTTGTATAAATATGTCATACTCTATCATACAAAATACTCTCTACTTCAATTTCATTAATACTATTTTTGAGATTTATCCATTTTAACTTGCACTGTAACTTCTATTCAGTGTAATGATTAATTGCTTTTGGCTTTTCATTCTCACAAACAATGCTTCAGAGGGCCTTCATGGGTACCTCCCTGAGACATGAGGCAATAGAGGAAATGCTGGGTCAAAGATTAAATCTTCATCTTTACTAGATAATGCCAATTTTGGCTAAATACAAGCACTTCCAATAGCATTGTATGAATGCTCCTAAAGCTCCACATCTTTCCAGTAATTGACACTGTGATTTAAAACAGTTCATTGTGGTTTCATTTTGCAAGTCCCTTACTAGTAACGACGTATAAAGTCAATTTTCCTAATACTCCCCAAATCCTTTCTCTGGTGTGAATCATCATTAACATATGCAAAGTTTTTACAAATATATTAGATTCAATAATTTTCTTGCTGTTCTTAAGAATTTACACTTCAGGGCTGGGGTTGTGGCTCAGGGGTAGAGCACTCGCCTAGCATGTGTGAGGCACTGTGTTCGATTCTCAGCACCACATAAATAAAACAAAAATAAAAAGGTCCACTGACAACTAAAAAAAATGATATTAAAAAATTATAAAAAAAAAAAAGAATTTACACTTCAGCCAGGTGCAGTGGCACACGGCTGTAATCCCCGACTAGGGAGGCTGAGGCAGGAGGATTCAGAGTTCAAAGTCAGCCTCAGCAATTTAGTGAGGCCTTAAGCAAATTAGTGAGATGTGTTTCAAAATAAAAAATAAAAAGGGCTGGGGATATGGCTCAGTGGTTACCTGGATTCAATCCTCAGTACAAAAAAAAAGAAAGAAAGAAAGAAAAAAGGGTTTACATTTCATAAGTAAATTTCAGAACAACTTGTAAAATTAAAGGGCGAATGGGTCCATTGAGGAATTCTGGCTGGAATTGCAATGAATTCATGAATTAGGAAGAACAGCTAACTTTGTTGAGTCTTTTCAGTCTAGGCTATATTTTCTTGTTATTCTTCAGTTTTCTGGGGTTAGAAAATCTATTGTTTTATATTTAAGTAGTAATATAACTGTCTCAGCCTCTGGAATTGAACTCCATTCAGCACATGATTTTCACATTGTTCACTGTTGTCTTCTCATGCCTTAAATAGTATCTAGCAAATACTAGCTACTCCATACTCAATGGGAAACATATATATCTATATTGGCCTATTATTTTCCTCATTTGATTACCTTTCAAATTTGATTCCAATTTTGAAATTCACTGGATAAAAACTTAAAAACTTTACATTTTTTTTTTTTTTTTTTTGCGGTGCTGGGGATCGAACCCAGGGCTTTAGTGTTTGCGAGGCAAGCACTCTACCGACTGAGCTCTCTCCCCAGCCCAAAAACTTTACATTTTTTTGTGTAGTATAAGACAATTTATATGTTTTTAAAATTACCTGAATTCACCCATACAATCAGTTGGTTTGGTGTTTTTTTAATGGCACCTATGAATTTTTTTAAAGAATTAATTGTAATCATTTCTATTATTTCCTAGACCTAAATTTAAGTTTTGTATTCTTTCCAGTGAATCCTAATTTTCTTTATTTTAGTGTTTATACAAGTCATTCTCTTTAGAAACTTTCTAAAACTGGTTATAATAGTTCTACTACCTGTGTCTATATTGATTATTCACTTGGAGTACAAAGATTCCCTTATGTTCTAAAATTTTTATGTTTTTCCAACTTTGATCTGATGTTTCCCAGGGATACTGTCTACCTTGTCCACTAATGAATATTGTTTTCAGTGTGGGATTGAATGAGTTAACATGAGTTATGTATAACAGTGCCTAATGCATAATAGGCACCCAATACATATTAGGTTATCTGCTATAGTTGACATACTATGTGAAGTACTTTACATGCAAATTCCTCATTTAATAAGCATCAATTTACAACAGACAGAATTTCATTTAATGCTCACATTTCTACAATATAGTATCTTTTATCATCCCTATTTAAAGAATGAAAGAAAAAATCCTGAGGTTTAGATAAGTCAAACGAGTTGTTCAAAGTCACACAATGCCATTAGTAGTGATTTTCCAAAATCTAAGTTCTCAGTCCTCGGAAGTACCTAGTGCCTAGAAGAGACTGGACTAAAATAAGGCTGTGTGGTATGTAAGAACCAGATAATGGAGAGTCTCACTGACAATTACAAGGCTGTGGATATTAGTTTAAGAACAATTGCTAGCAAAAAAAACGTTTTAACTAGAAATATGTTAATTCTTAAACTTTAAAACATCAATTTGGGTGCATTATGGAAAATGGATTTAAGGGTAGCAAAAATGAATACTGGAAGACCCATTAGAAAGCTGTAACACTGATCTATGTGAGATGAACCCTAGACTTAAGGTAACAACATTGAAGATAAAATGTTCCAGAAATATTTAGGAGATTAGATTTATAAGACTTGGTGATTGGTTGGATTGGGTGGTGAGAGGGATTCCCCAATGTGAATTCTCTGATGATGAGCAAGGTGTGCATGCTGCCTGAAGGTTTTCTTGCATTCTTTACATTCATAGGGTCTCTCTCCAGTATGAATTCTTTGATGCTGGGCAAGGGATCCACAGTAACTAAAAGCCTTTCCGCAAACATTACATTCATAAGGTTTTTCTCCAGTATGAACTCTCTGATGTTGAGTAAGGGATGAGTCATTGCTAAAAGCCTTCCCACATTTAATACATTCATAGGGTTTCTCTCCAGTATGAACTCTTTGATGTTGAGCAAGGTAGGCAATCTGGCTGAATGCTTTCCTACATTCCTGGCATTTATAAGGTTTTTCTCCTGTATGAATTCTCTGATGTTGAGCAAGGTGTGAATTCTGACTGAAGGCTTTCCCACATTCCTTACATTCATAAGGTCTCTCTCCAGTATGTATTCTCTGATGTACAGTAAGGTATGCACGAAGGCTAAATGCTTTTCCACAAACATTACATTCATAAGGTTTCTCTCCAGTATGAACTCTCTGGTGTTGAGCAATGGATGACCTATTGCTAAATGCTTTTCCACATTCAATACATTCATAAGGTTTCTCCCCAGTGTGAACTCTCTGATGTTGAGCAAGATAGGCAAACTGGCTGAAGGCTTTCCTACATACCTTACATTCGTAAGGTTTTTCTCCAGTATGAACTCTCAGATGTTGAACTAGATGTGCATTCTGACTGAAAGCTTTTCTACATTCCTTACATTCATAGGGTTTTTCTCCAGTATGAATCCTGTGATGTTGAACAAGGTTTGATCTCTGGCTGAAGGCTTTCCCACATTCCACACATTTATAGGGTTTCTCTCCAGTATGAATTCTTTGATGAAGAGTAAGGGATGAGCTCTGGCTAAAGACTTTTTCACAATCATTACATTTCAAAAGTTTCTTCTCTGCATAGACATTCTTGGGTTTAATACTCACCAAATTGTTTCTTAAGCTTTTCTTGCATGTTTCATGTTTATACACTTTTTCCTCTTTGGGGATTATTTGTTGTGTATGAAGCAGTGTGTCCTGATGGAAACTTCCCCAAGATTTGTTATGTTCTTCTTTTCCCTCATCAACAAGGGCTTCTTCATAAGGGATTGTCTCTTTCTTCAAACATGCCTTCTGATTTTCTGGTTGTCTTTCGAAAGGGCCCTCACATTTCCAATCTTCTCTCAAACTGGAGTACTCAAGGCCAAAGCTTGTAAGTTTTTCTATTATATTCTGGGATGACTGTTTTTCATAAAGTTCCTGCTTTGGCATTAATTCTTCAGTCTCACACATAGATTCCCAGCCTGAAAAAGTTATAATAAGAAAAAGAGTCTCTTCTATTCTGTGTCAGAAAGATCATTTATTAAATTACATTTATAAAGTTACCCATGTAAGCTGGGCATGGTGGCACATGTCTGTAATCCCAGTGACTTGGGAGACTGAGGCAGGAGGATTGTCAGTTCGAAGCCAACCTGAGGAACTTAGTGAGGCCCTAAGCAACTTACTTAGACACTATCGAAAAATAAAAAAATAAAAAAGGGCTGGGGAATTCTTGGTACTAAAATAAAGTTAATCATGTGAATTTCATAGCAAATAAACCCAAAGGAACATTGACTTTCATAGTTTTGAAGTTGGCAAGAACCGAAATTGAAATGGATCATTTAGAAACCTACAGAAGAATGATTAGAATTATAAGAAAATCAGTAAGGTAAATCTCAGGGTGAGAAGGAATTATATGGATATGGTTGGACTCAGATATAATTTTAGGTCTACTTTATTCAATACAGATATTGAAATGGTCTCCATTCTTATAGCTGTTTCATTTAAGAACATTCATTGAACAAATATTTAGGTTGTACCAGATACTGTCCTACATGCTTTTTTAATGCCATAAAAAATAAAGATCCTTACCTTCATGGACTTTATTTTCTTAGAAAAGTCCGAAAATAAATAAGCAAATTTTATTGTGCATTATAAGATATAAAATATTCAGGAAGAGGAAAGCAGGTTAAGTAAGGGAAATCAGGAGTGCTGGTGAAGTCAAAGGTAAGAATCATTAATTAGTTAGCTGGGTGTGGTGGTGCATGCCTGTAATCCCAGCAATTTAAGAGGCTGAGGCAGGAGGATGGCAAGTTCAAGGTCAGACTGGGCAGTTTAGTGAGACCCTGACTTGAAATAAAAAATAAAAAGGGGTAGGGATGTGGCTCCATGGTAAAGCACACCTGTGTTCACTCCATAGTACAAAAAAAAAAAAAAAAAAAAAAGAAAGAAATTCATAAATTAACATTCAAGCAAAGATTTGAAGGAAGTGAAGAAGTTAGTCACCTAACTATAGGTGCAGAAGAGAGCTGGTTTAAAAAGGTTCAAAAGTAGAAGCATGCCTGGAGTATTTAGTGAACAGTGAGAAGGACTATTCCTTTTCACACTAGAAATATGGCTAAAAAGGACTGAGTAGTAGGAGATGAAGTTAGGAGGTAAAAGGTGACCAGGTTATTTAAGTTTTATAGACCTTTTAAGGAATTTGGCTTTTGCTCTGTATAGATGGAGTGCTCTGAGTACAGGTTGCTGTATTATGAAATTACTGTAAGGTAGGAAGCAAGGGGAAAGGTAAGGAGACTTATTACAGTAATCCTGGTGAGAGATGATAGTCACTCAGCCCAGGGAGATATCAGTAGAGGTTTGGAGAGGTGGTAAGATCCTAGGTATATTTTATAGGTAGATCCAAGAGGATACCCTGACAGGATATGGAATGTGATAGAAAGAGATGAATCAAGCATGATTTCAAAGTTTATGGTCTGAGCATTGGAAGCTATCAATAATGATAGAGGAGGAGGATGGGTATTGCAGGTTTGGGCAAAAAGGTATGGAAGATCTGGAGTTCAGTTTTAAACATATTTAAGGTATCCTTTAGAGTGAGCAAGTGGACTCATGATGCTGGAACTTAAGAGGTTATTGTGGACTAGGATTTAAAACTGGAAGTTGTCAGTATATAGAGAGTATTTAAAGATATCATATATCTGAAAAAATAAGTGTAGGTAAAGAGAAGAGAAAAGAGCACTCCCAACATTAAAATATATGGCAAAAGAGAATTAGTCAAAGAGAAGTGGCAAATGTAAATAAAAAGGAGTCAGGACTTCAATAATACCACATGATATTAAAGGTTATAATATAAACCAACTTGTTTCATGATTACTCTGAATAACAATCAAATATACTATTACATAAAAAATAAGGTATTAAGATATATTAGGCAAGGAATGTCCAAAAATTATTAATAGTAATAAAAATAAAGTAGCTATTAAAAAGAATTTTGATTATGTGGTGGTTTGAAAAAAATCCACAAGTGATTTTTAAAAAGAGGGCACATAATAGAACATAGGAGCTATGGGAGAGGTTATTGTTTATGCATCTACATTTTTATTAAATAAAAATATAAAAAATGTATTTTGGGGCTGGGATATAGCTCAGTGGCAAACTGGGTTTGACCCCAAGTTCCAAAAAAAGATTTAAAAGAAGAACCCAACCAAAAAAAAAAAAAAAAAAAGGATTAAAAATTGTATTTTTCAGTGGTAGAGCACTTGCCTTGCATAAATGAGGCACTGGGTTCGATTCTTAGCACCACATAAAAATGAGTAAATAAAGTATTGTGTCCACCTACTACTAAAAATATTAAAAGAAAAGAAAAGAAAGATACCTTTAACATTGACAACCACCATCACCAAATGGGGAAAATACCCTAGAAATAAACTACATGAAATGAGCAAAATCAAGTCAGACGTGAGTGGTGCATGCCTGTAATCCCAGCAACTCAGGAGGCTGAGGTGGAAGGAACAAGACCCTGTCTCAAAATAACAAAAAGTAAAAAGGGCTGGGGAATGTGGCTCAGTGGTAAAGCACATCTTAGTTAAATCCCCTGTACCAAAAGAAAAAAATACTTGAAAAAATAAAAGGCCTGGTGGGGTGCAGGCCAGTGGTAGAGTGCTTGCCTCACATGCACGAGGCCCTTGGGTTCAATAACCAGGTCTGGGCGGGGGCAGAGGGGAAAGAAAGAGAAAAAACAAAAACAATGAAACCAAGAATTCATGCTTTAAAAAGATCAGCAAAACTGATAAGCCTTTAGCTAAACTGACTATGGAAAAAAAAAAAAAAGAAAGAGAGAAGACCTAATTAAAATCAGGAATAGTGACATTACTGTCACTTTTACAGACGGAATTACAAGAGGGCACAATGAATGGCTGTACACCAACGAACTGGGTAACTTGAATGAAGTGGACAAATACTTGGAAGCACACAACCCAAAATCATAACAACAGGAAATCTGAAGAACACTACAATAAATAAGGAGACTGAGTCAATAATTTAAAACTTCCCAACAAAGAAAAGGCCAGGATCAGATGGCTTACCTGATGACTTCTATCAATATTCGAAGAAGAAATAACATCAATACTCTTCAAACAGAAAACTGAAGAGCAAACATATCCAAACTCATTTATGAGGCCAGCATTATCTTGATACCAAGGCCAAACATATTATTAAGAAAACCATAAATCGATATCTCATAAGAATACTGACTCAAAATACCTCAACAAAATGCTGCCAAACAGACTTCAACTGCATACTGAAAGAATTACACAACATGACAAAGTTTGAGTCATTCCTGAAACATAAGGAAGATTCAACATATGAAGACTGATCAATACAAAACATCACAATAACAGAATGAAAGAAATCACATGCTCATCTCAATTAATGCAGAAAAACAGCTGACAAAAGTCAACAACGTTTTGTATCCTTTCAACTTTTCATGGTAAAAATTCTCAACAAACTAAAACTACAGGAAAACTTCTGAAACATAATAAAAGTTGTACAGGTATAAAAACCCCACAGCAAAGATCACATTCAATGAAGAAAGACTACAAGTTGTTTTAAAAATATTTGTTAGACGTCAACAGACCTTTATTTTATTCATTTACTTATATGTGGTGCTGAGAATCCAACCCAGTGCTTCACATACTAGGCAAGCACTCTACCACTGAGCCACAACCCCAGCCCAAGACTGAAAGTTTCCTTCCAAGATCAGAAACAAGGCAAGGATGCCTCCTATGCCCCTTCTACTAAATCACAGTATTTGAAGTCCTAGCTGAAGCAATGAGGAAAGATAAAGAAATTAAAAGCACCCAAATTGGTAAAGAAGTAAAATTATCCTCACAGATGTCATGATCTTATATGTAGATACCCTAAAAATTCTACGAAAAAACTAGAGCCAATAAAAGAATTCAGCAGGGCTTGAGGTATAGCTCGATGTCAGGATACAAAACAAACAACACAAAAATCAGGTGCATTTCATACATTAATAATGAATAGTCTGAAAAGAAAATTAGGAAATAAGGAATAAATTTAACTAAAGTGGTGAAATACTTATACACTGAAAATTATATAACACTGCTGTAAGAAATTAAAGATACCAATATATGGAAAGATATCCTCTGTTCATTCATTGTAAGATTTAATATTAAGATGTCAAAACTTCCCAAAGTGATTATATGTTCAATGCAATTCATATTAAAATCCCAATAATCTTTTTCCAGAAATAGAAAATCTGATCTTGAAATTTATATGGCACCTCAAAGGATTATGAATAGCCACAACAATTTTGAAAAAGAAAAATGTTGGGAGTTCTTACACTTCCTGACTTCAAAATTTACTACAAAAGTACAGTAACTAAAACAGTATACTTCCGGCATAAAGACAGACACACAAACCAATGAAATAGAACAGGAAACACACAAGTAAACCCTCATATATGTGGTTGAATTATTTTCCACAAGAGTGCCAAGATCATTCAATGAAAAAGGACACTTTTCAATAAATGGTTCTGGGAAAATTGGGTATCTACATGAAAAATAATGAAGATGGGCTCTTATCTTACATAGTATACAAAATTGAACTCAAAATGAAAAAAGAAGACCTAAATTACAAAACTTGCAGAAAGAGGTAAAAAGATTCATAACATCAGATTTGGCAATAATTTCTTAGTTATAACACTAAAAGCAAGACAACAAAAGAATACCTAAACAAACTGGACTTCAAATTTAAAACTTTTGAGAGTGAAAAAGCAAGTAACAGAATCGAAGAAAATATTTGCAAATCATTTATCAGATAAGATATTAATATTCAGAATATACAAAGAACTCCTACAACTCAACAACGAAAACCCAATCCAAAAACAGGCAAAGGACATAGCCATTTCTCCAAAGATATACAAATGGCCAACAAACAAGCACATGAAAATATGTTCAACATCACTAATCACTAGGTAAATGCAAATGAAAACTGTAATATGCTACCTCACATTCATTAGGATGGCTACTATTAAAACAAAATGAAACAAAACCAGAAAGTTGGTAAGGATGTGGAGAAAAGTGGAACACCTGTGCATTGTTGGTAAGAATGCACAATGGTGTAGCCACTATGGAAAACACTATGAAAGTATGACAATTTCTTAAAAAATTAAAAGTAGAATACCATATGATCTAACAGTTCTACTTCTGGGTATGTGCCCTAAAGAATCTAAAACAGAGAACTGAAGAGATATTTGTACACTCATTCATAACTGCATTATTCACAATAGCTAAAAGGTGGAAGCAACCAAAGTATCCAACAATGGGTCAATAGAAAAACAATGTGGTATACACATAAAATGGAATTTAATTCAGACTTAAAAGGGGAAAAATGGGCTGGGGATATAGCTCAGTTGGTCTCGCATGCACAAGGCCCTGGGTTCAATCTCCAGCACCGCAAAAAAAAAAATAAATAAAAAATAAATAAATAAATAAATAAATAAATAAAATAAAAGGGGAAAAATTCTGACATATGCTACTACATGAATGAATCTTTAAAACATTATGTTAAATAAGACAGTCACAACAAGATAAATATTATATGATTCCACTTATATGAGGTACTTTGAGAAGTTCAGCAAAAAAGCAGTTTAGTTACAATGACAAGACTGCCTAGTTCATAAAAGGCTTACAATGCTGCACAAATTACAGAAAATATAGTTTTAGATGACTTTCAAGCTGGCAAGATGCAGGTCAAAAAGACTCCACGAGGTACTTTCAAGTAAGGAAGAATTGAAGCTAGGAGCATCAATTTACCTTGAGTTGGAAGGTCTTAAGCATATCTAACTGGAGTTTTTGTTGTTGTTTTGTGGTACTGGGTGTGGAACCTAAGGCCTTGCACATGCTAGGCAAGAGCTCTACACCCTCAGCTCTTTTTGATACAGGGTCTTGCTAAGTTGCCCCAACTGTCCTTGAACTTGCAATCCTCCTGCCTTAGCCTTGTGAGTAGCTGTGATTATTGTGAGAAATGCAGTAATGGCTTAAATGGAAATTTAGGAAAAGAAGAATGGCACTATGTAAAGAGATAACAACCAATGATTACCCAGAGTTCATAAAAAAATGAGAAAGGTCGGACACAAAAATCATACTAAATCTCAAATTCAGCAGTTAAAATGAAATTTATATCAAGAGGACCACGTGCATTAGCATGTGTGAGGCCCTGGGTTTTATCCACAGCATCGATAAAACAACAAATTTATATCTAGATACAACACTGAAAATACAATAACAAGGGAAAAAAGAAAGTTCTCAAAAATAGTAAGGAAGAATACATTAAGAGAGCTGACTTCTTAATATCAACAACAAAAAGTCAGAAATGTATGGAAAGATATTTTTAAAGAGATGACATAAATACCTGTCAATTTGTTCTTGTATGCAAGACAGAAAAATCAACATACAAAACAAATGAATGTGGGCTGGGATTGTGGCTTCGTGGTAGAGTGCTTGCCTAGTATGCATGAGGCACTGGGTTCGAATCCCAGCACCACATATCAATCAATCAATCAATAAAATAAAGGTCCATCAACAACTAAAAAAATATAAAAACAAAAACAAAAAAACCCCACAAATGAACAAAGCAATAACAATAGCAAGAGAATTAATATGAATAGTATACCTCTAAAATATTTATAAAGAATTTGCCTTGGCAAAAATTTCTGGCGTAGAATGATTGAAAAAAATGACAAACGTAAATCTAAACAACACAACAAAATATAACTTCATAGAACAAAATCAATTGTAAGATTAAAAGAAAGCCGGGTATGGTGGTGCATGCCTGAAATCTGATCGGCTTAGGACTCTGCAGCAAGAGAACTGCAAGTTCAAAGCCAGCCTCAGCAACTTAGCAAGACCCTAAGCAACTGAGCAAGACCCTGTCTCAAAATAAAATATGAAAAGGGCTGGTGACGTGGCTCAGTGGTTAAGAGCCTCTGGGTTTAAGCCTAGATACTCCCCGCTCCAAAAAAAAGATTAAAAGAAAATAAGGAAGAACTGAAATGAGGATAATGAAGTTAATAAAATGTAAGGCTCTTGCATTTTTAAGGAAAGAAAATAGAAGGCTTAATTTCAGATTTTGTTAGAGTGATTATAAATGTTAAATTTTCTAAGGAAATCAGTACTAAATAGAAATATCATTTTCAAATTAGCAGATGGAGAAAAGTGAAGAAACAAGAAAAAACTGAAAAAGCACCAATTGATAAAAGCAAAAATAAGATGGTGAAAATAAAAACTCCGTTAGTAATACTAAAAAATTTGACTGACTGATCATTTACTTCGAAGACAAAGATTATCAGATTGGACTAAAAAAACATTGATCTATATACTGTTTACAAGATAAACAAGTAAAAAATAAGAGCAAAGAAGTAAAAAAAAACTATATCAAGTAAATATTAACAAAAGAAGACTAATACTGCTCTAATAACATCAAACAAAATTTTTTTTGCTTAATTAGACCATCACTAGATTTAAGGATCATCACTAAATTTAACAATAAATAAAAATTCACCAGAAAGATGAAACGATTCCAAAAATACATGAAAAAATTAAATACCTTCAAAATATAAAGAACCAGTTGTCAGAATTACATATTTACTATATAATTAGCACCAAAGTAGAAACTTTTTTCAATAATTACCACCAAAGTAGAAATTTTTAATATATCTCTTTCAGAAACATTGCTTAAGCAGATTAAAAAAAAATCATTAAGGACACAGATTTGACCAGAACAGCTAATGAGATTAATCAAATGAACATATATCAAAAACTATGTTCAGCTGTGGTGGTGTATGCCTGTAATCCCAGTGACTTGGGAGGTTGAGACAGAAGGATCACAAGTTCAAGGCCAGCTCTCAGCAATTTAGTGAGGCCATAAGCAACTTAGTAAGACTCTGTTTCAAAATAAAAGAATAAAAAGGACTGGGGATATGATTCAGTGGTAAAGTGTCCCTGGGTTCAATCCCCAGTACCAAAACAAACAAAAAAATGTTAGGGTTAACGAACAGAAATATACATTATTTAGAATATTTACCTAAATTAGCCCCTAAGACATAAAGTAAGTCTCAAAAATTTCGAAGAGCACATATTGAACAGACCACATTCTCTAACCACAATGCAATTAAGTCAATACCAAATAACTTAAAACTCCAAATAACTTATGGATCAAGAAGAAATCAATGAGAATTAGAAGATGCTTAGCTAAACATAATGACAAAAATATTACATTATCAAAACACATGCACTATGTTGCTCATATAGCCTTAAATACTAGTTATAGAAATGAAAAGCCTCAAAAACCATGAATCATCTACTTTAAAAGTTAAAAATAAAAGGGCTTGTGGTAGAGTGCTTGTATAGCATGTGCTAGGCCCTTGGTTTGAACCCTACCCAACTGGGCAGGGGGAAGACGTTAGGATAAATAAATAGAAGGGAAATTCAATAAAGCAGAGAAACACTTTATTAAAAAGATAAATTATATAGAATTAGGGAAGAAAAATATGTCTGAAAACACAAGCAAAAAGATAAACCCCTGTGAGCCTTCTTCCACCTATTTGGAAGGAGAAAGGGGTCAAAATGACATATCCTGTCAACTTTAGATAAGAGAAAATGATGAACAATTTTATTCAATAAGTTTTGTGACTCAGTGATGGAGTGCTTGCCTAGAATGTGTGAGGCACTGAGTTGGATTCTCAGCACCACAATATAAATAAATAAAAATAAATAAATAAAGGTCCATCAACAACTAAAAAAATGCTTAAAAATAAATAAATAAATTTGAAAACTGTAAATTCTTAGAAAAAAATCATAATTTACTGTAGGAGAAATAGAAAACCTAAAATATAACAAGTTGAATTATTAGTTTAAATTATTTTCACAGAGATTAACCAAATTCTACCAAACAATCAAAAGACAATTTTGAGGGGTTGGGGGTGTAGCTCAGTGGCAGAGCGCTTGCCTAGCACATGTGAGGCACTGGGTTTGATTCTTAGCAGCACATAAAATAAATAAAATATAGGTATTCTGCCCATCTACAACTACAAAAAAATTCAAAAAATTTTTTTGATTTTGGTACAAATTCTTCTAAAAAAGAATTCATGAAAGTAGTACAACCTTGATTCCAAAATCTAACAAGAAGAATATATGAGGGGAAAAATAAAGGACTAATTATAAAAACAGCCATGAAACACCTAAACAAAACTCTGGCAAAAAACAACTATCAATAAATTAAAAAGATATTAAGATGAGTTTATCTCATTGGTTCAGTGTCAAAAATATAATATGTAATCCATTAAATTAACAATCAAAAATTAAAACCACTTAATCACATACAGATAAAGAAAAACATTTAGTAAAACTTAAAAGTTTGCCATGATCAAAACTCTAGCTAATAGGAAAGAAAGGTATCTACGAAAACTTTTAAACATCAGAATTTTTTTAAAGTTTCTTTTAGTTGTCAATGGATCTTTATTTTATTTATTTATATATGGTGCTGAGAATCAAACCCAGTGCTTCATGCATGCTAGGCAAGCGCTCTACCACTGAGCTACAACCCCAGCCCCTACATCAGAATTATTGATAATAAAATATTACAGTACTCTCACTTGAAATTGTGTACCAGAAGTACACAAGAATACCTACTATTTCCACTTGAATTCATACTGTGCTAGAGATACAAGGCAGAGCAATGGAAAAAGGAAATTAAAGGTATAAAAATTTAAAATGAAGAAACTGCTGTTGTTCACTAGATATGTCTGCCCACATAGAAAATTCAAAGAAATTTAAAAATTATTAGCATTAACAGGAGAGACTGGCAAGGTTGCTGAATATAAAAGGTCAATGAATAAATTTAATTTCATTTCTATAAATGAACAACAGAAAACAGACAACATTTAACACAGCAACAAAACTAAGATGCCTTGGAGTTAATTTAACAGAAAATGTACACACTGTTAGGGATTAAATTATAAAACACTGGAAAAAATGAAAAAAAAAAACTAAATAATTTACAAGCTACATGTTTATGAATAGCAAAATTTCCAAAATTGATTATGAATAAAATTTGAATCACAGTCAATAGCTTTTTGTTGTTTTCTGGGAGAAACTGACAGGTTAATTCTAAACTTTATTTAGATGGGCAAAGAGCAAAATAAAAATGCTGAAGAATGTAAACAAGGTGTAGTGATTTTTTTTTGTAAACAAGATGTTGGGGAAACAGTCTTATAGTAAAGTATTTTTAAGATAGTACAGTACTCATCATGGAATAGAATGAACCTCAAAATCAGACACATAAATATAGTAAAATTTGATATATTACAAGGTAACATTCAGAACAACAGAAAAAGGGATCATTTATTCAATAAGCATCTGGGACACTTGGTACTTCAAATAATCCTCAAAAATCAATTCCTACTGGATCATGGGCCTAAATATACAAGGAAAATCTTTAGATGACAAATTTGGAATATCCATATGATCTCACAACATTTCTGAGAAAAATTTCTTAAAACTATTATCAAAAATATGAACTATAAATATGTATGTGAAAGATATATATATATATATTGTCATATATATTGGCAAATAACAACTAGCAATAAATGAAAAAGATATTATGATGAGTTTATCTCATTGGTTCAATGTTTTATATGTATATGTATATAGTACATGGTGATCTCCTTAAAATGAGCAAATGACTTGAGCAGACACTTCGCAAAAGAAGAAATCCCAATGGCTATTATAAATGGGAAAGATGGTCAATTTCTTTAGTAATCAAGGATGCTCACATTGTAAATATAAGGATATCATCTACCTGACAGGTTGTCAAAAAATTTTGAACTTACAAATTATGAGTGTTGAGCAACAGGTACTCTCACACACCACTTTTTGAAATGTAAATTAATACAAGCATTGTCTGATAAATTCATGCCTATATTATCCACATGAATTCCAGCATGTGTGTACCAGCAGTCATGTATAATGTGCATAGCAGTAGCATTTATAATAGCATAAATGTAACAACTGAAGTGACCATCAATGGATAAAATCCACAATGGAGGGTATGTAAAATTTTTTTTAATCAATCAATGGTTCACAGCTACAAAAGTCAACATGGATTAAATCTCAGGAAAATAATTTCAAGTATGAAAGAAAAAAGGTCACTGAATCACATGCATAGTATGTTTTTATCCAAAAAAAGAATGAAAATATATATTCATACATATATGTGTGTGTATATATATATATACACACACACACAGAAAACATAAATATAAATAAATACATAAAGTTGACTATATTGTATATACTCAACTTTTAATGAATGAATATACACTATGCATAAAAAGTGAGTATATATATTCTCAACTTTATATTTATATATTTCTCTCTATATATACATACATGTGTGTGTACATATTTTCACTTTTTTTTTTTTTTTTGGTATTGGGGATTGAACCCAGGGGTATTTAACCACTGAGACACATCTCCAACCCTTTTTATTTTTTAAGACAGGGCCTCACTAAGTTGTAGAAGTTGGCCTTAAACTTGTCATCCTTCTGCCTCAGTCTCCTGAGTTGCTGTGTGCCACCATGCTGTTATGTTCTCAACTTTTTTTCCCTGACTCATTATGGAGATTTTTACTTATTTTTTTAGATATATATGACACTGGGGTGTACTTTGATATATTACACATACATGGAATATAACTTAGTCTAATTAGGCACCCATTCTTGCAGTTGTACATGCTGTGGAGTTTCACTGGTATATTCTCGACTTTTTATGGATGAAAACACACTGTGTTTAAATACACACACACATGTACATTTTGTTTTGGCATCTCATAACAATAAAGAAAAGCCAGGACATAATAAGCAAAATCATAAGATAACAGACACCTCAGAGAGGGGTAGGGATGGGACATGGGTAAAGGAGTCATGTATCATCATAAAGAGGCCCTCAAGGACTTGAAATGGCATTGACAATTTTTTCTTTCTTAAGCTAAGAAGCAGTTATGTGGAGCCAAGCATAGTGGTACACACCTATCATCCCAGCTACTCAGAAGGCTGAGGCAGGAGGATTGCAAATCTGAGGTAAACCTAGGCAACTTATCAAGACCCTGTCTCAAAATAAAAGTATAAAAAGGGGTGCATTGTAGCTCAGTGGTAGAGTGCTTGCATAGAATGTGCAAGGCCCTGAATTCAATTCCCTGTACCACAAAAGAAAAAAAAAAAGTAATACATAGGTTTTTGTTCTATTATTTAAACCACATACATGTGCTAATGTATTTTTGAGTGATGTACTTAATATTAATGAAATTTAATCATAAATTCTTTGATACTATAATTGCACATCAAAGATTTTTTCTTAGAAAATTGATCAAGGACATAAAGGATTGGGTAGAGGCAACTGGGGAGTGACCTGGGGAGGGGGTTGACAGAACGTTTACAAAGAATAAACATTTATCTTTCATTTTACCTGTTTCCTATGTCTATCTGAAAATCCTTCCCATGTTGCAATCCTAAACTTTTAGTCTCTTCTTCCTTAAATGTTTTCCAGCTGCTGATCTCTGTTTTCATTAAAGACCAACATCTTCAGTTACCCACACTCCTCTGCCTCTCAACTTTTCTCTGAGTTTCTTTTATGTCAGCTTTCTCTTCCTATGTGTTGTTCTATAGCTATATTATATCCCTGCGACTAGCCTATCAATTGTTTGATTATTTGTACACATATATAACACCCTAGCATCTTGGGGAGTGAGTTGGGGAATGGAATTCAAAATACTCTGTTTAAATTGAAAATTCAAAAATGTTGATTAAAGGTAAATGAAGTAATCATTCAGAGAAAAATGAGTTTGGAAACATACTACTATTATTATTAATAGCAGCTAATAGGTATTGAGTTCATACTATAAGATGGAAGTGTTTAAAGTACTTTAAAAGTATTATCCCATTGTGGAGATGACAAAACAAAAAGCACAGGTGAAGGGGCTGGGGTTGTAGCTCAGTGGTAGAACACCTGGGCTTTGGGTTCGATCCTCAGCACCAAATAAAAATAAATAAATGTGTGCCAGGTGCCACGGCGCATGCTTAATCCCAGTGACTCAGGAGTCTGAGATAGGTTGATCACGAATTCAAAGCCAGTCTCAGCAAAAGCAAGGCAATAAGCAACTCAGTGAGACCCTGCCTCTAAATAAAATACAAAATAGGGCTGGGGATGTGGCTCAGTGTTCGAGTGCCCCTAAGTTCAATCCCCGGCACCCCCCTGACAAAAAAATTAATTAATTAATTAATTAATTAAAGGTATTGTGTCCATTCACAACTAAACACACACACACACACACACACACACACACAGGTTAAGCAACATTCCTAAAATTTCACTGGCATGTAAATGTTAGGCAGGATTTGAATCTGGTACTTCATTTATGGTTATCTGTATGGTTTAAGCTTATCAAATTGGGAAAAGTTGTTCTGTTTTGTTTTGTTTTGTTTTGTACTAATGATTGAACCTAAGGGCAGTCTACCACCACTTTTACTTGTTTTTTACTTTGAGACAGGGTCATATTAAGTTGCTCAGGCTAGCCTTGAACTGGTGGTCCTCCTGCCTCAGCTTCCTGAGTCACTGGAATTACAGGCATGTGTCCCTGTACCTGGGCTGAGAAAAGATTTTTTTTTAAACATTGGAAGAGGAGGGCTGGGGATATAACTTTAGTAGTAGAACGCTTGCCTAGCTAGCATGTGTGAAGCCCTGGATACAATCCCTAGTGCCAAAAGAAAAAAGAAAAAAAATACTAGGATAGGATTATGAAACAGAAAAGGAACAGGACTCAGAGAATAGTAAATAAGTTACAAGAAAGGAGAGGATGAAGTGTGAAAAGGAGAGTTAACAATAACAAATGTGGGAGAACATCCTAGAAGGCCCTAAGTTTCTGTTAAGTCCTAGAACATGTGAGAATATGCCTACAAAGAGTGAAGAGGTGATTTCTTTGAATCAAACTGAGCTGTAACTTACAAAGGTTTTGTTTGTTTGTTTTTCAGTGCTAGGGATGGAACCCAGGGTCTTGCATGTGTTAGACAAATGCTCTGCCAATGAACCACATCCCCATCCTATCTGCAAAGGGTTTTGCCTGCCTATTTCCTCTTCACTCACCTGAGCACAAGCCACTTGTGAACTCTCTCTTCACCATCCACGGTTCTTTTCCTTGTTCCAACAATAATATCACACTTGGCTTAGAAAAGCAAAGACCTGCACATATGTAAAGAAACAGTACTTGGTCATCTGTGGATAGCCCAAAATTCAGATTCGATTCTTGGCCAGTCAGGGAAGATGGAGCTTACAGGAAGTCAAAGAAAAATGTGTAAAGGACACGTATCAGAAGGACAAGGAAGATAAAGTTTCAGATGTAGATTTATTGTCTTGTCCACTGCCAACACCACAAACATTAAAGCATTTGTTTGGCACAGGCAGCAGACACTTTTGGATAGCAGCTACCTAGAAGTTCATAGAGGTGGTAGCAAACAGCCCTTTATGAATAGAAGTACAATTCTGCAAGGGGGAGATATCCTTACCCAGTGACACCAAGATCCTATAGTTTTCCAACATCACATTACTGTATAAATGCCTCTGAGAGGAATTCAGACAGTTCCACTCCTCTTGGGAGAAGTCCACAGCCACATCTCTGAATGTCACCAACTCCTGAAAGGAAATAAATCAATTAACTTCCTCTCTGACCATACTCACCTCATTTACTCTGACCCAGGCATACAGGATTCTCCCTTATACTACAACCTTAAATATGTCAACCATGTTCCCCCTGAGGGCTGATGTACTTCTCAGACTACTCTGAATGAAAGAGCAATGCTGGTCAGGCATGAGGGTGCACACCTGTAATCCCAGCTACTAATGAGGCTAAGGGAGGAGGATCGCAAGTTTGAGGCCAACCTCAGCAACTTAGCAAGATCCTGTCTCAAAATAAAAAATAAGAACCAGGGATGTAATTCAGTGGTGAGCACCCCTGTGCCTCTGTGTTCAATCCCCTAAATCTCTCTTTCTCTCTTCTCTTCTTTTCTTCCTCTCTCTCTCTCTCTCTCTCTGATAACAGACACACACACACACACACACACACACACACACACACACAGAGCAATGCTCCTAACCCAATTCCCTGCCTGTTCTCATAATCCTGCTTTATTTTTCTCCACAGTACTTATTTTTTTATTTATTGTCTATCCTCTCCCCCACCACTGCTATATCCTCAAAGGATGGCATCTGATCCACATGAGGCATCCAGCTACTTACTGAATGAATTGAATTAATGAATGAATTGTTTGAAAATTTCAAGAAGCTATACAGGGATACAAAGTGACATAAGGTGGGCTGGAGTTGTGACTCAGTGGTAGAGCACTTGCCTGGCATGTATGCGGCCCTGGGTTCAATACTCAGCACCACATATAAATAAATAAAATAAAAGATCTATTGACAACTAAAAATATATATTTTTTAAAAAGTGACATAAGGAAAAAAAGTGACATAAGGAAGTACTTCATATATTTCTGAAAACTATGCTACACTAAGCACAGCAAATCATCAATTCCATTAAAATTCAAATACTTTAACCCAGATTTTTGAATTTTTGTGTAAAGAAATGTATGTTTCTTTAATGTGACCACTTGTTGATGAAACTAACATACGTTATGTGTATTTTTAATTAAATTTTTTTACAAAAATAAAAAGTGTGAACATGTCAAGGCAATAAAAAGACATGACTTCTTTTCACATTTGATAGTTTTGTCTCCATTAAAGAAACTGTCCTAGCCGGGTGCAGTGGTGCATGCCTGTGATCCCAGTGGCTCAGGAGGCTAAGACAGGAGAATCACAAATTCAAAGCCATCCTCAGCAAAAGTGAGGCACTAAGCAACTCAGGGAGACCCTGTCTCTAAATAAAATACAAAATAAGGCTTAAGGTGAGGTTCAGTAGCCGAGTGCCCCTGAGTTCAATTCCTGGTTATCCCCACTCCCCCCCAAAAAAGAAACTGTCCCTAAAGAAACAAAGGTCTCCAAGAATTTTTCAACTCAGTAACATTTTTTTCTTACTTAATTACATGACAGATAATATGAATAGTTCCCTCTCTGCAACTGCTAACAGTTTGGCTGGTATGGTATAAATGCTTACCAAAATGTTTTCCTCAGCTTATATAAATATATGTAGTATGTATATGTATATGTAATGTATGTATATGTACATATTTATATATGACATTTTTCACTAATTCTTTAGGTTAATCTATAGAGTCAACAAAAATAAAAACCAAGTCAATATAAGGAGTTTAAATTCTAAACTTAAAACACTTTATTCCCTAACAAATTATGATAACAGTTATCCCTCCACATTTGTGGGTTCCACATCTGCAAATTCAACTGAGATAAAAATATTTTGGGGGAAAATTGTGTTGAATAGGTATAGACAATTTTTTCTTATCATTATTCCCTAAACAATGCAGTATAACATACATAGCATTTAGCATGTATTAAGTATTATAAGTAAATCTAGTGATGATTTAAAGTATATGGGAGGATTTGCATAGGTTATATAGAAATACTACACTAATTTATGACAGAGACTTGAGCATCCTTAGGTTTTCATATTGGCAGGGGTTCTAGAACCAATACCCCAGGGATTCTGAAGGACAACTATACTTCAAAATTCATTCATAATTATCAGTCAAATCAGTCTGAAGCAAAAAATAGTTCCCTTCACCTTTTTGCCCTTAGAAAAACAATGCTTTCGGCTGAGTGGACTACTCCCCTGATGCCCTGTCATCTGGTGACTCTTATTTTCCACATTCCTTGTGCCATGGTATTTGGAGGTGATGCAGGTGACCTCTTTGCTCTTCACATTGTTTCCAGACCATTTTTCCCTTCCTTCTTTCTAAAAGACAGTTTTAAATATCATGAAATTAGACCATGTCACTCACTATCCCTCCTTATTTTAGTTGTCTTAACAATTCTGGTAGGTATCAATTCTCTCTCATTCCTGGAACACTTCACCAACTGGCTCATTGTCCTCTCAAATGCTATTCCTAGCATAATATTTGGCTATTTCAATAGCCATATAAGTAACTCCCAACAACTTGGTCTGTTAGTCCTCCTGTTACAATTACCTTGTCCTCCATACTTCCACAGTCATTCACGTCCATGATCATGACCAGATCTTATCATTGTCAGTAAGTACCAATGCCTCCAAAATTTCAACTGCCCTACTCTGATTTATACCTCCTATATTTCAACTATTACCCTCTAATACCCAATCAGGATAACTCTTTGACTCCACTAGAACCTATAAGTCATTGATCTAACCACATTTTCACTGTTCCTCATCCCCACACAACCTCACTTTGTACCACAACAATTTGTTATGTACACCCCTTGCATATACCCTCAACTTCCCTGCCCTTCCCTTGACTGTATTCATTTGGTTAAACCACAGCCATCTGTCCACTTACTCTGTACCTATAACCAGCAGAGGTGAACTTCACTGGAGAAAAATCACACCAACTATGCTAACTAGTCTCACTTTAAATTCATGATCACTAATCTCAAGTGAGTCAAAATCTGTCTTCCATGATACATTTCCCTAGGACATTTGTTTCCCCACTGCTTTAAGTGACCACTTGATACTTTCCCTTTTCCCTCAAATCTTTAATACATCCTCTTCCTCCATCCTCACTCTCATGTGATGATCTGGTGTTCTGTTACACTGAAAAAACAAGTCCTTTGATGAGAATTTCCACAAACTCCCATAACACCTATACATTGACTACACCTATATACTCTAACTTGCCCTTATTACTATAAACGAAAGCTCACTTTCCTAGCAAAGGTCAACCTCTCAGCTCCTCTCACCTACTCAAGCACATTTTTTCCAGCAATTCCCTCCTCTCCCTTTGTCTTCAAAATGTCCCTTCCTACTGAAATGTTAACATCAGGCTACCCACTGTGTGAGTCATTTTTCTGCCACTGAAACAAAATACCGGAGATAATCAGCTCATAAGGAAGAAAAGTTTTTATTTCAGTTCCTGGTTTCAGAGGTTTCAGTTCATGGTTGGCCCTACTGTGCTGAAAACTGTGATTGTGCAGTATGTTATAGTATACTCATTTGGTGTGTGGCAGAGGAGCTGCTTACCTGATGGCAGTGAGAGAGAGAGAGAGAGAGAGAGATAGATAGATAGATAGATATGGGGGGGTGCCAAAAGAAAGAGAGAGTGGGGGTGACAGGAAGGGGCCAAGTTCTCAGTATCCCCTTCCAGGGCATACCAACAATGACCTAAGATCTTCTACTACCTCCCACTAGTCCACAGGCTAGGGACCAAGATCTCAACACATGGGCCTTTGGGGGACATTCAAGATCCAAATTTTAGCACCCACCATTCTGAAACTTAGTCAACTACACATTTTCCTTAAGTTATCATTCATTTTTTCCTACTCTTACAATAATTTGACTATGCTCTTTATTATTTCCATTCACTCCCCACGGCTGTGAAGAATATCAAATGTGTTAACAGGATCACTATGACTGCTCTGATGAGAACAGATTAAAAGAGGACAAGAATGGAAGGTGAAAAAAAAAAAAAAGAATGGAAGGTGAAATTCAAGTTAGGAAACTAGCATTAATCCAAATGAGAGATGATTCAGAATAGAATGGAAATGGTGGTAGTAAAAAGTAGTCTGGGGCTGGGGAGATAGCTCAGCTGGTAGAGTGCTTGCCTCGCAAGCACAAGGCCCTGAGTTCGATCCCCAGTACCAAAAAAAAAAAAAAAAGTAGTCTGATTCTGGATATATTTTGAAGGTAGAAAAAGCAGAACTCTGTAATGGAAGATTTTTACTTGTTATAGGAGTGTAATATAAGAGTTTCTTAGTTGATTTCCCTGTCTCTAATCTTGTCCCATTCAGTTTATTTTCAACAGCAACCACAGTGAGCTTACTAAAATGAGAATCAGATCATGTCACTCATGCTCCTAAACTTCCACTGGCTCGTTTCACTCAATTTGATAGATGTTTGCATTTGAGATATTATGAAACCAAATGAAGATATTGAGTAGGCAATCAGATACAAAAGTCAAGTTCAGGAGAGAGGTCTAAACTATATACAGTTTGGTGGTTGTTGGCATAATAGATAGTATGTCAAGCTATGAGACAGGATGATATCATCTAAGAGTGAGTTTAGATAGAGGATGGAAGAGGACCAGGACTAAGCCCTGTGGTATCCAAAATTAAAAAGTGCTTAACAAAAATTCATTGAATGCTTGCATGATTTTGGGCAGGGACCAGAATGAAGAAGTTGACTTGTATCTGTTATCTGAGGGAACAGCATGCCAAGAAGTGGCTCAGAGGTAGAGTGCCTGCCTGGCATGTGTGAGGCACTGGGTTTGTGACTAGAGTGAGACCCCCGGTTGTGATACCCTAACTGGGGCACATAAATAAATGAATAAATAAATGAATAAAATAAAGGTCCATCAACAACTAATATATATATATATATATATAATACTTTTTTAAAAAGAATGTATTTAACTCATTACAAGGAAGCTAGTAAGAACTGACTGAATGGGTGAAATCAGATAAGGTGAAGAGGGATAGTCAATAGGGTCCTGCAGGCCATTCATTTATCCTGAAAGAGATGGGAATACCATTGGAGGGTTTTCAGAAGTGACATGATTGGTTACTCAGAAAAGTTTCAGCAGAAGGAAAGTTAATGTTCGCTTGTTTTCAAAAGCAAGAAGGTACTTCAGGAAAGAGAAAAATCCTAACTCACCTGGTACATGGCATTGAGAAGTCCAAAAGCCATTCCTTCTTCCTCCTGGTTCTTCCCTTGAGAAATGGCAGTGACCTCAGTTGACTGACATGGGAAAGGGAACATGAGAAACTTCCCTTGCAGCATCCAGAATTACCAGTCTAGACTTTTAGGCTTCTCTTCCCTCTGGTTGCAATCTTCCCTCAAATACAGAAAGCATAATGGAGACCTAGGAATTTGTTTGCATACAATTTAACTCATTTCTAAATCACTTCCCAATTTATCATTTTAACAGATGACTTTCAGATTTAACAAAGACTCCGTGGATGCAATCATTTACATAAAGACATAACAAATAAGAGTTAGCAAGGTTTGATTGACTCCACAGTCCTTCTTCCCAACAGATCAGTGATTCTGAAACTTGGTGGCACATTGTCATCACTTGGCTAAAAGACACTGGGTGGGACACAATCTCACTCACTTCCTTCACATACCCCAAATCTTAAAAACTACTACAGTGTCAAACGACATACACCAGTTAAAGGCTAGGGGCATACAAGGTCTCTCACACCTCAAGCCTCAGTTAGGGTATCACAACCGGGGGTCTCACTCTAGTCACAAAGAGGCCGCGGGTACTGGTACCACAGGGGGGTGGAGACCACTCACCCACTCCTCCCTTTCTCACTCACCCTCTAGGGTACCAACCATCGACTCACTCCCATCCACAGTCACACAGACACGACTTGGTCACGCACATCGGGTGGCGGTCTCACAGGTTCGGTACGGACCACTGTCTCACACTCAGCGTCACCCAGGGCACCCGGGTAGGGGCGTCGGGCAGACCCACAGGCCACTCCTCAGCCCACACCCTCACCTGCAGAACTGAACTGAGGGAAGATCCCGTTCGCGCCCCAAGGCTCAGGGAATCTCCTCCACTCGGGCCTCGCCCGCCACCCTCAGTTGGACGGAACCCAGCCTCAGCGGGCCAGGAAAGAAGCACCTCAGCTCCCTCAGCTCCCGGAGGACACAAAGGGGCCGCCGGCCCAGCTCCCGCGGGGGCCGCTGGGAAACGTAGTCCGAGGCGAAAAAGGCCGCAGCGTTGCGGAGTCGGGCTCCGCGGGCGCCGCTCTGCGCCGGGTCCTCCCGCTCCGCCTCTCTCTGGCTTTCCAGAGCGTAGTCCGAAAGTCTTGATTTCTCTGGACTCTGACTGGGCCGGGCACCGGGACTGGCCGGAATGTCACATTGGATGGTCTGGGTTTGAAGTGCGCAGACCCAAGCGGGCGGCCCACCTCCCTTGGTCACCTAGGCGGGGAACTTAGAGTGCGCGCTCGCCGCGGGGGAAGAGGTTTGCGCCTGGACCGCAGAGGGTGAGTGCGGAGTGCACAGCTGTGCGGGAACACTCGTAGGAATGCGGGGCGGGGTGCAGGGAGGTGAAGGGCGCAGGCGTATGGTGCTTCCGCCCGGTCCTGCTTCCTCGCCCAGGGCCTCTGTCGCGGGATCGTTACCTTGAAGACTGAGAGCGGCGGGGATAGGACAGAGAGTGTCACCCGTGGCATGTGGTTCCTTTATTTGTGATTTGGTGACGGTGGGTGTGAATAGCTCCCCTTCCTAAAATGGCTCTTCTACCAGGTTTCTTTGAAGTTTCCCTTTAAAGTGCATACATACAGATACAAATGTCACATCTCCAAAGAGGCTGTTCCTAATGGCACCTCTTCCCCTCACACTCCACAGATCCTTAATCTGACTATATACTGTTAGAACACTTAATGTTTATATGTAAAGTTCTTATTTATTGTCTCCCCTCAAACCATTTGATTGTGCTCTTGCGTGTGAATACAGGACCATTTGAGTCATTGTATGTGGTTCTGAGTGTAATTGTGTGAAACTTCGTGTTGGGGTGGACAAACTGCATTTCTGTGATTATGTGTATGATTGTTACTTTTTCGTATGTGACATTTTTAATGTTAACTGTGGAACTGTGCTGTGATAGGGACTGATTTGTGGAAGTGGAGTAGGAATGTATATAACATACCATGCAATTGTGCCCTGTGGTATAAAATTAGAAACCACCTACTGTGTGCCATATGCCATTTGAGGTGCTGGGATAGATACAGAGAAACTTTAAAAAATAGTGATGAAGGATAACTTCAAGAGACCTAATAGATGTATAATTGGGTAGTACATGGAAATATGGATGTACACAAATAAAAAGTACCAGAAGGGCTGGGGCTATGGCTTAGTGGTGGAGCGCTTGCCCCTCAACTGTGAGGCACTGAGTTGGATCCTCAGCACCACATAAAAATAAATAAAATAAATAAAATAAAGGTATTGTGTCCATCTACAACTAAATGAACTACATGGTAAAAAAAAAATGAAATGGTAACTACATGGTAAAAAAAAATAAGACTCATAAGACTCCCCAAGAGATTAATTACTGTTTAAACAAAAATAAAAACAATTTAATTTTGAGTTTATAACATATATAGAAGCAAATTTTGTGAAAATAATAACCTTAAGGCCAAAAGAGAAGTAAATAGAATTATTAAGCTTCCTAAATTCTGTGTAAAGTAATATCACTTAAACAGTTATTAGGGTAAGTGAAAGATATACACTATAAATCCTTTGAAAAAGATTAATAAATGTCAATAAAACACTAGCCATATCAAGAATGAAAAAAAAAACCACTGGTGTACATACTTTAGATATCAAAAGAATAAGAGGAAGTTACTAGCTTTACAACAATAACTGAAAAATTGGATAAAATGTATAAATTCTTGGGAAAATACAATTTGCTAAAACCTACCTAAAAAATCTCAAAAAGTGACTGGATGCCATGCCACACAACTGTAATCCCATCAACTCTGGAGGTGGAGGCAGCAGGATCACAGGTTCTAGGCTAGCTTCAGCAACTTAGTGAGGGCCTAAGCAACATAGTGTGACCAATCTCAAAATATAAAATAAAAAGCTGGGGATATAGCTCAGTGGCAAAGTACCCCTGGGCTCAATTCCCAATACCAAAAGAATTTTTAAAAAATCTGATAAATTAATCTATTATTTAAAAAAGAAAAAACAGAGCTGGGAGTATAGCTTCATGGTAGAGTGCCTGCCTAGCATGCACATGCACAAAGCACTAGGTTTAACCCTGAGTATTGCAATAACAAAATAAAAAGAAAAAAGTTCTGACAAAGAAATGCTGATAACCGGTGGGCTTTATCCATCAAGTTCTGCAAGCCTTTAAGAAAGCAATAAAACCAACTAGATATGGTGGCGTGCCCCGTAGTCCCAGATACTCAGGAGGCTGCGGCAGGAGGATCCCAAGTTTGAGGCCAGCCTGAGCAATTTAGACTCTGTCTCAAAATTCAAAAAGATTGGGGGTGAATTCCACTGGTGGAGTGCTAGCCCTAACCCGTGAGTTCAATCCTTAGTAACACAACATATACAGAGAGACAGAAAAACAATAAAATCAATGTGTAATAATATAGCTCAGTGCTACAGCACTTGCCTACCATGAGAGAGGCCCTGGATTTGATCCCCAGTACCATAAGGACACCATTAAAAGACTGCAAAACCAACTTTCAAAGAGGGAGAATATATTCACAGTATATATATCTGGCAGAGGATACTCATCGAGAATCTTTAAATAACTCATACAAATCAATAAGAAAAAAGTTACCCACTAGATATTCATATATTGCTGGTGGGACTGCAAATTGGTGCAACCACTATGGAAAGCAGTTTGGAGATTCCTGAGAAAACTTGGAGTGGAACCACCATTTGGCCCAGTCATCCCACTCCTAGGTTTATACCCAAAGGACTTAAAATCGGCATACTACACTAACAGCCACATCAATGTTTTAGCAGCTCAAATCACAATAGCAAAGCTAAGGAACCAACCTAGTTGCCCTTCAACAGATGAATGGATACAGAAACTGTGGTATATATACACCATGGAATATTACTTAACTTTAAAGAAGAATGAAATTATAGCATTTGCCGGTAAATGGATGGAACTGACAAATATTATGCTAGTTGAAATAAGCCAATCCCAAAGAACGAAAGGCCGGATGTTTTCTCTGATATGCGGTTGCTAATTCACAATAGGGGGTGGGGAAGAATAGAGATATTTTGGACTAGATAGAGGGGAGTGAAGGGAGGGGAGGATGCATGGGGGTAGGAATGATAGTTGAATGAATTGGATATTATTACCCTATGTGCATATGTGATTACATGACCTGTGTAACCCTACATCATGTACAATCAGATGAATGAGAAGTTATACTCCGTTTATGGATGATATGTCAAAATGCATTCTACTGTCATGTATAACTAATTAGAAAAAATAAAATATATTTAGAAAAATTACCCACTACATAAATGAGCAAAAAAATTAAAAAAAAATTTTTTTAGTTGTCAATGGATCTTTCATTTTTATTTATTTATATGTGGTGCTGAGTATTGAACCCAGTATTGAACCATGTATAAAGATACATGCCAGGCAAGCACTCTACCACTGAGCCGCAACTCAAGCCCAAATGAGCAAAAATTTAAAAGCACTCAATGATAAAACTATGTAAAGTTAATCAAGGGAATGCAAATTAAAACCAACTTGTAGTAATACCATACAACCATCATAGGTGCCAAAAAGGCAAATACCAAATGTTAGCAAAGATGTAGAGTACCAGAATCCTCATACACTACTAATAGGAATTTTACTTGGTAGAAATATTGTGGGAAACTGGTAGTAGCTAATGCAATTTAACATGTGACCATATGATACAGTAATCCCACTCTTAGCATATATCCCACAGAAATGAATACAATTTTGCCCAGATAATGTTGTAAAAATTAATCAAAGCAAAATTAACAATAGCACTCAAATTCCTATTGCTACATTTATGAGTTCCAATGAAGTAGGTATTTTGGCATTCACATTTTTTTTTTGGTACTGGGAATTGAACCTAGGGGCATTTTGCCACTGAACCAAGTCCCCAGCTCTTTTTATTTTTTGTTTTGAGATAGGGTCTTGCTACATTGCATAGGACCTGGCTAAGTTGTTGAAACTGACCTTGAACTTATGATCCTCCTATCATAAACTCCTGAATCACCAGCATTATACCCCAGCCCCACATTCTTTTTTTTTAATTTATTTTTATTGTAAACAAATGTGATGCATGTTGTTTCTGTTTGTACATGGAGTAACAGCATGCCATTTGCATAATCATACATTTACATAGGGTAATGGTGTTTGAATCATTCTGTTATTTTTTCCTTCACCCCCACCCCTGCCACCCCTCTTTTCCCACTATACAGTCCCTCCTTCCTCCATTCTTGCACCCCTCCCACCCCTCATTATTTGTCATCATCCGCTTATCAGTGAGATCATTCATCCTTTGGATTTTTGAGATTGGCTTATCTCACTTAGCATGATATTCTCCAATTTCATCCATTTGCCTGCAAGTGCCATAATTTTATTATTCTTTATAGCTGAATAATATTCATATATATATATATATATATATATATATATCTCACAGTTTCTTTATCCATTCATCAATTGAAGGACATCTAGGTTGGTTCCACAGTCTGGCTATTGTGAATTGAGCAGCTATGAACATTAATGTGGCTGTATCTCTGAAGTATGCTGATTTTAAGTCCTTTGGGTATAGGCCGAGGAGTGGGATAGCTGGGTCAAATGGTGGGTCCATTCTAAGTTTTCTAAGGAATCTCCACACTGCTTTCCAGAGTGGCTGCACTAATTTGCAGCCCCACCAGCAGTGTATGAGTGTACCTTTTTCCCCACGTCCTCTCCAACACCTACTGTTGCTTGTATTCTTGATAATCACCATTCTAATTGGGGTGAGATGGAATCTTAGTGTAGTTTTGATTTGTATTTCTCTTATTACTAAAGATGGTGAACATCTTTTCATATGTTTGTTGATTGCTTGAAGATCTTCTTCTGTGAAGTGTCTGTTCATTTCCTTAGCCCATTTGTTGATTGGGTTATTTGTATTCTTGGTGTAGAGTTTTTGAGTTCTTTATAGATTCTGGAAATTAGTGCTCTATCTGAAGTATGAGTGTCAAAGATATTCTCCCACTCTGTAGGCTCTCTCTTCGCATTGCTGATAGTTTCCTTTGCTGAGAGAAAGCTATTTAGTTTGAATCTGCCCCAGTTATTGATTCTTGCTTTTATTTCTTGTGCTATGGGAGTCCTGTTAAGGAAGTCTGATCCTAAGCCAACAAGTTGAAGATTTGGACCTACTTTTTCTTCTATAAGATGCAGGGTCTCTGGTCTGATTCCGAGGTCCTTGATCCATTTTGAGTTGAATTTTGTGCAGGGTGAGAGATAGGGGTTTATTTTCATTCTGTTGCATATGGATTTCCAGTTTTCCCAGCACCATTTGTTGAAGAGGCTATCTTTTCTCTATTGCATATTTTTGGCACCTTTGTCTAGTATGAGAAAATTGTATTTATTTGGGTTTGTGTCTGTGTCCTCTATTCTGTACCATTGATCTACTTGTCTATTTTGGTACCAATACCATGACGTTTTTGTTACTATTGCTTTGTAGTATAGTTGAAGGTCTGGTATTGCGATACCCCCTGCTTCACTCTTCCTGCTAAGGATTGCTTTAGCTATTCTGGGTTTCTTATTCTTCCAGATGAATTTCATGATTTCTTGTTCTATTTCTGTAAGGTACATCATTGGGATTTTAATTGGAATTGCATTGAATCTGTATAGCACTTTAGGTAGTATGGCCATTTTGACAATATTAATTCTGCCTATCCAAGAACATGGGAGATCTTTCCATTTTCTAAGGTCTTCCTCAATTTCTTTCTTCAGTGTTTTGTAGTTTTCATTGTAGAGATCTTTTACCTCTTTTGTTAGATTGATTCCCAAGTATTTTATTTTTTTGAGGCTATTGCAAATGGAGTTGTTGTCCTCATTTCCCTTTCAGCTGTTTCGTCGCTTGCATATAAAAATGCTTTAGATTTATGCGTGTTGATTTTATAGCCTGCTATTTTGCTGAGTTCATTGATGAGGTCTAGAAGTTTTCTGGAGGAGTTTTTTGGATCCTCTAAATATAGAATCATGTCATCATCAAATAGTGACAGCTTAAGTTCCTCTTTTCCTTTTCATATCCCTTTAATTTCTATAGTCTAATTGCTCTAGCTAGAGTTTCGAGGACAATGTTGAATAGAAGTGGTGAAAGTGGCCGAGTTCTACAAGACTTTCAAAGAAGAACTTATTCCATTACTTCTCAAAGTATTCCAGGAAATAGAAAAGGAGGGTACCCCACCAAATTCATTCTATGAAGCTAATATCACCCTCATATGCAAACCAGGCAAAGACACATCAAGGAAAGAAAATTTTAGACCAATATCCTTGATAAATATAGATGCAAAGATCCTTGACAAAATAGTGGCAAACCATATCCAAAAACATATTAAGAAAATTGTGCACCACGATCAAGTGGGGTTCATCCCTGGAATGCAAGGATGGTTTAACATCTGTAAATCAATAAACGTAATCCATCATGTCAATAGACTTAAGGATAAGAATCATATGGTTATTTCAATTGATGCAGAAAAAGTGTTCGACAAAATACAACACCCCTTCATGCTCAAAACACTAGAAAAAATAGGGATAGTAGGAACATACCTGAACATTGTAAAGGCTATTTATGCTAAGCCCATGGCCAGCATCATTCTTAATGGAGAAAAACTGAAACCATTCCCTTTAAAAATGGGAACAAGACAGGGATGTCCTCTTTCACCACTTCTATTCAACATTGTCCTCGAAACTCTAGCCAGAGCAATTAGGCAGATTAAAGAAATTAAAGGGATACGAATAGGAAAAGAGGAACTTAAGCTGACACTATTTGCTGATGACAGGATTCTATATTTAGAGGATCCAAAAAATTCCCCCACATTCTTTTTGTATCCTACATTGACTTTGAGCTTAGCTTTTGATTTGATGCAGTTGGAGGTTTGGAAAACACTTTTATCTTGAGGTCCTCTCCCTCTTACTTGTATCTGCTATCACATGAAGAAGCCATGTTTAGTTTTCTAAAGGATAAGAGGCTACATGAAAGAGAATAAAGAATCACCATAGTAACAGCTATGGGATAGTTTTAAAAAATTGGAGAAATCTTCATAATAAATCCAAGTATTTACTAATAAGGGAACATTTAAATAAGCTATGATATATCTCTACAATGGAATATTATTCACTCTTTTTTTATTAGAAGGAGATATTCTATCTATTTATGTGCAAAGAACTCCAGGATGTATCAGTAATGTGAAAAGAAAGGAAGGTGCAAAAGAATGTGTATAGTACACCGCCTTCTACATAAAATAGGAATGGCAGTAAATATAAGGGTATAATAGAAGAATCACTTATATAGGGGGAAGAAAATTATATTCCACCACTAGAATTTAGAAAGGATAAGCTTATGTTCATGAAACGGAGCAGTGTGAAGAGGAACTGTAGTGATAAAATGAGAAAGATAACAGGTTTGCTTCTATTGTCTATTACCACCCAAAGACAAAAAGCACCCCAGGAGTGAGGATATTCTCTTGTTTCCCATAACACTCTGCTACTCCTCCATCTTAATCCAGTTAACCCCCCTGAATTTTCAGGGAACTGTGAGGAAGAACAATTCTTGGAGAAGCTTGTAAGGAAAATGAAGTTTAGGCTTCTGACTTTTGGACATTTTTTATGGTGTCCTGGGGTGCAGGGCTCTCCCAACTAAGGATGCCAGTGAATGTCTAGCTCAGCAACACTACCTTTTGGGAGTTGGGTACTGTCCTACTGGGTGTATTATACATTTGGAACCAGTAACTTATGTATAATGATGTTTCTCCCACAGGTGGAATGCAAGATCCAGGAACCTTGTACTATGATACACTCTAGATGATTCATGTATTTAAATGGGAAGAAGAAAACCATAAAAGTACTAGATGAAGCCAGGCACGTTGGCACACTTCTATAATCCCAGCTACTCTGCAGGCTGAGGCAGGAGGATCAAAAGTTCAAAGCCAGCCCCAGCCACTTAGTGAGGCCCTAAGCAACTTAGTGAGATCCTGCCTCAAAATAAAAAATAAAAAGAGCCGTGGATGTGGTTCAGTGGTTACGTACCCCTGGGTACAATCCTTGGTACCTTCCCCTCCCAAAAAGTACTAGATGAAAATATCGTAGATTTTTTAATGACCTAAGACAGGGAAAGGCCTGTCTAATTATGACTCAAAAAATCAGACATTACTAAGTGAGATGGTATAGCCCTGTAATCCCAGCTACACCAAAGACTGCAGCAGGAGGATCTCAAGTTTGAGGCCAGCCACCGCAACTTAGCAAGATCCCCCATTTCAAAGGGGTTGAGGATGTAGCTCAGTGGTAGAGTTGCCCTGAATTTAATCCCAATATCAAAATAATAAACAAACTCCCCAAAACCTCAGAAGTCATAAAGACAGAAAAGATGGATGAATTTAATGGTACATTTTTTTTTTTTTATGTCTGCATTGGTAAGTGATGTAAACACAATGTCCTTCTGGCATTGCAAGCGGAAAAGGCTTTAGCTTTATCCATAGGTCTGAGCGTTACAGTTCAAGAACAAAAGATAGTCATCCAAAATCTTTAACTCATATAGATTAATAAGGAAAAGAGGAGTTGGCAGAGTTAGGAGGCTCTTCAGGCAGTTTGATCATAACAGATCAATTCAATTCCATATGACAATATGTAGTCATTAGAAGTAAATTACGGGCTGGACACGGTGGTGCACTCCTATAATCTCAATGGCTTGGGAGGCTGAGGCAGGAGGATCCTGAGTTCATAGCCAGCCTCAGCAACTTAGTGAGGCGCTAAGCAACTCAGTGAGACCCTGTCTCCAAATAAAATATAAAAAAGCACCCCAGGGGGTTCAATCCTTAGTACCCCCCCAAAAAGAAAATAAATAAATAAATAAAGGAAGTAAACTTATCACATGCATTACATGCCATATGTTATAAAAGATGAGTACATTTCGTAAATCATAACTAGCTATAAATAGATATACTTAAGAAGGGTGCTACAAAAATCAGGAATATATCTACCACAATGACCTAAAGTGATGTTATTACTGCATTTTATCATTTTAAATGGCCAATTTCCTCTTTATCAATTTTTTTATCCAGTTATGTATTTAGCAGTACTGGGGATTGAACTAGGGCCTTACATATGCTAGGCAAGTTCTCTACTACAGAGCTATACCCCCAACCCTTTTTGATTTTTTGAGACAGGGTCTCAAATTTGTAATCCCCTTGAGTAGCTGGGATTATAAGTGTGCACTAAAGACTTTTTACCTTAATGTGCATGACTAGTTTTGTCATTATTGATTATGGAATGATTAGCAGTACAAAAATTAATAAAAGTTGATCTTCAAATAGTAGTTGAAGTCAAAGAAACTTTTACTTTCATGGATTCTCAGGGTATTTTATCAACAGTTGCTGCATCATGTGTAATGAATGGCTTTACTGTTGTCTAAAGTTCTAAAATTCTAAACAAACTATATTTCTATAGTTAGGCAGAAATAGCTTTTAGTCTGAAAGTAATGGCTAAAAGCAATTTTAGTTACTCTGCCTGTATGAGGAATGGATTCTCTGGTTGCCTTTTCATATTCCTATAAATACATTTATTTTGCCCTGTAGTCACAATGATTTCCAAACAGCTGTAGATTTATCTTATACCAGTGTTCTTACTTTATATATATCATCATAATAAAATTTGTGAGGAAAATGTTTTATTGCTGTTCTTTAAAAAAATCCATTCATCTCTACTAGGTTGCCATTGGCTCAGAAAAATATGTTGGTTATTACTTGACCTACCAGGGAATCCAGCAATGAAAATATTGCCTTTTTCTTCAAAATCTCTGTGGTGTATTGCTTATATGTCCCTGGATGTGCTCACCACAGTGTATTGGCAATACCTGCATATATACATTAATTTTCTTACTGGGCTACAATAATTTCAGGGAGCAAATATGTCTACTTTTATTTTTTTTTTCATGGTGCTAGGGCCTCATGCATGCGAGGCAAGGACTCTACCAACTGAGCTGCATCCCCAACCCTCTACTTTACTTTTTTAAAGTTTTTTGTAGTTGTAGATGAACAGAATGCCTTTATTTTATTTGTTTATTTTTATGTGGTGCTAAGGGTTGAACCCAGTCCCTCACACTGCTTGGCAAGCACTCTGCCACTGAGCTACAGTCCCAGCCCCATCTACTTTACTTTTGAATGCCTCTAAAATCTCCTGACATGGGGCCATGACCTTCCTAAATTTCTGATATTTGAGCTAGAGATCCATTTTCAGAAATTAGACCATGGAAATAACTGTACATATGCTGAAACACATATGTACAAGGTAAATTCCATAAAACATGATTAAAAAATTTTTTTTTGATACCAGAGATTGAGTCCAAGGGTCCTTAACCACTGAGCCATATCCCTAGTCCTTTTTATGTTTTATTTTGAGACCGGGTCTTGCTAAGTTGCTTAGGGCCTTGCTAAGTTGCAGAGTCAGGCTGTGAACTTGCAATCCTCCTGCTTCAGTCTGAGGAATCACTGGGATTACAGGTATGCTCTACCCATGCCCAGCCATAAAGTGTGATTTACGACAATTTTTACAAAATGGAATCTGAAACATCAGATTGTGTTGCATAAACTGTGATATACCAGAAGGAATGCTTCTAAGCTTAAGAACAGTGTCCATGGCACATTGAGGAAGGACAGGGACCAGACTCCTAAATGTATCACTATCTGCCACCAAGTTAAAAAATATAGGAAATGTTTTATCCTGAAATACAAGCAGGTCTTAATGCTAATTTAATTTTAAAAAAAGGAAACACTAACACTTAGACACATCTATGAGATGTGTAATGCCTTTTTGTTTCCTCCTGTGATCCCTCTCTTGGAGAAAAGTAGAACTGAGGGAGGAAGTAGGAGTCATGAGACACCAGGCTTTCACTAGTAACTCTCCCACAGACCAAGTCTGATGGTGCTCCACATCCAACCACCTGAATTAAGAGAGATTAAAACCATTTTGTTCCTTATTTTGAAAGAGAAAGGTCAGGTTCCCTTCTCTGTGGGATTCATTATTCCCCAAGTTCACAGTAGCATACTAAAGTACATTAGGCTTATGTAGGCGGTCCAGTGAAAATTTCATTGGGGGGGGGGGGGAGGATGAGAATTCCTGACTTTTGTGCCTCCTTTATTCTCAAAGAGCCTACTTTGGGTTTTAGACTAAGGTCTAAACTTCTGATCTGATTTAAACTCCTGATGAGATCTGTAAATCATGGCCTCAGATAAAAACTGTTACACTCAAACTGTCTGTCACTCTTGGGAACTGAGCATTACACGAATTAATCCTTTCAATGCTCGCCAAAACCCTTTAAGGAGTTACTATTTTCTCAAATTAAGAGTATTAAGAACAAAGGCAGAAAAGTTAACCCACTAGTCCAAGGGGCTGGGGAGATAGCTCAGTTAGTAGAGTGCTTGCCTCGCAAGCACAAGGCCCTGAGTTCGATCCCCAGTACCGAAAAAAAAAAAAAGTTAACCTGCTAGTCCAAAGTAAATGTAGTAAATGTAGTAAATGGCTGAGTCTGTTTAGAATCCAGGTAGTCTGGTGACACACTACTCCATCAATCATGCACAATTTCAGGTCACAGTTCAGTAGCACTGTCCGACACAATCCAGGAAGGTTGGGGCAGGAGTATCGCAAATTCGAGGCCAGCCTGGGCAAATTAGTAAGATCCCGTGTAAAAATATAAAGGACTAAAAATGTAGCTCGGCAGTAGAGCGCATGCCTACCATTGTGTGAGGCCCTGGGTTCAATCTCCAGCACCGGGGTGGGGGTGGGAAGAAAAAGGAAAAAAAAGTAACACCGTTTCTGACCATATTGCACGGTCAGAATTAAACAGTGACGAGAACACATGACGCGACCATTGGGTCACAATATGATTGTAATTTCGCACAATCTCAAAACTCCACACCCCAAATTCCGCAGAAGTCTCTCACACATACACACGTCACATAACATCAGTCCTCCCTCTTCTGAGTGCCGCCCGAAGCTTGAAGTTCAGACCGACCGGGCCTCCAAGAAGATCTTTTCCCATCTTCACCCCAAAAGAGCTAGTCAGTCCAGGGTGGAGCCCGATCAGACGGAACTAAACTGAGAGAGCTGTGCTTGTTTCACGGACCAGATAGCCTAACGCTTCCAACCTGCCCATCCAGCCAACGTAAAGAGGAAGTGATTTTTTACAGAAAAATAGAGTTGGACCGCGAAGGCCTCTGGGAGCTGTAGTCCTCAGTAAGAAAGCGGCGGACCTATTCAGGTTTCAGTACCAACTTGCACTCCCAGGATCCTGAGAAAGGGCTTCAAGGGTGGCAGCTCCCACAACATCTCTAGATGATCCTCCAGTGCGGAGCCGCGTGCCCTTAAATGCCGCCTTTGGCATTCACACAGCTCGTAAATAGCTCGGTCCTGCCGGGTGAGCCGCGGGGTCCTCTGGGAAGTGTTGCCCAGCTTCTAACGGATCGGAGCTAGTGCTGCTCTCTGCACCACCACTGCCACCGCCGACCTCGGTGGCTCGTATCAGAATCCTCACGGGCTGTGCCCCTTGGGCGGCGCTGGGGAGTGAAGTCGCGGCCTGTGTTGGTGGCCTGGGTGGTGAGTCCTCGGAAGGCCTGGAGCTCTGAGCCCGGGACTCTTTGTGCTGGGTGGGAGTACGGGCCTGCGGACCCGGCGCAGGTGTCGGAGGAGGAACGCGGTGAGGGGCGACGCCTGTGCGGTTGGTTTCCTGAGACCGTGGCAGTGGCGTGTGAAGGACCGTGACCGATTAGCGTGCTGTGATTGGCATTTGTGCTTTCCCTTTTATGTTTCGTTGTGAACGTGGTTGCGAACATGCACGACTGTGGGCTCGCGAGTGAATGAGAACCTCCGAGGATGGAAGGTAGGGTTGGTGAGACTGAACGAGTGCTGCATTTCTTTCGTTTTGGTAATTGGAAGTATGTTTCTATATGAAACATCAGTAGCCCCAACAATATTCAACTTTGTTTTCATATATTAGTCAGTTGGTTTTATGTATTTGCAAAATTCATTCTCCTTACTCCCTTCATTCCCCAAGTCTCAAATTACAGAAAATAAAAACCATTCATAATTCTACCAACTTTGCTACCACTGCCAAAATTTATTAACCATCTTTTTACCCTACCTTTTGTAAATGTACAGGCATGCATTTGTTTTTACGTTTGTGCATAATGACTTAAATATTGCAAGCATACTTATACTTATTCTATAGCCTGTTTTTCATTTAACAATATATAAATAGTACCATTAAAACTATTATAAATTTATGCCCTCAATTTAGTTTTTTATGTATACCTTTCAATACACTTATCCCTGTTGAGTAGTTTGGATCTTTTCAACTTCTTGCAATTATAAACACTGTGCTTATCAGGAACTATTTGGCACATTTTATAGTGCTCATTTTTTGTTACTTTTTTTTTTTGAGGAGGTGGGTAGGCTCCTAGAAATGGAATTGATAATTCAAAATGTATATTAAAGAATTCCTAAATCTCTCCAAGTATTCCCAGCCTAAGATTCTAATAATCTGCAATATTATTGGCATACTATAAGACTGCCTGTATCCATACACCCATGATAACAATGGATATTATAAATAATAGTAATCTTTGTTAACCTCATGGCTACAATTTTTTTGCATAAAAATTTAATTTTCAATTATTGGGTTACTACTGAAGTCAAGTATTTTTAGAAATCTTTTTTATTTTGGGTGAATTTTTTCTGAAGTAGTGTAATACTTTCAAATTTCTTTCCAGAGTTGTTCTATTAAGGATCACTCATAGAGTCACCACGTATTAAATGCTGTGTAGCAGGTACAAATTTTAGGTGCTTGGGACAAAGGAGTGAACAAGAGACAAACCTCCTGATATCATGGTACTTACACTGTTGTGGGCCAGATAATAAACAAGGTAAGTAAATTAAATATCAAATTTATTAAATGGTGAAAAATGCTAAGAGAAAATATAATGTGGGAGCATATTTAGAATTAGAGATGGGAATTAGAGTTTTAGATGGGGCAGCCAGAAAAGGCATCTTAAGAAGATAGTAATAAAGACATGGAGGAGTAAAGGAACAATTTATGTGTATAACTGAGGAAGGGTTATCACATGCAGAAGGAATAAGAGTTGTAAAAGATTCTGAGCTGGCAACATGCTTGTTACAGTGAGGAGACTGATGTGGCTGAAATAAAGCAAATGAGGCAGGGGAAGTTATGGGAGAAGAGAGAAGAAAACTGAGTGGAGAGAAGGGCAGATCAAGTTTGGCCTGTGGCCCTTAGAAGTGATTTTGACTTTGATGGGAAGCTGTTGGAGAGTTTTGTGCACGCGAGTGATAGTATTATCTGTTTACACTTTGCTAGTCATGCTTTGTCTGCTCTGGTAAGAATGGACTATGGAGAAAGAATGAAAAAAAGGTAGGGAGGGAGCAAAGCAAGAAGCCAAAAGACCTGTTAGGAAGCTATTGCAGTAATTCAGGATATTCAAAAAATTTCCTAAGAAATAAATTTCCTTCATCAACTTTTACTCACTCTTCTGTATTATTTGTGCAAGAAAGCCTGAATAAATGGATTCTTTCCATTTGTAGGGTTTTGGGATATCGAATTGGTTCCTCTCATCTCTTAGTTCTTCTCCTTATTACCATTATATATTCATCAATTTTAACATCTTTTTCATGTTTCAAATATTTACTGTTACTTTCTTTTAGAAGCTCAAATTCCTCATCTTTGACCACCCTTCAAGATGGCTTCTGAGTCCTTGTAACACATCCCCAGTGGTCTTTTTTTTTTTTTTTTTAATTTTTTAGATGTTGATAGACCTTTATTTTATTCATTTTTTTTTAAATGTGGTGCTGAGAATCGAACCCAGTGCCTCACTTGTGCTGAGCAAGTGCTCTGCCACTGAGCCACAACCCCAGCCCACCCCAGTGGTCTTTGATAGTGTCCTACATTTCTGTGATGACAGGATACCACAGGTCATTTTGAATATTTCCTGCTCTACCTAGGCATGAAATCAGAGTGTTTTTCTGTGGTACCCTGATGTCTTTTAGTGGGAAATGATATTTTAAGACCACAGTTATTGAGCTGGGGCTGTGGCTTAGTGGTAGAGTGCTTGCCTGGCATGTGAGGTACTGGGTTCTATCCTCAGCACCACATTAAAAAAAAAAAAAAAAAAAAAAAAAAAAAAAGAATAAATAAAATAAAGGTATTACCTAGGCCTAAAAAATAATAATAATAATCCCACAGTTATAGTGCTTATTACTATTATTTCTAGTTTTTGTGTGTTTATGTGAACAGAGCTAAGAGATTTTTTAACAGCTCAATTAAGGTATAATTCATATATATTTTACCCATTTAAAGTAAACAAACCCAAGACTCTGTCTCAAAATAAAAACTAAAAAGGGCTGGCTGGTGATGTAACTTAGTGGTAGAGTACCCCTCGTTTCAACCTCCAGTTCCTAAATAAATGAAGTGTACAATTCCATTTAAAACATACACATACATCAGGTTATGGAACTATCCACAATAAAATTTTAGAGCATTTTTGTCCTTGCTAAAAGAGACATTGTACTCATTAGCAGTTATTCCAGTAGCATTTCCCTCATTCCCATTCAGCCTAATCAACCACTAATCTGTTTTCTGTCCCTTTACTTTTTTTTTTTTTTTTTTTTTTTGAGGGGCTGGGGATTGAACCCAGGGCCTTGTGCTGGCAAGGCAGGCACTCTACCAACTGAGCCATATCCCCAGCCCCCTTTACTTTTTTTTAAGCCTGTTCTAGATGTTTCATAATACATGATGTCAGATAATGTGTGACCTTTTTGGACAGACTTCTTTCACTTGATATGTATTCATTAATCTTGTAGCAGGAAATATATTCTTTTTTTTTTTTTTTGGCAGTACTGGGGATCAAACCCAGGGCCTTGTGCTTGCAAGGCAAGCACTCTACCGACTGAGCTATCTCCCCAGCCCAGGAAATATATTCTTAAAAAAATAGACATCATGAGTTCATACTGTTTTTTCTATTATTGAACATTACCATTGCAGGATTTTAAGTTTTTGGGGTTTTTTTGTATTTTTTATTGACTCACGTATGTATCCGTATATGTATATACAAATAAGATAGTTTCATGCTGGTCTCTGGAGCACACCTGTAATCCCAGCAGCTTGGGAGAAATAAGGTAGGAGGATCAAAAGTTCAAAGCTAGCCTCAGCAATTTAGCAAGACCCTAAGCAATTTAGTGAGACCTTATCTCAAAGTAAAAAAATAAAAATAAAAAAGGACTGGGGATGTGACTCAGTGGTTTAAGTGCCTCTGGGTTCAATCCCTGGTACAGAAAAAAAAAAAAAAAGAAAAGAAAAGAAAGAAAAGTTTCAGAACAACTTTATCAGTATTTACATTCCTACTGAATATAATTTCACTTTCACTTTGTTGTTGTTGTTGTTGTTGTTGTTGTTGTTTTTGGGTACTGGGAACTGAACCCAGGGGCACTCAACCACTGAGCCATATCCATAGCCCCTTTTTTGTATTTTATTTAGAGGCAGGCTCTCACTGAGTTGTTTAGGACCTCACTAAATTGCTGAGGCTGGCTTTGAACTTGTGATCCTCCTTCCTCAACTTTGTGAGCCACTGGAATTACAAGCATGCACCAGTGCCTCTGGCTCACATTTCTTTATAGGTCTATTTGTTATAAGGATAGATCCCTCTAAGGAAGTATAATCCAATTATTGTGCTTTTAAAAAACTAGAAGTAATTTCTTTGCTTAAGCTATAAACTTGATAAATGATTCACTTTATTTTGCTTTTGATTTTTAGGTATAGCTTTTATTTTAATGTGATTTAACTTTGTTTTATAATTGTGTAAAGCAACATTTACATGGTTGGAAAGTCAAATATATAAAACCAAGTATCTTAAAATATCTATATATATAACAAATATAAAGAGCAAAGAGAAGTTTTGAGTTTATTCTCTTTGTGTCTCTACCACCTTGTCCTTCCATACTCCTTTTAGTAACTTCTAAAAATTTGTTAGTGTTTTGGTTTTTATTTATTTATTTATTTATTTAAGTTGTAGATGGATACAACACCTGTACTTATTTTTATGTGTTGCTGAGGATCAAACCCAGGACCTCATACATGCCAGGCAAGCGCTCTACCACTGAGCCACAACCCGAGCTGAATTTTTCTGGCTTTTAAATTTAAGCAAATATTTGTAAAGCGGTAGTTTTCTAACCTTGTTTTTTCATCTCACTTTCTCCAGCCCTTTTATCTTAAATAAATTTGAGGGTTGGCTTGACAAATTGAGTGATAATTTTTTGCTAATTATGATTGAAATTATGTTAATTTTATAGATAATATTGGGAAAATGGGCATCTTTGCCAAACTGACTTTTTGTATTTTTCAAAGTTGAGTGTAGGAGGCAGACACCTGTAATCCCAGCGACTCTGTAGAGACTGAGGCAGAAGGATTGCAAGTTCAAGACCAGCTTCGGTAACTTAGTGAGATCCTGTCTTAAAATAACAAAATAAATAGGGCTGGGGATGTGGCTCAGTGGTAGAGCATCCCTGGGTTCAATCCCCGGTAAACCCTCCCCTCCCCACCCCTCCAAAAAAAGAGTGCATTTACTCATTTAGTTCACTTTTATGAACTTGAATCAATGGAAGAAGTTTTCTTGGTTAGGCTCTTACACAGCTTTTGTTTGAATTATTTCTTTTGTTTTAGAGTTTTTGTCACTTTTGTGAATTCTGAATAGATTAGTTAAAATGGCACCCAGATCTCCTACAGTGTTTCATCACCTTTCTTCTGGTGTTTGCTTTGGTGTAATTTTGTCTCCTAGAGTTCCTGTAAAGTTGATTCTGACAGGATTTTTTTTTGGGGGGGGTACTAGGATGCTTTAGTACTCTGGGGACAGACCCTCAGAGTTCCCTCTTATTTCATTTTTGTTGATGTTACTCCCACCCCACCCCACCCACCTTTCTTTTTGTAGTACTAGGGATTGAACTGGGGATTGAATTACCATTGAGCTACATTCCCAACCATTTTTACTTTTTATTCTGAGACAGTATCTCACTAAGTTGCTGAAGCTGTCCTCCAACTTGTGATTCTCTTGCCTCAGCTTCCCAAGTAACTGGGATTTCAGGCATGTACCAACACAACTGATCCATGCCTTTTTAAAAAAACTGTTTATGTTTAAAGTGGGGCTTTTTGGTGGACACATAATTGGGTCTTGATTTCTCATCTCGTCTAACAATCTTAATTGGTGTGTTCAGAACATTTACCCTTGTAATTTTATTTTGTACCACCAGTTAAATCCAGTGTCATTTAACCACTGAGCCACATCCCCAGCCTTTTTTTGTTTTTATTTTTTTGAGACAGAATCTTACTAAGTTGCTTAGAATCTTCCTAAGTTGCTGAGGCTGACCTTGATCTAGGCACGTGTCACTGTGCACGGCTACCCTTCTAATTTTTTATGTAGTTAGATTGATATCTACCGTCTTCCTAATTAAATTATTTTGTTCCATTTGTTACACTTTTATTTCCTCTTCTTTGTCTCATCTTAATTGAAATTTTTGTGATTTCATTTAATCCAATTTATCTAATTTATACTGTTTAAAACTTTTTAATGTTTTTTATTTTAACTTTTTTTTGGTGTTGGGGATTGAACCCGGGGTCTTGTGCATGCGAGGCATGCACTCTGCCAACTGAGCTATATCCCCAGCCCTAAAACTTTTTGATGTTGCCTCCGAATTTTCAATATTATTTTTAACTAATCTAAGTACACTTTCCAAAAATGCTAGACTGCCTTGTACAGTTTGGGAGCCTTATAACTGAGTGTTCCCAATCCTCTCGCCCATCCTTTTGACATTCCTGTTACTCAGTTCACTTATCTATGTGCTATAATCAGCCAGGACATTGTTATCACTTTTGCTTTAAATAAACAATTATCTTTTAGATCAATTAAGGATAAAAGAGGACTGGGGTTGTAGCTCAGTGGTAGAACATTTGCCTGGCATGTGTGAGACACTGGGTTTGGTTCTCAGCACCACATATAAATAAATAAAATAAAGCTCCATTGACAACTAAAACAATTTTTTAAAGATTTTTTTAAAAAAGAATAAAAGACCCAAAATATTTTTACTTTACTTTCACTTTTCCTTCTCTGCCTTCCTTTCTTTATGTAGATCAATTTTTTAATATATAGCAATTTTCTTCTTCCTGAAGAATTCCTATTTAACATTTTGCTCAGTATAGGTCATCTTGGTAAATTACCTTAGTTTTCTTTGTTTGAGAAAGCATTTTTCCCATTCATGTTTGAAGAATAATTTTCTTGGACAGAGAATTCTAGGTTGGTGGGATTTTTTTCATTCCACTCTTCTTGCTTGGGTGCCAGAGTTTTTTTGAGTACTTCCGATATAGTAATCATACTTAACTTAATCGCACAAACTTTACTGTATCTTTTCATATGTAAATTATTGTGCCAGGCCCAAAATCATGAAGCCAAATGAGCAGTCCATGCCATAAATGGCTCATAGTCCTAGGGAAACAGACAAATCAACTGATACTGTTGTACAGTGAGAAATGCCACAAATTGGGCAAGCTTATAGGGTACAGGAATATAAATAGATTCTCCAGAGAGATATCCCAGTCAGGTTGATAAAATGTTTTTTTATTTCTTTAAAAACAGGAAAGCACTGATCAAAGGAAAGATGGAACTTATCAGGAATCAGGAGATGGTTCTGGGTAGGGGACATGATATGCAGTGCTGCTAAGAAGCAGTGATAAGGGTTGGGGTATAGCTCAGTTGGTAGAGTGCTTGCCTTGCAAGCCTGAGGCCCTGGGTTCAATCCCCAGCACTTCAAAAAAAAAAAAAAAGCAGTGATGTTTTGTATGTTTTAAGAAAGACATGTCATTATATATGGCTGGATTTTAATTTCAGGCATTGAAAGGTGAGACTAATAAGGCATTCAGAAACAAAATTTTTAAAGGAGTCATTGAAGAAATGTAAGCAAGAGAGTGTTAAGATATGTCTTATGGGTATAGAATTCTTGATTAAATCCTGGAATTTTTTTAAAATTTATTTTTATTGTAAACAAATGGAATACATGTTGTTTTTCTGTTTGTACATGGAGTAAAGGCATACCATTTCTGTAAAAATACATTTACATAGGGTAATGGTGTTTGATTCATTCTGTTATTTTTTCCTTCCCCCCCACCCCTGCCAACCCCTTTTCCCTCTATGCAATCCCTCCTTCCTCCATTTTTGCCCCCTCCCACCCCCCGTTACGTGTCATCATCCACTTATCAGCGAGATCATTCGTCCCCTGGTTTTTTGAGATTGGCTTATCTCACTTAGCATGATATTCTCCAATTTCATCCATTTGCCTGCAAATGCCATAATTTTATTATTCTTTATGGCTGAGTAATATTCCATTGTGTGTGTATGTATATGTATGTATATATATATATATATATATATATATATATATATATATATATACATCACAGTTTCTTTATCCATTCATCAATTGAAGAACATCTAGTTTGGTTCCACAATCTGGCTATTGTGAATTGAGCAGCTATGAACATTGATGTGGCTGTGTCTCTGTAGTATGCTGATTTTAAGTCCTTTGGGTATAGGCCAAGGAGTGGGATAGCTGGGTCAAATGGTGGGTCCATTCCAAGCTGTCTGAGGAATCTCCACACTGCTTTCCAGAGTGGCGGCACTGTTTTCAACCCCACCAGCAATGTATGAGTGTACCTTTTTCCCCACATCCTCTCCAACACCTATTGTTGCTTGTATTCTTGATAGCTGCCATTCTAATTGGGGTGAGATGGAATCTTAGGGTAGTTTTGATTTGCATTAGCCCATTTGTTGATTGGATTATTTGTATTCTTGGTGTAGAGTTTTTTGAGTTCTTTATAGATTCTGGAAATTAGTGCTCTATCTGAAGTATGAGTGATATTCTCCCACTCTGTAGGCTCTCTCTTCACATTACTGATAGTTTCCTTTGCTGAGAGAAAGCTTTTTAGTTTGAATCTATCCCAGTTGTTGATTCTTGCTTTTATTTCTTGTGCTATGGGAGTCCTGTTAAGGAAGTCTGATCCTAAGCCAACAAGTTGAAGATTTGGACCTACTTTTTCTTCTATAAGATGCAGGGTCTCTGGTCTGATTCCGAGGTCCTTGATTCATTTTGAGTTGAGTTTTGTGCAGGGTGAGAGATAGGGGTTTATTTTCATTCTGTTGCATATGGATTTCCAGTTTTCCCAGCACCATTTGTTGAAGAGGCTATCTTTTCTCCATTGCATATTTTTGGAGCCTTTGTCTAGTATGAGAAAATTGTATTTATTTGGGTTTGTGTCCATGTCCTCTATTCTGTACCATTGATCTACCTTTCTATTTTGGTACCAATACCATGCCATTTTTGTTACTATTGCTTTGTAGTATAGTTGAAGGTCTGGTATTGCGATACCCCCTGCTTCACTCTTCCTGCTAAGGATTGCTTTAGCTATTCTGGGTTTTTTATTCTTCCAGATGAATTTCATAATTTCTTGCTCTATTTCTGTAAGGTACATCATTGGGATTTTAATTGAAATTGCATTGAATCTATATAGCACTTTAGGTAGTATGGCCATTTTGACAATATTAATTCTGCCTATCCAAGAACATGGGAGATCTTTCCATCTTCTAAAGTTTTCTTTAATTTCTTTCTTTAGTGTTCTGTAGTTCTCGTTGTAGAGGTCTTTCACCTCTTTTTTTAGATTGATTCCCAAGTATTTTTTTTCGAGGCTATTGTTAATGGGGTAGTTTTTCCCTAAATTCTCTTTCTGAAGATTCATCACTTATGTATAAAAATGCATTAGATTTATGAGCATTGATCTTATAACCTGCTACTTTACTGAATTCACTTATGAGTTCTAAAAGTTTTCTGGTGGAATTTCCTGGTTCCTCTAAATATATAATCATGTCATCAGCAAATAGGGATAGTTTGAGTTCTTCTTTTCCTATTCGTATCCCTTTAATTTCTTTGGTCTGTCTAATTGCTCTGGCTAGAGTCTCAAGGACGATGTTGAATAAAAGTGGCGAAAGAGGGCATCCCTGCCTTGTTCCAGTTTTTAGGGGGAATGCTTTCAGTTTTTCACCATTTAGAATGATACTGGCCATGGGTTTAGCATAGATGGCCTTTACAATGTTAAGGAATGTTCCCACTATCCCTATTTTTTCTAGTGTTTTGAGCATGAAGGGATGCTGTATTTTATCGAATGCTTTTTCTGCATCTATTGAAATAATCATGTGATTCTTAACTTTAAGTCTGTTGATATGGTGAATGACATTTATTGATTTCTGAATGTTGAACCAACCTTGCGTCCCTGGGATAAAACCCATTTGATCGTGGTGCACTATCTTTTTAATATATACTTGTATGCGATTTGCTAAAATTTTGTTGATAATTTTTGCGTCGATGTTCATTAAGGATATTGGTCTGAAATTTTCTTTCCTTGAAGTGTCTCTGTCTGGTTTAGGTATCAGGGTGATATTGGCTTCATAGAATGATTTTGGGAGGGTTCCCTCCTCTTCTATTTCATGGAATACTTTGAGGAGTATTCAAATGAGCTCTTCTTTAAAGGTTTTGTAGAACTCGGCTGAGAACCCATCTGGTCCCGGACTTTTCTTTGTTGGTAGGCTTTGATGACTTCTTCTATTTCATTACTTGAAATTGATCTATTTAAATTGTGTATATCCTCATGGTTCAGTTTAGGTAATTCATATGTCTTTAGAAACCTGTTTACGTCTTCGAGATTTTCTGTTTTGTTGGAGTATAGATTTTCAAAATAGCTTCTAATTATGTTTTGTATTTCACTTGTGTCTAGTGATATTTTCTTGTTCATTCCGAATTTTAGTAATTTGAGTTTTCTCTCTCTTTCTCTTTGTCAGTGTGGCTAAGGGTTTATCAATTTTGTTTATTTTTTCAAAGAACCAACTATTTATTTTGTTAATTTTTCCGATTGTTTCTTTTGTTTCAATTTTGTTGATTTTGGCTCTGATTTTAACTATTTCCTGTCTTCTACTACTTTTGGTGTTGGTCTGTTCTTTTTCTAGGGCTTTGAGCTGTAGTGTTAAGTCGTTTATTTGTTGATTTTTTCTTCTTTTATTGAATGCGCTCCAAGAAATAAATCTTCCTCTAAGTACTGCTTTCATAGTGTCCCAGAGATTTTGATATGATGTGTCTTTGTTCTCGTTTACTTCTAAGTATTTTTTTTTTATTTTTCTCCTGATGTCTTCTGTTATCCATTCATCATATAATAGTGTATTATTTAATCTCCAGGTGTTGGAGTAGTTTCTGTTTTTTATTCTGTCATTTATTTCTAATTTCAATCCATTATGATCTGATAGAATACACGGTAGTATCTCTATCTTCTTGTATTTGGTAGCATTAGCTTTATGGCATAAAATATGGTCTGTTTTAGAGAAGGATCCATGTGCTGCTGAGAAGAAAGTGTATTCACTCTTTGTTGGATGGTATATGTCCATTAAGTCTAAATTATTGATTGTGTTATTGAGATCTATGGTTTCTTTATTCAGTTTTTGTTTGGAAGATCTGTTCATTGGTGAGAGAGGTGTGTTAAAATCGCCTAGTATTATTGTGTTGTTGTCTATTTGATTTCTGGAATTGAGAAGGATTTGTTTGACGTACATGGATGAGCCAATGTTCGAGGCATAGATATTTATGATTGTCATGTCTTGCTGATTTATGCTTCCCTTAAGCAGTATGAAATGTCCTTCTTTATCCCTTCTGACTAACTTTGGCTTGAAGTTCACATTATCTGAAATGAGGATAGATACTCCAGCTTTTTTTGCTGTGTCCATGTGCATGGTATGTTTTTTCCCATCCTTTCACCTTTAGTCTATGGGTATCTCTTTCTATGAGATGAGTCTCTTGCAGGCAGCATATTGTTGAATTTTTCTTTTTAATCCAATCTGCCAGTCTATGTCTTTTGATTGATGAGTTCAGGCCATTAACATTCAGGGTTATTATTGTGATATGATTTGTATTCCCGGTCATTTGGCTCATTTTTTTTTTTTTTTTTTTTTGACATGCCTTGGAATCTCCTTTATTTGGCTATTCCTTTAGGCTAGTTCCTCCCTTTGCTGATTTGCATCATTGTTTTTCATTTCTTCCTCATGGAATATTTTGCTGAGAATGTTCTGTAACGCTGGCTTTCTTTTTGTAAATTCTTTTAGCTTTTGTTTATCATGGAAGGATATTATTTCGTCGTCAAATCTGAAGATAAGTTTTGCTGGGTATAAGATTCTTGCTTGGCATCTGTTTTCTTTCAGGGCTTGATAAATGTTATTGCAGGCCCTTCTAGCTTTTAGGGTCTGGATTAAAAAATCTACTGATACCCGTGTTGGTTTTCCCCTGAATGTAATTTGATTCTTTTCTCTCGCAGCCTTTAAAATTCTGTCTTCATTTTGTATGTTAGGTATTTTCATAATAATGTGCCTTGGTGTGGATCTGTTGTAATTTTGTATATTTGGAGTCCTATAAGCCTCTTGTACTTGATTTTCCATTTCATTCTTCAGATTTGGGAAATTTTCTGATGTTATTTCATTGAATAGATTGTTCATTCCTTTGGTTTGTTTCTCTGTGCCTTCCTCAATCCCAATAATTCTTAAATTTGGTCTTTTCAGATATCCTATAATTCTTGTAGATTCTGTTCATGATTTCTTACCATCTTCTCTGTTTGGTCAACTTTGTTTCAGGATTAAATATTTTGTCTTCAATGTCTGAGGTTCTGTCTTCCAAGTGTTCTATCCTATTGGTTATGCTTTCTATGGAGTTTTTAATTTGGTTTATTGTTTCCTTCATTTCAAGGAGTTCTGTTTAGCTTTTTTTCAGTATCTCTCTTTATTGAAATGATCTTTTGCTACCGTATTTGCTCTTTTAACTGTTGATTGGTGTGATCTTTTAATGCCTGTATTTGCTCTTTCATCTCCTCCTTCAATGCCTGCATTTGCTCTTTCATCTCCTCGTTTGCTTTCCTGATCGTTTTAATTATGTACATTCTGAACTCCCTTTCTTATATTTCTTCTGCCTTGCTGTCATTGGGTTTTATTGGTACAGCATCTAGGTTTGTTTGGGACATTTTCTTCCCTTGTTTTCTCATATTGGTCAGATATCAGTGGGACTCTGAGATATTACAGATTCCTCTATTGGCTTATAGTGTCCCTGTAGATTTCCAGTGTATCACCTCCCAGCCTTCAGTAGCCTGAAGTCTTGGAGGAACTTGATAATGCAGTGCTCTGGAAGAAAGCTGCCCCTGGCCTGCTGCTGGGTCCAGGGGTGGGGTCTGGCTCTCTGTGGAAAGCCTCTCACTGGGCGGGCCTGCTTGGAGCAGCTGCCTGTGGACTGGGCCTGCCACTAGAGGGAGCCTGGCTGTTCACGGAAGGGGTAGCCCGGCTTCTCTGGGAAGCCTCTAGCTGCCCAGTCCTGCTCCAAGAAGCTGCCCACTGTCTGGACCTGCTGCCTGGGCCGAGCTTCGCCCAGTGGGAGAGACTCACCCAGCAGCTCTGCATTGGTCCAGGTCTTCAATACCTCCCCTTCTTGAATCCTGAGTTCTGGAGCAACACGAGATGCAGTCACCCTCTAGTCCGCCATCTTGGTCCCCTCAAATCCTGAAATTTTTAAAAAAAGTGGTTTTAAAGGATATTTTTGGTATAATTAGTAGAGTAGAAATAGCAATAATGTATTAGCTTTTATTACTTTGGCAGAGTTCAATAATTTTGGTGTGAAAATGGCAATACATGTAGGAGGATATTTTAGTTTTTGATGTACAAGCTGAAAGAGTTAAGGGTGAAGTTTGTATGGTTTTAGAGAAGGAAAGAATAAATATGGTAAAATGAAAGCAATCGTTAAATGTACGTGAAGGATTTATTTGCCCTTTCAACATTTCTGTAGTTTGAATTTTTAAAAATAGATACAAATTGGGAGAAAAATATGAAGAATATATACATACGAGTGTGTTTATAGTGAACTAGAGGAAAGGAGTTTGGTTTTAAACTGTTTTAGGAAGCTTATCTCTCATTTTCAATCTCCTGCTAAAGAAAAAGTTCTGTTAATAGGCAGTTCTTAATGCTTAACAAAGATGCGTGGGAAACTTCCTTCTCAAATACGAGGGCCCTGAAATTCCCTAAGATCAAGGAAAGGCTTATAAACAAACCTTGGTCCTTTCATTATTGACTTTTTTTCATTTATTTATTTATTTTAAACTAGAGATTTTGTTATCTGAAGTAAACAAACACACATGGATATACATATGTATTCATACCTAAATATACATACACATCTGTATCTCTATATATTAACATATGCACAGACCCAAGTATATATTCTCTTTCTACATATATTATTTTCCCTGAAGAAAAATTTGCATTTTAACTGTATCAGAACTCATTTCAGGAAGGAATTGTGCATGACATTCCAAAATCTGAATAAACTGATATACCTGGAAGTTAAGTTCATTGCAAGGAGAAAGAAAAATTACACTTGTTATCAGTATAATATCTAGGCAATGAATTTGTTTCTGAAATATTTCCCCAATTAGTCTGCTTAACTTTGAGCTTCTCCAATATGCTGTATTCTCTTTCCCTTAGGCCTTGCCAATTGCCATTGCTTTGCCTCTAATACTTTCTCATCCTGTACTCCACCCTAGTGACTTAATTTTATACTATTATCTTAATCCTAACTTCATGTAGTGGGTATTTGTGCCCAGTGTCAAAATAAACTGAGGGTCTTTTGCTGAGTGCCTTCCAAGCATACACATCTCAAAGGTTTGTTGTGTTGAGAAGTCTTAATGTTTGAGAAGTCTCTCAGTGGTGTAGAGACCTAGAAAGAGCTTTGCTTTCATCCTTACAATGAGGAAAAAACTGGAACAACTGCAAAATACTGACTTTTCTTGAACCTGTCAGAGAACTGAGGTCACAAGACAACCAAGTAATTTTCAATCTGGGGGAGAACAGATAGCTTGCTGGGAAAAACAGAATTCAAGTTATACTTTCCTAGTATGAACACTTCCAGACAGCATATAAGCTAGAAAGAAAACTTTTTAGTAAATCATTAAAGGTTGGATGCAATCTAGTAAGAATGTGAAACCACTAGGGTAGTTGCAAAATTTGAGAGTTTTCAACTTCTTGTAGACTTCCCCTCCAAAAATGTCACCAGAACACTCATAGGTAAGATGAGGTGAAGTCCTGAGAAATCTTTTCTTGTGGTTCTAGCTGGAAGAGAGGAACAGCAGTCCAAACCTGTCTTCCCTATCTCCCCTGTAGAACAGAAACTTTTGTCTACATAAAGAAAAGCAGCAAAAACTGTTGCCTTAGGGTACTTGTGAAAACTGCAGTTTATGAAGGGAACAACAAAAAAGCACTACCTCTGGGATGGGGGGGAATATGTGCTAGGCCCAGCACTATAGCTGGAGGAGAGGCAAGAGCACTTGTGAAGGTCACATATCCAAGATTCAGGGACCCACGCCTGTGTTAAGACTGAGGTTAGTGATAAATCTTACCTGGCCCCAGACCAAGACAATAATCAAGTAAAAACAATAGAAGAATGCAGCTGGGAGGTCTTCAAGAGAGATTTCTCTGAAAGCAAACAACACCCAAAGCCAAAGAAGAATCATACATTGAGAAAACAAGCATGGCAAACCAACCCTTTCCTTAAACAAAAATATTATAAGAATTTGAAACCACTAGTGCATTGGGGGTAATGATAGCCATGACAGATACATTGACTAGATTATCATAAACTCATTCAAAGGAAAGGCATGTCCTCTCAATGCATAAAAATACTTACCTTCTTATCTTCTTTGGTATCCAAGGTGTCTAGCTTTCAACAAAAATTTTGAGGCATGTAAAAAGCCAAGAAAAAACAAACTTCAAAGATACAAAGGAAATAATCATAACCAGACTTAGATATGACATAGATGTTTGAAGAAACCATCAGGAATTTAAAATAACTATGACTAGTCAGGTATAGTGACACATGTCTATAATCCCAGTGACTCAGGAGGCTGAGTCAGGAGGATTGCAAATTTGAGACCAGCCTCAGACACTTAGCAGGTCCTAAGCAACTTAATGAGACCCTGCCTCAAAATAAAAAATAAAAGGACTGGGGATGTAACTCGGTGGTAAACCCAGGCTTAATCCCCAGGACATGAATAAATAAAGTAATTAATAAAATAACTGACTAATATATAATAAACCAGATAGTTAATTGCAACAGAAATGGAAACTATATGGAAGAATCAAATAGAAATATTAGAAATCAAAATTACAGTTAACAGAGATCATAATGCTTACAATAGACTCATTAGTAGATTGGACACAGATGAGGGAAGAATCTGTGAATTTAAAGGTAGGTCAATAGAAATTATTCATACTGAAGCACAATGCAGAAAAGGAGGGGGGAACAGCGTAGAGCCTCCAGGAGCAATGGAACATACCAACAGTCTCACATAACTGTAATTGGAATCCTAGGAAAGAATGAGAAAGAAAAAAAATGAAGAAATAATGGCTGAGGATTTTCCAGAATTGGTGACAGAAAACCATAGATCCAAGAAGCTCAGAGGAAAAAAGCAGGATCTAATACTAAAACAAACATGTGTCTAGGTATATCTTATTTATCTTAACAACTGAAAACCAAAGGTAAAGAAGAAATCTTGAAGGTTAAAAAAAAAAAAAAAAACAACATTGCCTATTAAGGAACAAAGATAAGATATAACAAACCTCAGATCTATGCAAGCAAGAAAACATTGAAGAATATATATTTTAGTTATAGGTGGACACAATACCTTTATTTAATTGTTATATGGTGCTGAGGAACAAACCCAGGGCCTCAGGTGCGCTACGCAAGCACTCTACCACTGAGCCACAACCCCAGCTCCAAGAAATATTTTTAAAGCACAGAAATAAAAAGTTGTTAATCCAGAATTCTATACCAAGCGCAAAAAAAAAAAAAAAAAAAAAAATCCTTCAAAAACGAAGGGGGGAAGTGACATCACCAAGATGATGGAGTAGGAAACCTTGGACCCTTCCCCATTTCCCCAAACACTTCCATTCAGTAACAATTCATGGCAGATTTCTTTTGTGAGAAAACAAAGCAATGGAAAAAGCTGCTACATCGAGAAGAACATAAAACCAGACTCACTGAAGCCTCAAGGCAGATTCAGTACACCTTCTTGATGGAGACTCTGCCCCTGGTACAGAGCTGTTCATTAAGGCACAGGATGCCTTAATTCTCAGCCTTACCCAAGGGAGGGGAGGGGTTCATTTCCAGGTCCACTGCCGCATCTTCTGAGTGGGTTTCTCAAAGGACAAGCTGAGCATGGGTAGTGCATGCCTGTAATCCTAATCACGTGGGAAGCTGAGGCAGGAGATTGGCAAATTCAAGGCCAGCCTCAGCAATTTAGTAAGGCACTAAGCAGCTTAGTGAGACCTTGTCTCAAAATTTAAAAAATAAAATAAAACAGGCTTGGGATGTGGCTAAGTGGTTCAATACCCTGGGTTTAATCCCTGGTACCAAAAAAAAAAGTAGGAAACTTATTATAAAAGTAAATATATAGACAAATGTGTAATGTATTACTGTAATGACAGGCAAATCACTTTCAATTCTAGTATAACTATTAAGAGACAAAAGTATTAAAAATAAAACATGTTAAAGGATACATAATATGAATAGATGTAAATTATAACAGTAATAACAAAGCATGGAAGAAAAGTTAAAATGTATTTTTGTATGTGATTGAACTTAAGCTGTTATAAGCTTAATATAGACTTCATATATATAAAATGTTTTATGTAAGACTAATAGAAAACAACTTACAAAATAGTAATAGAAAATCCTCTCCTAGCAATAATTACAGTAAATGTAAATGGATTAAACTCCTCAACCAAGAGACATAGACTGAGTAGATGGATGTAAAAACAAGATCGAAGTATATGCTGCCTAAGAAACTCACTTAAGAGGTAAGGACATATATAGGCTGAAAATGAAGGGATGGAAAAATAATAATCCAAATTATAATTGTAACCCAAAGAAAGCAGGGTGACTATACTTAGACAAAAAAAGACTGTGAGTCAAAAACTATCTCGAGTTGAAGGACATTTTATAATGAGAAAAGGAAGATATAACAGTTACATATATATATATATATTAAATGTGTATATATATATACACATTTAATACCTGAACATCCAGATATATAAAGGAAACACTAACAGAACTAAAGGGAGAATTACATGGAAATAACATATAATTAGAAACTTAAGTATCACATTTTCTTCTTTTCTCCCTCTTCTTCGTCCTCCTCTTTCTGCTTTCTTCCTCTTCTTCCTCCTCTTTTTTCTTCTTCTCCTCCTCTTCACTGGGATTGTAGTCAGGTACTACCACACCCAGTATAATACCTTATTTTTAATAATAAATGGTACAGCCATTGAGAAGATCAATAAGGAAATAGGGTTTTAATAACACTATTGGGCAACTGGACCTAACATACACATAGAACATTCTACCCAACGGCAACAGAATACCTATTCTTTAGCACAAATGGACCTTTCTTCAGGATACATCACATGTTAGATCACAAAACAAATATTAACAAATTTAAGAGTACTGAAATCATACCAAAAATCCTTTCTGACTGTAGTGGAATGAAACTTGAAATCAATATCAGAAAGAAAACTGAAAAATTCACAAATATGTTGAAATTAACAGTCTTGAACAACCATTAGCTCAAAGAGGAAAGAAGATAATTTGAAATAAATGAAACCAAAAATACAACATATGAACACTTATGGGATATAGCAAAAGCACTACGAGTGGTTCACAACAATAAACCACTACATTAAAAAGAAAAAATGGCCAGGTGGGTGACCCACCTGTAATCCCAGCCTCTTAGGAGGCTGAGGCAGGAGGATTGCAAGAGGCCAGCCTCAGCAACTTAGTAAGGCCCTAAACAAATTGAAAATGAAAAAGGGGGCTAGGGATATAGCTCAGTGATAAAGTGTCCGTGGGTTCAATTTCCAGTACTGGGGGAAAAAAGAAAACAGGGCTGGGGTTGTGGCTCAGTGGTAAAATGCTTGCCTAGCATTTTTGAGGCACTGGGTTTGATCCTCAGTACCACATAAAAATAAATAAACAAAATAAGGATATTGTATCCATCTACAATTTAAAAAAGTTTTTTTTAATGATCTTAAATAGTAAACAGACTAACTTTAGATCTCAAGGAATTAGAAGAACAAACTCAGATCAAAGATAGCAAAAATGTAAAATTAAAATGAGAGATGAAATAGAACAATTATATGAATGAAAAATAACAGTTGGTATTTTTTGACTAAATAAAATTGACAAACCCTTGGTTAGACTAAGGAAAAATTTAAAAACAGAAGATTTAGATAAGTGAAATTGGAAATGAAAAATGAAACTTACACGACTGATAACACAGAAATAAAAGGACATAAGAGTATTGTGAACACTACTCAGCAAACAGGATGACCTAGAAGTAAATTCATAGAAATTTAGAACCTATCAGGACTAAATCATGAAGAAACCGAAAGTCTTGAACAGACTTATATCTACTATTAAGATGCAGTCAGTTACCAAAAACCTCACCCCTGTCAAAAGAAAACAGCTCAGGACCAAATGACTTCACTGATGAATTATACAAAACATTTAAAGAAGGGTACAAAACCTCAGAAATCTCTTAACATTGAAAAGAACAGAACACTTCCAAATTCATGAGACCAGAAATTAACAAGATAACAAAGCCAGACAAAGACACCACAAGAAAAGAAAATTATAGGCTAGTGTTCCTTAGGAATACAAAAGCAAAACAAAATATTAGAAAACTGAATCAGGTCATCGAGTGGCCAGATGTGGTGGCGCATGCCTGTAATCCCAGCGATTCAGGAGGCTGAGGCAGGAGGATTACCAGTTCAGAACCAGCCTCCGTAAAAGTGTGGTGGTAAGCAACTCAGTGAGACCCTCTCTAAATAAAATGCAAAATTGGGCTGGGGATGTGGGGATGTGGCTCAGTGGTCCAATGCTCCTGAGTTCAATCCCCGGTACCCCCCCACCACCCCCACACACAAAAAGTCATAGAGCATGAGCAAATGGAATTTATCCTTGGGATGGTTCAAAATATGAGAAATCAGTTTATGCAACATACCATGTTACCAGAATAAAGTCATATGATGATCTCAATAGATTCTGAAAAAACATTTAACAAAATTTGACACTCTTTTATGAAAAAAGATCTAAACAAATTAGGTATTCAAGGAATGTACCTCAACATAATAAAGGCCATATACGACAAGTTCATGGATGACTCCATACTTAACTAAAAAATATTGAGAACTTTGTCTCTAAAATCAAGATTAAGATAAGCCAGTCTTGCCAATTCTGTTTAACATTTGGATATATACCCAGAGCAATTAGACAAAACAAAGAAAGAAGAGGTGTCTAAATCAGAAAGGAAAAATAACCCACTCAGGAGGCTGAGGCAGGTGAATTGCAGGTTTGAAGCCAGCCTCAGCAACTTCAGGAGACTGTAAGCAACCTAGTGAGACCCTCTCTGAAAATAAAAAATAAAAAGGACTGGGGATGTGGCTCAGTGGTTGAGTGCCCTTGGGTTCAATCCTTAGTCTCAACCCCCTCCCCAGAAAAAAAAATAAAATTGTCTCTGTTTGCAGTATAACATGGTCACTCATTTTATATATATATATATGTGTGTGTGTGAACTTTTGAAAGGAATAAATGAATTCACTAAAATTGCAGGATAAAAAAATCAACATACAAAATCACTTGCATTTTTTATGTTAATTATGAACTATTAGAAATTAAGAAAACATACAATAGCACTAAAAGGATTAATATACCTAGGACAAACTTAAATAAGGAAGTGAGAGACTAATATACTGAAAACACAAAACCTTGGGGAAAAAAATTTAACAACCCAAGGGGAAAGATGTACAATGTTAATGGGTTATAAAAATATTGTTAAAATGTTTGTACTAATTAAAGTGATCTACAGATTCAGTGCAATCCCTACCAAAATCCCAATGCCAAAATAGAAAAGCAATTCTATAATTCATATGAAACTACAAAAGACTACAAATAGGCAAATCAATCTTGAAAAATGACAGAGCTGAATGGATCACACTGATTTCAAAATAGAGTAAGTATAGGGGACTGGGATTGTGGCTCAGTGGTGGAGCGCTTGCCTTGCATGTGTGAGGCACTGGGTTCAATTCTCAGCACCACATAAAATGAATAAATAAAATAAAGGTATTGTGTCCATGTACAACTAAAAAACTTTTTAAATAGAGTGTAGAACTTCATTAATCAAAACAGAATGGTTTAGGCATAAAGGCAGACATCTAGCCCATTAGAAGAGAGAGCCCAGAATAAATCTACTCTTGTATGATCAGTTGATCTTTAGCAAAGCTGCCAAGAGTACATATGGGGAAAGTATGTTCTTTTCAATAAATGTTGGGAAGATTGAATTTAATATAAATGTAGAGTAATTAAATTGAAACTTTATCTTATGCACAAAAATCAAATAAAAATGGATTAAATGCTTAAACATAACACCCGAAACTAAATCTCTTTGAAGAAAACAGGGGAAAGGCTTTGTGACCATGATTTAATGGATATGACTCTAAAATCACAGGTAAGAAAAACTAAAGTAAGTGAGACTACATCAAAATGAAAGGTTTCTCCACAGCAGAGACAACCACAGAGGGAAAACTCAGACTGTGAGAGGGGAATAAATATTTGCATGTCATATGTCTGAGAAAAAGTTTGTCCTCAAAATGTATAAGAAACTTCTACAACTCAGTTGTAAAAAAAGAAATAGAATACATGCGAATGACCAGCAGGTATATGAAAAGATGCTTGACAACATTACTTATCAGGGAAAATGCAAATAAAAAACAAAATGAGATATCAGCTCCCACCTATTAAGATGGTTATTATAAAAAAAAAAAAAGGTAACAAGTGTTGGTGAGAATATGGAGAAATTAGAATCTTTGTACTGTTGGTGGGGATATAAAATGGTGCAGGCATTTTAAAGCTCCTTAAAAAATTAAAAATAGAACTACCATATATTATTCAAGAATCCCACTTCTGGGTGTATGTCCATAATGACTGAAATCAGAACTTTGAAGAGATTTTAGCACTGCTGTGTTCATTTCAGCACTCTTCACAATAACCAAGATATGGAAAAAACCTAAACATCCATAAGCAGATTAATGGATAAAGAAAATGTGGTACACAAGAAGAATGAAATTTGAAGAAATTATGCTAAAGTGAAATACATCAGCCACATATAAATACTGCATGTTGTATCTTAAATAGTCAGATTCACAGAATTAAATGTGGAATGGAAGTTGCAAGGGATTGAAGACAGGGGAAATAAGGAGTTATCAGTGGGTATAATGTTTGAGTCAAACATGATTTATAAACTCTGTAGATCTGTTGTACATTGTACCTGTCATCAACAAAAATGTATCATACACTAAAAATTGTTGAGAGTAGATATCAAGTTTTCTGGCCATAATGAAATAAAATTTTAAAATGAAAGTAAAATAAGGACTTCCTTTAGACAGAGAAAATTCATTTTCAGCAGACCTTCTCTATAAGAAATTCTAAAGGATGTTTTTGTTTTGTTTGTTTCCAGCAAATAGAAAATAGCTAGGAAGATGGTGGATCTGAATTCAACTATATCAATAATAAATTTAAATATCACTATTTTAAACACAAGTTAAAAGATAAGAAAAAGTTTACCATTTTCCATAACAGCATTCATTTAACTGCTCTCTGTAAGAAACTCTTTTAAACATACATATGTGGGGCTGGGATTGTGACTCAGTGGTAGAGCACTTACCTAGCATGTGTGAGGCACTGGGTTTGATCCTCAGCACCATATAAAATAAATAAAATAAAGGTATTGTGTCCATCTACAATTAAAAATATTTGAAAAAAAAATACAGATGTGCTTGGGGTGTAGCTTACTGGTAGAGTGTGTGCTTTATAAATGCAAGGCCCTGGGTTCAATCTGCAGCATGTGCGTGCACACACACACACATTAAAACTGAATGATAGAGAAAAGTATACCACAGAAATACAGTAATAACCAAAAGAAAAATGGAATATCGATTTTAATATTAGACAAAGTAGGCTTTAAAACAAGTAATATCAGGGATGAAAAGAGACATTACATAGTGATGGAGGAAGCAGTTTTCTAAGAAGGGACAGTACTCCTTAATATGTATGCAGTTCACAATAGAACTTCAAAATAAATGAAGAACTGAAACGAGAAATAGGCAAACACAGTTATAGTTGGGGACTTAAAAATTCCTTTCTCATAACAGAGAAAGAATAATTTAAGAAATCCTCTTTCATTAATTGATGGAAAATGAAAGCAGAAAATCAGTAAGATTTCAGAAGACCCCCCCCAAAACATCAATATTCAAATGTTGAATGTCAGCTTTAGTGATCAAATGTCAATGACTTTTATAGACACCAAACAGCAGAATACATGTCTTCCTCAAATAATGTGGACATTCACCAAGATAGATCATATATTGGAATATAAAACAAGCCTCAACAATTTTCAAGCAATGGAAGTCATTCAAAGCATGTTCTCAGACCATAGCAGAACAACAGTAGAAATCAAGAACAGAAAGATGTCTAAAAAATGTCCAAATAATTGGCTTATATATTTCAAAACAGTGCATGGATCAATGGGGAAATCTCAGAAGAAAAAAATACTTTGAGATACTTTGAAAATGAAAATCCAATATATCAAAATGTGCGGGATGCTGTAAATTAGTGCATAGATGGAAATTTACAGCATTAAATGGTATAATTGGAGCTCAAATTAGTACTACACTTCTACCTTAAGAAACTAGATGGGAGGCATTCTTGCAAAACCAAGGAAGCAAGAAGCAATGCACACTTCTCTTTCTACCCTAACACTTTGCCTCCTTCCCATTGTCCCACCCCTCCTATCTGTAGCCCATATAGGAAGGTGCTAACTGAAGTTCAAGGAGTGAGAAGCATTGTCTGAAGTTTTACAGAAATGCCTGGGAAATAATGTGCCTCTGCATGATCCTATTCAAATCCAACCAGAATGTTCTGTCCTGCCACACCAGGCCCAGCTCCCACCACACGTTCCTGTATTGTCCCTGGACTGGGTTGCAGCATGTATTTTCTTCATGAACTCAACTGGATACTTACAGAAAAGATGGGAAGTCCTGACATAAACCACCTTAAGTGACACAATTTGGGGAAGAGAATAGCTACTCTGAAGGAAGAGCAAGAAACTATCGAACATGGCTACACATTCTCCTTTGTGTTCTTCCAAGAATCCATCCATTTCACTTAAATAGTCAAACTGACATGTTCATAATACACCATTATTAATATTTTAACTTGTACAAAATCTAAAGGATTTACACTCTTCTTTCTTCTACTAAGTTTGGGCTTACTTTGTTTTTTCACGTTAGAAGTGTCAATTTTAAAATAGGGAAAGGCAAATCAAAACTACTCTGAGATTCCATCTCACGCCAGTAAGAATGGCAGTTATCAAGAATACAAATAATAATAAATGCTGAAGAGATGTGAAGAAAAAGTTACACTTTTACACTGTTGGGATTAGAAATTAGTACAATTACTAGGGAAATCAATATGGAGGTTCCTCAAGACTAGGAAGGGAACTACCATATGATCCAAGTATACCACTCCTTGGTATTTATCCTGAAGAGTTAAAGTCATCATACTGCAAACATAACCATGTTTTTATAGCAGCACAATAGCCAAACTATGGAACCAGCCTAGGTGTCCCATCTATGAATGAATGGATAAAGAAAATATGGTATACACACAATGGAGTTTTATTCAGCCATAAAGAAAAATGAAATTATGATATTTGCAGGAAAATGAATGGAACTAGAGACCATTATGTTAAGTGAGATAAGTCAAACTTAGAAGGTTAAGGGTCATGTGTTTTCTCTCATATGGAAGCTAGAGAGGAAAAAGGAAAAGAAATGTGGGGGTGGATCTCTTGAAAATCAAAGGGAGATCAGTAGAGGAAAGGAACCAGGGTTGGGAGGTGAGGAGGAAGGGGGAAAGTGCTGGGGAGTGATATTGGTCAAATTCTAATTATCCTTTATGTGCATGTACAGATATGCAACAACAAACCCCATCAGTATGTACAACTGTAATGCACCAGTAAATGTGGCAACAGAAAGTGTCTCTTCTAAGGTAAACATTAAGCGTGCAAGGACATACATTTCTGAGAAAGACCTAATTGCATGGCACAATTTTTTTAAAGTTATGTTCTAATTTTCATTGAATTTGTAACTTCTCTTGTGTTTGGGAATAAGATAAGAATATACCTCTCACCTCTTCTATTAGCATTGTAGTGATATTCCTAACCTGTACATTAGGGAAGAAAAAATAGACATACAGATTAGAAAGTAAAGGGTTACAGAGGGAGAAAGAGCAAATCAAACTCAAAGCAAATAAAAGGAAGGGGATTTTTTTTTTCTCACAGTACTGAGGAGCAAAGCCCAGGCCTCCTGCATGCTAGACTAGGGAAAGGAATATTAATTAGAGCAGAATTCTATTTTTTAAAAAAAGAAAATCAGCGAACCAGAATCAGTTTGAAAATCAATTACTGTAATTCACCTGAAGAAGATTGAAGAACCATATGAACATCATCTCAATTGATGGAGAAAGAGCACTTGGCAAAATTCCTTGATTCATATAAACAAAAATAAAAACAAAAACCTCTTAGCAAACGAGAATAGACAGGAACTACCTTTACTAAAGGGTATCTACATTATAACTTCAGTCATTAACTCATCTTTCTGCACTTGAGATCCTGAATAAACAATGCCTGGCCTCATCCAAACTGTTGGATAGTTTTCTTTGGTTTTGTTGTTTTATTTTTTTTTTTCTAAAATAATAACAACAAAACCCTCACCTTGCGACAGAAGCCCAGCATACTAGCCTGTGTCATGGTCAGTGCATGACAACAGATACTGTGAACCATCACACTTTGTTTTCATTTCCTGTGCTCCCGATGGTCAATCCCGAGCCTCCTTTTCTTCCCAATAAGACTGATTTTTACGTTAATGTCTGATTGAATTCCTTCCACAGGATTGCTCTGGGGCCTCTGTGGGTAACTGTGTGTCTCTTCAGAGTAATTACGGTATTTTTCTGCTAAGAAGAGTCTTCATTCTAGCAGTAGATGCAGCCTATAAAACAGTTTAACTAGATACTATAAAACCAAAGAAAAAAGAAGTTACACAAACACTGTAATCTAATTGGTTTAAGTAAGTGGATTATGAACTCCAACACTATTTTATTTCTATATTAATGTTGAACAAATAAGTATATTGTAGAGAGACTAGCCAGATTTGCTGGAAAAAGAAGTTACAAATAAGCCAAAAAGGAACACCACAATGAACCCCAAGGGGCTGGATTAGAGTTCAAAATAAGTTCGAAGTTGTGTTTTTTTGTTTTTTGTTTTGAGTGTTTTTTGGGGATTGAACTCAGAGGCACTTGACCACTGAGCCACATCCCCAGCCCTACTTTGTATTTTTATTAAGAGACAAGGTCTCACTGAGTTGCTTAGTGCCTCACCATTACTGAGGCTGACTTTGAACTCAGGATCCTCCTGCCTCAGCCTCCCAAGCCTACAGGTGTGTGCCACTGTGAAGTTGTGTTTAATATAAAAGAAGGTAGGTAGGTTCAGAAATATCAATATGTGTTTTTCACATAAGGGATGGGTGCTTGTCGGCTTTAGAAGTGCATTTGCTCAGAGATGAGGTGAGGTGGAGGAAGGGAAGCGGATGAGGAGAGGGAGATGAAAAACATAATGATAGAACAGGGGAAGGGATCCAGGCCTCAACCTGAGAAAACTTATCTGCCCTCAAACAAACAGACATGCCACCCCAATTTATTAGTGTTTGGTTTGTTCAAATTTTGAGACGTATCATTTTTTACCACCAAACTTGTACTTAGAATTAATTTTGGCTGAACGTAATAGGGTATTAGACAATGAAGGCATTTTTTTTATGTCACTTGGAGATGCTGTGTTGGCTTCCACCTGTAACCCTAGCAACCCAGGAGGCCGAGGCAGGAGGATCTCAAGTTCAAAGCAGCCTCAGCAATTTAGCGACACACTGAGCAACTTAATGAGACCATATCTCTAAATAAAAAATAAAAAGGGCTGGGGATGTGGCTAGGTGGCTAAGCACCCCATGGGGTTCAATCCTCAGTACCAAAAAAAAAAAAAACCAAAAAAACGAGATTACTGTAAATGTGTACTCGATGTTTGTCACCAGTGATGACCTAAATCAACATGACATGCTGAGTCTCTGCATTTGAATCTGACAAAGATCAAAAAGCAACTCAGGGACTGCTTATTACGGGTGCATGGACAGGCCGTTCCCTCTCCATTGCTTGAAGAAAGTGAAATTCCAAGCTAATCTAGAACACGAATATATCCAGAACTTCAGAATATTACAAGCAGGTTTTAAGAGGATGGGAGTTGACAAAATAGTTCCTGTAGATAAATTAGTAAGAGGAAACTTTCAATACAGTTTTGAGTGTTCAATGGTTCAAGAAGTTTTTTGATGTAAACTTTAATGGAAAAGAGCTGCCAGACAAGGTCAAGAAACTATTGGCTCCCATATCGCCCCAATTCTGAAGAAACTGCCAGAGCAGTGCAGCTCCACGGAAACCTTCAACACAGAACCACTGTGACCCCTGAGACTGGCCCAGGGGTGGTGTGAAAGAATCCTGGTGTGGACCATAGCCACCAGAAATGGCCAAATTGATGCAGCAGGTCAACATGTTGAAACTCACTGTTAAGACTTGGATAAAGAGATTTCTACTTCAGGAAGCTAAGGAACTTGAATCGATTTGTCAGCAGAATGATGGGGGAAAGGTCTCTGTATTGTAGAGGATTGTAGACATTCCCTGCCGCAGATGAAGGCTTTGTGATACTTGATGAAGGAGGCCCATGGGAGAAACAAGAAGAGTATTAAAAGCCTGGACCAGCAGAGTAGCATCAGAAGTTTTTACACTAAATCATGTGCTTAATTGTAAAATACACCCTTTTATAATTCTTAGAGGACTACTGTTTGTTTGTTTTGTACCAGGGATTGAACCACTGAGCCACATCCCCAGCCCTTTTTATATTTTATTCAGAGACAGGGTCTCATTGAGTTGCTTAGGGCTTGCTAAATTGCTGAGGCTGGCTTTGAACTCTCAATCCTCCTGCCTTAGCCTCCAGAGCTGGGATTACAGGCATGCACCACAGCATCTGGACCACTGTTTTCATAAGCAAGGAGTACCTCTTAAGTACACTTTGAGGGCTGGGGTTGTGGCTCAGGGTTGTGATTCAGTGGTAGAGCAGTTGCCTAGCATGTGTAAGGCACTGGGTTTGATTCTCAGCACCGCATATTTCAGTTGTCCATCAACAACTGAAAAAAAAAAAGAAAGATGCGCTTTGCATCAGGCTCGTTGGTGCACGCCTATAATCCCAGTGGCTCAGGATGAGGCAGGTGGAACCTAAGTTCAAAGCCAGCCTCAGCAATTTAGCAAGATGCTAAGTAATTGACTGAAACCCTGTCTCTAAATACAAAAAAGGGTTGGGTATGTGATTCAGTGGTGAAGTGCCCTCGGGTTCAATCCCCTGTAAAAAAGTGCACCTTGCAGAAGTTTTCCTTTTCCAATAAGTTTGAGTTAGGGGCTTTTACCTTGTAGCAGACTAGTACTAATATCTAGTTGGTTTACCTGGGGGACAAAGAGGCTGACCACACTGGATAGCTAGAGAAGGTGTTATTGTGTAATACACTGAGATGGCGACCTCAGTAGAGAAATGTAAAAATTGAATTGAATTTTAAGCTAATGTGAAATCTTGTCAGAAAACATTTTAATAAATGCCTTAAGAGTAAATTGTGCTTCCATATTTCAAAATATAAAATATAACATGCCAGGAAGTTTTATGTATATGACCTTATGTCTGGGAAGGAAGGTCAGGCCCTGGAACCTTTGGAACCTGCGTTGCAGACCTCACAGACTTGCTCGAATCCTCACAGGCCTACACTTTGGCCCAAAGTTGCTCTGTAAAGCCACTTAGTGTCATTGACCGATTGCTAAAAGCAAGCAGCATGGTTACCTGGATGAATTGAGGGTGTTTCTCAGTCCTGAGATGTTGGAGGTGAAGAGTTTTTCATTGAGCATTTCTGATGAATTTTCCATTTATTCCTGAAATTTCTGTGCATTGTGTTTTTTAAGAAATGAAGTATGTCTAGTTTTTTTTAACAACTACTTTTGGGCACTTGCCCACATCTCCGGGATTCAAATCACATTTGTGTCCCATTTTACTATCTTTAAATCTACATGTAACAAGTTTCTCTTCTGTGTTCACCTGACCCACTGGGGACTCTGACTCCTTAAGTTTGCTGCTTAACATCGAAAGTGCAGCAGGCAGTGATCTTGCTGCTGGTTCTTGCTGAACCTCTGTAAGAGGAATGATCAGTGAAGACCATCACTACCTTGGAATCTACAAGGCTAGGGTGTTTTCAGTGTCTGCCATCCACAGCTGTCCACTATATCTGAATACTTTGCCAGTGCACTAATCTCTTTGAAGATAAATTTCACTAGTGTGTTACTAATGTTAATTTCTTTTACAGAAAATACACTACCATGTCTGTGTTAATTATTAATATTTAAAATATTTCCTTCTTTAACTCTCCCTCATTTGCTTTGTCCATGGCCTATTCTTTCCCTTTGGCAAAATTCTGCAAAATGTATGTTACCCACTTTGAGATTGTTCAACCTATGATGTGTGTGTATGGATTTGTTTATGGTGGTAGCTTGTCCTGACATGTATGCAGAAAACAGGTGTTTTATGATAAAAATCACCAGATAGGGCAAACTCTGTGTGGAATTCAAAGAAAAACCCAGATTCATTCATTAATAATTCAAAAAACTGTAGGTAACCAAGTATTGTTCTAGTGATAATGGTATTATTTCTCTTTTGTGACCTTTTAGACTTTTGTTGCCCTAAAATTTCATTTTATCAGGAACCCATTTTCCACCTGGTCTTTCTTGATAGGATTTCTGTCTTCTTTTAAATAGTTTCTAAATAAAACTCTGTATTTCAAGAAAAAGAATACCACTATAAGATTCCAGACTATTTTAGTGGCTCCTTTTATTATCAAATCTTGGCTTTTTCTATCTTTGATCCATCTTTACTGGTCATTGTTGGTTCCTGTACCTAACACTTCAAGGTTATAAAGATAATTACCAAATATCCATTTTGATGTGAGCCATTGTCATATCCATGTCCAACTGGAAAGGAAGGAGTTGAGCTTGTTTATAATGCTTTTTTTTTTAAAAAATCAGAAAACAGCTGAGGATATACCAATTATTGGTAGAATGTTTGCCTGGTATGTGGCCCTGGGTTTGATCCCCAGAGCTACTATAACTACTACTATTTATAATATTAATACCAGACTGCTACTACTACTAATAATAATACCAGAAAACAAGTTTTCATAACTCCTTCCCCTAGCAGACGTTACCTCTTATGAGCCAGTACTGTTTCACGTGGTAACTCATAACTGTAAGGGAACATAACTGGCAAAAGGGGGTGAGATTGCCCTCCTTGACCTAGATTAATCATAGTTCATCCCTAGGAGAAGGCAGATTGCCACTGTGGCAAAATTGAGGATTAATTTGCAAGGAAGAATGTGGAAGCAATGGCAATGGTGTCTGTCATATCTGCCTGTAGGCATGCAGGTTCTCTATCCTTAGGGAGATACCAGGTTTCTCACAACATCCAAACTTTATGTCCTGAGGTGACAGTATATCATAAAAAGTAGAGTTAGTGAATTAGCCAACCTGTAAATATCTTTTTATTATACTTGATAGAAAAGCTGCGTGCTGGACATGGATTTGTTATGCCTCTGGGCAGTGTGTACCAGGACTGTGGATTAGGCTGCAGCAGAGAGGCACAAGGAGCATACAGGGAAAGGCCGGAGTAAGTGCTCGAGGATTTACATTTGCTGTGAGCCATTGGCGTGTGTGCATCTTCTGGCTGTACTGTAGGACGCGAATTCGCTGGGAACATGCTTTCTTGCTGATATTTTACTAGTAGAAATCTCATAATGAACCCTCTTAGAAACGTACTTGCTGTACTCTGTTGCTTTGTCTTATTTTAAATTCAGAATTAAGGGAATGCATTATTTTAGTTGTAATTCTGCCAATATTTCTCTCTAGAGGCCTCTTGTCATTTCTGTCTTCACTGAAATTTTTTGTCCCCAAGAAAGGCAGGACAGTTTTTTCTAAGAAGTTGAGTTGGTGTAGTGGATTCTTTGTTATTAGAACTTATATAATTGTAGGGGCTGGCGTTGTAGCTCAGTGGTAGAGCTCTTGCCTAGCATGTGTGAGGCACTGGGTTCCATCCTTGGCACCATGTGAAAAATAAGTAAATAAAATAAAGGTATTATGTCCATCTGTAACTAAAAATATCTTTTTAAAAAACAGTATTTGGACCCATAGTAACCACTATGTAACTACTAGTTTAATAAAGTTTAAAACAAAAAAGAACAAATGAAAAAACTCCTCATGTAGCTCTAGGATTTTGAATTGGTGAATATTCATGATGTGTGGAAAAGCACAATACACACTATGATCTCAATCATGCAAAATGGGATACTGTGTGCCCACGTAGGACTTGGAAGGATGCATCAGCTAAGCTGCTTGTGAATGGATGACTTTGTTCTTTGGTTTTGTTTTTCTGTTTCCTGTAATGCACATATTAACTTTGCTCCAAGGCAAATTTCTTTGCTTTTTTGTCTTTTTCTCACTATAATTTATCTGGCCAAATTTTCTTTTAAAATTTTCCTTTAGGTAAACTCTTCACATGCATGACAAAAATCATTTCAAATAAGTCAACAACAAAAATTACTAGACTGTAAAGTAATAGAGGTAGACTTGGTACATGCCTATAATTTCAGAGACTCAAGAGGCTGAGGCAGGAGGATCACAAGTTCCAGAACAGCCTCAGCAATTTAGTGAGATCCTATCTCAAAATAAAAAATAAAAAGGACCATGGATATAGGTCAGTGGTAAAGTGCTCCTGGGTTCAAGCCACAGTACCAAAAAATAAAAATTAAAAAATTTTTAAAAAATGATATGCATGCTTTCATGAAGCTGTATTTTTTCTCTGGCAAAGAAGTATTGATAAATTCATGGAATATCTCTCACATACACATTCCTGTTCCAATCCACCCCACATGTAAGCGCCATAGTACCATATTAGTTACACTTATTATCACCTGTGTGTTGTGAATATTTTTGACCTGTCTGATGGATCCAGGTATCATTCTGCTATAGGGTGGTCTTTAATCTTTATATAGATACAGGTTTCTGAAACACAAGACAAGCCTCTCCTATCCTAATTAATGACTTTTACTCTCTTCCCCCAGCTCTGCCTCCTTGGAACCCTGTCCCTTCCTAGAAAGAAGAGGAAATGACTGAGTCCCAGGTAAATATTAACTTGTCTCTTTGTTACCTATCTTATTCTGGAATGCAGTTTTAAGGGGACAGTTGTAATCCATACAGTAAATCAGAAGGGCCTATGTACATAAAACATTTTCAGAGGAAATAGAAGAGTAAAACTAGGGAAGAGTTCAGATGTGACTACTTTATGAAATGAGTCCATTCAAAGAGGTTAGTTTTCAAATATGAATATCATTTTTATAAGTACAGCAAATGAGAGCAGAAATTCATTACTTAATTTTCATTGTATATACACATAAAAACAAACATTTCCTAACAGAAATAAGCTTTTCATTGGCACTTAGGTCAATGAAACTGTGTGACTTCTTATAATTGATAAACTGGCTTTTGGTTAATGTTTTGATTGGATAAAATAATATTTATGTCTAAATAACCTAGCATTAAAATTCAAATGAACATCAAAAGGAAATTTGGAATAAAATATAGGATTTCGGGGCTGAGTTGTGGCTCAGTGGTAGAGCACTTGCCTAGCATGTGTGAGGCACTGGGTTTGATTCTCAGCACCACATATAAATAAATGAATAAAATAAAGGTCTATCAACATCTAAAAAATTTTTGTTTTAAATATATAGGATTTCATATGATAGATTACCATACAATAAAAAAAGATGAGATTGCTGGTACACGTAACAAGATGGGTAAATCTCACCAACATGGAGCAAAAGAAGCCAGAAGCAAAAAGTATATACCAAATGGTTCCATTCGTATAAAGTTCAAAAACTGGCAAAACTAATCTTCTGTGATAGAAGTCAGAATAGTGGTTACCTGTGAGAGGGTATTAACTGGGAAAAGGTATGAGGTAAGCTGGAGTGTTGAAAATATCTAGTGTTTTGACTTGAGTAACAAGTCTTAAGTATCTTAAAAAGTGTATCAGGTTGTGGGCTGGGGATACAGCTCAGTTGGTAGAGTGCTTGCCTTTCATGCACAAGGCTCTAGGTTTAAAGAAGAAGTAAATTTTGGGCTGGGGTTATGGCTCAGTGGTAGAGTGCTTGCCTAGCACATGGGAGGCCCTGGGTTCTATCCTCAATACCACAGAAAAATAAAGGTATTTTAAAAAAAGAAATGTTACTAATAATTTTTTTAAGTATATCAGGTTGTATACTTACAATCAGCACATTGTACCACATTAATCTATGCATCCCATACTTCAATTTAAAAATAAAACTAGATTATCTGAAGAAAGAGGTGGGCTATGTGGCTTTCAAATGACCCTATGTAATTATCGTTTTCAGTGGGCATTTGCTGCTGATGGAGCAACAATATAAAGTTATAATTTGTGATAAATTCTTATAATTTTAGTCTACTAGATTGTGAGCAGGGAGCGTGCTGTACTTTTTTCTGACATATCTCTAGTCCCTAGAACATAATCTAGTACACATTTTGTTTGAATATTCATAGTTTTAATGAATTGAACCCACAATCCCTATTTCTTTTTTATTTACCCTTAGAATAAGTGATATTCTGTCTCCTCTTCAAGGATAATTCCTTTTCCTCAGAACTTAACCCTTTTGCTTCACACTTCTTTTGTGATCTTTCTCTTTCACATTTACCCTCCACTCAGATATTGAACATCTCGCTCACTCCACTGCCTTCTCACCCTCAGCTTAAAGCTTTCATGTGCTGAGATATACAGTGTTATCTTTGGCCATCTACCAGCTTCCCTAGTTTTTGTCTCAGGCATGCACATTAAATAAGGAAAGAACATCTTATTTGCTGCTGTGAAGCTTTTCTCTTTATCTTTACTTCAGCCTTTGACTATGTTGTGTCAGGTGTTCCATATTGTTTATCCTACTGGAAGTTTGTTGAGCTCCTTAGATATCTGTGTTAGTGTTTTTCACCAAATTTAGGAAGTTTTCAGTTATTATTTCTTTGAATATTTTTCTATCTATCTTCTATTTAAAATTTAATACTTTAGTACTTAAATCGTGTATATGTTGATGCTTTTATTGCTGTCTCCTAGTCCTCTGAGTCTATAATTTTTCTTCATGCTTTTTTCCTTCTTCAAATTGCCTAATTTGTTTATATGATAGATAACTGATCTGACTTCAAGTTTTGAAAGTGAATACATATATGCCACTGACAGGAAATAACATGCAATGTCATGGGTAAATCTAGAAACAGATTATTATCCTAGCAAACCCTAGTCATTACCCCTACCCCAGTTTGATCACCATAGATTATTTCTGCCTGTCTTTTAATTTTATGTAATCTGTGTACTCGGTATTGGGCTTCTTTTGTTTGACAACATGTTTGTCAAATTCATCTATGAATTAACCATTCAGTTTCATTATATATTATTATTTAGTTATGTGAATAAACCACATTTTATTCATATGAGCTTTAATGGGCATTTAAGTGATTTTTATTTTGGAGAAATTATAAATAGTTGCTGTAAACTTTCTTATAGATGTTCTTTTTTGCACATATGTACACATCCCTTAGGATATATACCAAAAGATGAACTGCTGGACCATAAGTTATATATGAGACCAGCTTTTATTGAAAACAAATAGTTTTCCAAAGTGATTGTCCATGATTATTCCCTAACAGTATCTGAGGGCTCCCAGTTGCTCCAAGATAACCTTCTTGAGTATTTTCTATACTCACTAGTTTGCCTTTTTGATATAGTAAGAACTCAGGTGATAAAAGAGAAAATTAAATCTGGGTCCATAAAAATTGTATTCTTTTTGATACAATAACCATAAATTATATAAATCAATAATAATTTTAGTAATACATATGGCAGACTCAATCTATTATGTAAACATATTTATAAGCCAGTAATTAGAATGAAATTCAGTAGAAAACTGTATGTAGGATATGAAAGAAATAATTTGCAATTGAAAAAATAAAAAAGGTAATAAAAGTTATAAATAATAATATAAATAATGTCAAAGTTTTACATAGATTATAAATCTTCATAAGGAGTCCAAGAAGTGAATACTTTATTTCCACTATTCAAATAAAATAGATTTAAAGAAAAGAGAAAGATTAAGAAACTTGCTCAAGGTTGCAGATTCTATTAAAACCAGGAGTCCGAACAGTTTGACTGTGGGACGTTTATTCCTGACCATTTTTCTGTGTGGCTTCAGTTACCCTCATGATTAATAAAATGCAAATAAGGGGGGCCGGGGTTGTGGCTCAGTGGTGGAACACTTGCCTAGCATGTGTTGAGGCACTGGGTTCAATTCTTAGCACCACATATAAATAAAATAAAGGTCCATCAACAACTAAAGAAATATTTTTAAAAAATTAAAATAATAAAATAGAAGGGAAACCAGTAGGATAAAGGGAACAGAGGAGGGAAGATGGAAGGGAAAGCGAAGGTACTGGGAAATGAAATTGAACAATTTGTTAGGTCCGTGTATGAGTATATCACAGTGAATGCCACTATTTATAATTATAATGCACCAATAGAACATTAAAACAAATGGATGATAAGTGGAAAACAATATCTACCAAAGAATCTTTTAAAGGATTGAATCTTGGTCCCTTTTCTATTGGCTTCTCTTGCCTACCTTTTTTGAAAAATGACTTTCCTAAATATTGGAATCTTTGTTAATAGCTGCTTTTTTTTCTTTCAACACTTTGAATATATTGTCCCTTTATTATTGGACCTCCAATGATTCCGCTGTTAATTTTATCGTTATTCCCTTGAAGATAACGATTTTTTTCTCTTGCTGCTGTGAAGCTTTTCTCTTTATCTTTACTTCAGCCTTTGACTATGTTGTGTCTAGGTGTTCCATATTGTTTATCCTACTGGAAGTTTGTTGAGCTCCTTAGATATCTGTGTTAGTGTTTTTCACCAAATTTAGGAAGTTTTCAGTTATTATTTCTTTGAATATTTTTCTATCCTTTCCTCTATTTAAAATTTAATACTTTAGTACTTAAATCGTATATATGTTGATGCTTTTATTGCTGTCTCCTGTCCTCTGAGTCTATAATTTTTCTTCATGCTTTTTTCCTTCTTCAAATTGCATAATTTGTTTATATGATAGATAACTGATCTGACTTCAAGTTTGCTGATTCTTCCTTTTTTGTATCTTATTGACACATTATAATTATACACAAGAGTGGGATTTGTTGTCACATATTTGTACATGCACACAATATAACAATTTCATCAGTTTCTTTCCCAAGGATCTCCCCTTTCCTTCCCCTCTTCTCTTTCCCTGGTCCTCTTCCTCTATTCTTCTGGTCTCCCTTCTATTTTCATGAGCTCTCCACATCTTCCACCCGCCCCCTTTTTCTCTAGCTTCTGCTTTCAAGAGAAAACATGACCCTTGACGGAGTTTGGCTTATTTCAGTCAACATAATGCTCTCAAGTTCCATCCATTTTCCTGCAAATGACATAATTGCAGATTCTTTCTTCTGGCAACTCAGACTGTCATGCATCTGTGAGAAAATCTCAGCTTGGCCAGTGAGGAGTTGCTAACCAAAACTTTCCTATTAGAAGAATACCATGTCAGATAGAAATAGTCTACAGTCTAATAGCTTCCCCCATGTTTAACCTTTGGCTAGGTACAATGTGTGACTCTCGAACTGGGGGCTGTTTGCCAACTGTAGTTGGGAATCTCATTAGTATACCTCCATGGCCACCACAAAGGTAGTACTTGAAGTGTTTTCTGACTGACATGAGTATTTTTATCTGTCAGGATTATAGTTAACTGCCTGTGGTAGAAATCCCATAACCCATTTGCTTAAACAGGACAGAAGTTTATTTCTTGTGTTTAAGTTTAGTTGACAATAGACTAGGGCTGGTCCTCTACCTTAAAATAGAAGGAATCTGGCCAGGGAACCAGATTCCTTCTATTTTATTGCTCTGCCCTTCTTAATAGTTGACTTCTACCTCATTATTCCATATGGCTATATTTGCCATAGCATCATAATTATTTCAAATGCCTTGACCTTCATCAGGAAAGACTTCCTGGAGATAATATCCTATTGGTGCCACAGCTTTCTCTGAACCCTTAGTATTAGTGGATATTAATGCTCATAGGGTCCTAAAAGGTCCTAAAATAAATTCTCAGAAACACTGGGATTAGCTGTTGAGGACTTTCTTCTGTCTCGTCCTATTTCTGGTAGAAATTCCTCAAAAGATAAGGAAATATACTTTCCTCTCCTTTTTCCAGTGCCATTTAAGGATTTTTCTTATGTTCACATTCTTTTGGGCATTTTAATTTTGAACTAGGAAGGGAGTGTCAGATTTCTGTATTCAGATCACATTGCTTTTAAGAAACTTTTCTTGAAAAATCTCTCATTTCTGAAACTCATTCTATAACTTTCTTCATACTATTTTCTCATAGTTGCAGTTCTAATTTTAGTGCTGACCATTTATCAGGACATCTTTTCTTTTTTATCTGTAGGATTCTGTGACCCTCTTTTTTTAAAGTATACAAGCTCTTTGAGCAATTGGATCTCATTTTCATGGCTATAGACACATAGTAAAGGCTGATAATTAATTTCCAACAAAGATTTCTCCTCTTCTTGCCAGCACATGGTGGCACATGCCCATAATCCTAGCTACTTGAGAGGCTGAGGCAGGAGGATTACAAGTTCCAGGCCAGACTCAGCAATTTAGTGAGGCCCTAAGCAACTTAGCAAGACCATGTCTCAAAATAAAAAAAATAAAAAGGAATGGGAATGTTGGTCAAGGGTTAAGGTACCCTGGGTTCAATCCCTGGTACCAAAAAAATAAGTAAAAAGATTTCTCCTTTTCTTGAACAGTATGTACAACTGCTAAATTAATGTCCTACTGTACCTCAAATCTCATGACTCTTTCTCTCCCTGCCTTTGCTTCCATTGAAATCCTGCTTTCATTTTTCCTGCCCTTGGTATTTAGGAGGTCCCAATGAGTTAATGTGGAAGTTTTATTTTTCCATTTCTTTTAAACTCAGAATAAATTGGTACCCAATGTCTTCTCTTTAACCCTTGGTAGTTATTAAAGAGATATGCTTGCTAAATCAGTGAATGAACATACACTGACAGAATGTTGCTAATATGATTGTTGTTTTTTTGTTTTAATTGTTTGGAAAATAATAATAGGCCAGGTTCTTTTTTATAACCTCTTACTTCTGATAATATCTGAACAAGGTTCAATATGTTGTGTCAACATCCCCTGAAATGGAGACTTCCAATTGAATAGGAATGTGTTGTTATAGGAAACAGTGACATTCAAAGATGTGGCTATTGACTTCACCCAGGAGGAATGGAAACAACTGGATCCTGCTCAGAGGAACCTGTACCGGAATGTGATGTTAGAAAACTATAACAATTTAATCACAGTAGGTAAGACTAGTTTACTGTATAATTCAAATTCTAAAAAAAAAGTACCTTTTTTCCCAAATATGCTTTAAATATATGGAACTTGTAATTTTTTTCTTTGTCATAGTTCTAGGGATTGAGCCCAGGGGCACTTAACCACTGAACTGTCCCAACCAGCCCTTTTTATTTTTTATTTAGAGACAGGGTCTTGCTAAGTTGCTCAGGGTGTCCTTGAACTTGTGATCCTCTTGCCTTAGCCTCCCAAGTCACTGGGATTACAGGTGTGCTGACCACTGTGCCCAGTGGGAACCTTTAGATGTTATTTTTTGACCTTGAGATGCTTTTGCTCATGTAACTGCTCATATTGCACCTTTCAAAACAAAAGATCATCATTGGTTATGATCAGCATTCCCAGAAGCCTCATTTTCTTGTCCTTCACAAAGCCAAGTTGCCCTGGATCAGCCAATATTCCTGGTTTGTTCTTTGTTCCTGGTGTATATGTATGCCCAAATCTATGTCATTTCTCTTGACAGGCTATCCATTCACCAAACCTGATGTGATTTTCAAGTTGGAGCAAGAAGAAGAACCATGGGTGGTAGAAGAAGAAGTATTTAGGAGACATTGTTCAGGTTAGTGGGAGGGAACCGGTCAGGTAAGGAGGCGGGTAAAACCCTGTTAATGTTTAATCAGTGAGGAGTCAATCCAACTGAAATGTTCTCCAGAAGTATTTTCTAAAAACCTGTAGACTTTTGTAGTAATAACTAGTATGGATTCTATAAACCAAGATGTCATTTTTTGATAGTATTCTTAACTTCTTTCCTCAGAACTTAGAAGTCTGATTGACCTTCTAACCTAGGTGCTAGGCAATAACCTTTCCTAATCAATTTCCAACCTGATTCTAATAGAGTTCTGTTATTAAATCTGAAGTCTCTCTGCCCACATTTTTACATAGAATTCTTTACTTTTGCATACTGACATCAATTTTGAGTTGGTCAGATAGACCTATTGACATTTATAGCCCTTTACTTCCTATTCTGTTGTCCTTTTGATCACAGTCACACTTTCTACTGTAGTTCTAGTTTTTGCTTTCAATCATGATTACCCCTTTATCTTCAGTAAAAATTTTAGTCAATGCTGACTTTCTGTTAGTTTCCATTTTCTTCTATTTTTGTCATGTGTATATGCGCATGTGTGTGATGTGCATACACATATACATGGATACACAGACATATACATGCATTTAATGTATGCATAACATGCATAAATGCATATACATATACATTTTTGGAGGGTTTTACCCTCCAAAGAGACTGTAATAATTTATATTTCTACCAATAATTTCTGCCAACATAGTCTGTTAGCATTTTTAAAAGTCTTTGCCAATGTGATAGGTTAAAAAAAATTGATTTGGGGGCTGGGGAGATAGCTCAGTTGGTAAAGTGCTTGCCTTACAAGCATAGGGCCCTGGGTTTTAAAAAAAAAACAAAATTGATTCGAATTTACATTTCCTTTATTATGAGTGAAAGCAAGTATTTTTTCATATTTTTTAAAATCTATATTTATTTTTAATGAACAGTATGTCTTTTGCCCTTTAAGTTCTTAATCTGTATGACCCTTTAACATGGCAATGTGACTGGCCTTCTATGTATTATATGTGTTTTTTCATATTTTTCCTCAGCTATTCTTCTTCGATATACTTTTTACTACCATGGTTTTTTAAAAAAATTCATCTAGTTAAAAGCAATCTTTCCTACAGAAGATTACCCTGTTTTTCTCTTCTTTTATGTATGTGGATTAATTATATTTACATATTTGTTAATAATGATTCATCCTCACATTTGCTCTGAAATTAAATAATTGTTCCAACATTGTAAGACTTTGATGTCATTGTTACACAGGTTTCATAAATAGAATTTGGGAACTTTCTTTCATTCTGTAGAATACTTACATGGCATTGATATTATAATTCCCCTAAAACATAGGTAGATCTTAAGTGTTGAACTATTTGGACCATGTGGATCTTTTTGTTGTTGTTGTTTTATTTTTTGGGAGGTACTGGGGATTGAACTCAGGGGCACTTGGCCACTGAGCCCATCCTCAACCCTGTTTTGTATTTTATTTAGAGACAGGGTCTCACCGAGTTGCTTGGTGCCTTACTTTTGGTGAGGCTGACTTTGAACTCTCAGTCCTCCTGCCTCAGCTTCCTGGGCCACTGAGATTACAAGTATGTGCAGCTATGCCTGGCAACCATGTGGACTTTTTAGGGAAAGATTTTTTGACAACCCTTTTCTTTCTTTCTTTCTTTCTTTTTTTTTTTTAATAATTGTCCTATACAGATATTTTTGTCTTTTTTGGCATTAACTTATTTTAAAAAATATTTTGTTTTAGTTGTAGGTGGACTCAATACCTTTATTTTATTTTATGTGGTGCTGAGGATCGAACCCAGGGCCTCGCACATACTAGGCAAGCACTCCACCATTGAGCTACAACCCTAGCCCCTGGTATTAACTTTTGATTATCACTCTGTGTTGCCTTCTCAATAATTACTTTACGTATAGTCTCCAATTTACCAATTCCCCATCAAACTGTGTTTATTGATCTTTATAACCCCTCTACTATTTAAAAAAAATTTTTTTAGTTGTAGATGGACACAGTACCTTTATTTTATTTATTTATTTTTATGTGGTGCTGAGGATCAAACCCAGTGCCTCACATGTGCTAGGCAAGTGCTCTACCATTGAGCTACAATCTCAACCCCCCTCTACGATTTTTTAAAGTCAGTAGTTGTATTTTGTATACTTATAAATTCTTCCTTTTCTTTTTTAGAATCTTTCTGGGTAGTCCCAATAATTTCTGTATTTTATTTCCCTTCATGTTTTTATTTTTTATTTCTTTAGATATATTATACATTGTTCTTTTGTATTCTATATCTGACAACTCCAGTATTTTAAACTCTCAGATTTTTTTTAAAGATTTTTTAAAAAATTTAGTTATAGATGAACATAATACTTTTACTTTATTTATTTTTATGTGGTGCTGAGAATCAAACCCAGTGCCTCACGCATGGTAGGCAACACTCCAACCCCTACAAAGAGCCACAACCCCAGCCCCTCAGATTTAATTTTGCTGTCTCATTTTTAGTTGCTTCTTCACATACGTGATGATTGCTGATTGTGAGCTCAAAAGGTTTTTATCTTGATTCATAACAATCTTGTCCTAAATTGAGGTTGCTTTCTCCTGAGGATTATTTGCACATGCTTCTGTGGGATAGCAAGAAGCATTGCCAATTCCTTCTTTGTGGGAGCCTCAGTTAAGTTTCTACTATGGGCCAAAGGCTTATAATAACTTCATTTATTCAGTTAGCAGGCTTTCTGTTTTTTTTCGGCCTGGACGCATTCAAATCATCCTCCAGCTTGCTTACTAATTCCCTCTCCCAGATCTGGTTTTAGCTAATAATAGTGGTCTTTGGTTTGTTCTTTTTTTTTTTTTTTTTTTCTTTTTCTTAAACTAGGGATTTGAAGGGGAGCTTTACCACGGAGCTACATCCCCAGCCCTTTTTATTTTTTGAGACTAGGTCTCTCTAAGTTGCCAAGGCTGACCTCAAACTTGGGATCTTCTTGCCTTCTTGATTATGGAAGCATGCCTCCACTCCCAGATTCTTCATTTTGTGTGTGTGTGAGATAGGTAGGTGCTTTATAGGTATAAAGATTAATGCTACTTTGTATAAGCTTAGTTTTTGCAAGATGAGGTTATTACACCATAATTCTGATAGTAAAGGTCTTACTTTTTTCCTACTTGCATAGTATTGTCCATTTCAGTGGTGGCTTTGCTTTCTTCTCTTCCAGTTATTTCCTTGGTTCTGCTTGTAAGCATTTTATCCCATTTTGTTTTCTCGTTGTTTCTTCCTCATGTATTCAAATTTCTATTTACAAACATTAAGCTTTTTTTTTTTTTTTTTTTTTTTTTTGCGGTGCTGGGGATTGAACCCAGGGCCTTATGCTTGCAAGGCAAGCACTCTACCAACTGAGCTATATCCCCAGCCCCAAACGTTAAGCTTTTAAAAATTCATGGCAATATTTTATTTAGTCAGGATTATCACTTAGGGATTTTTAGCTTGTATTTTTGTCTGCTTTCTTTATATTTGTTCTTTTCTTTCTATTATAATTTTTTATAGATCCAATTCCAATTCCTTCTCATTTCTCAGTTTTTCTTTGACCTACTATTTTTAAAAGGATAATGTTGGGGAAGAAAAAGGAGTATTCTGCTCTAAAGCAGAAGTCAGCAACTAACCAAGTCTAAGCCAGGTACTTTCTATTGTAAATAAAGTTTTATTTGGAATATAGCCACACCCAATTAATTATATATTGTCTGTAACTGCTTTCACATTACAATAGCAAAGTTGAATAGTTGCAACAGACTATGTAGCCCACAAAGCCTAAAATATTTACTAAGAGTTTAAGAAAAAGTTTGCCAAACATTATCTATAGAAATGAATCTCTACTTCATTTTGAAGTCCTTCATTCTTTTTTTTTTTTTAATTTTTTTTGTTCTTTTTCGTTATACATGACAATAGAATGTATTTTGACATATCATACATACATGAAGTATAACTTCCCATTTTTGTGGTTGAACATGATGTGGAGTTACACTGGTGGTGTATTTGTGTATGAACATTGGGAAAGTTATATCCAATTCATTCCACTGTCTTTCCCATTCCCATCCTCCCTCCCTTCCCCCCCACTCCTTCCTGTCCAATCCAGTGAACCTACATGCCTCCCTCCCCACTAAAACCTTTTGATGGTTGATGGTTGTGGGTAAATAAGTATGTTTAGGCTTTATTTCTTCACATTCAGAAAGGACTTGTAGCTACAAGTCTAAATATTAAACCCTCTGTAATGTTACAATAAACCAAACTTATGTCCTCACTTCAACAGATGTTTTCCTAAGAAGATAGTTATGTTGAAGTATTTCCTTGTTTAGGTCCTGCCTTTTCTTGGGCTATCAAGTCTCTGGTAACCAATCTATATTCCCAAATTTCAACACTGTTAGCACTGGTTAATTTATTCTGACATTCAAGGTGTCATTTTTTTTTTCTTTTGATACTTCAACTATTTATTGTGCCCAGGATCAGCATGAATAGGTGGCTTCTCTTGGAATCTTTCTTCCCCTGATCCAGTCTTCATATTATTTATCAGTGTCAACTCGTGTATTATAACTGGGTCTCCAACTCCTTCTTAGGTCATATTCCTTGTTTGTAGAAAGGAAAAGATAACACAGACTTTTTGTACTCCATCATATAAAACATGAAATCTTAAAAAAAATTTTTTTTAGTTGTAGATAGACCTTTATTTTTTTTATTTACATGCGATGGTGAGGATCGAACCCAGTGCCTCACATGTTAGGCAAGCGCTGTACCACTGAGCTACAGCATCAGCTCTAAAACATGGAATCTTTTCTGTCACATTTGATATTTTGGTCTTGCCTTTGAGATTTTCTCCTGCTTGGATAATACCCTGATGACCTGATTTTGTCTTTTCCTTCCACATCTTTTGCTTGATTGTGCTCTTCTTCTTTCTAGTAACTTAGGTGACCCAAGAGCTTAGCATTCTGTCTTTATAACCTGCAGCCATTGTCTCTTTTATTACCTGCTTCCAGAACAATTTCACAGGAATTTTTCCCACTGGCAGAGAGAGGGAGAAAAATCTCCATTTCCCCATTGCAAATATTTTGTGTCACTCTTTAGTATATAGACTTTCACTTATTCTCCCTGTGTTCAAGCCAGTTTCTTTTCTTCATATTCCTCTGCCTGGTCCCTGACCCTAAAGTCTTTCTGATTTCATTTCTCCAAACTAACCAAAGAGTACTCTCCCATCTGCTCTAGGGTAAAGGAATAATAGGCAACTCATTGCACAACGTAGGCATCTGTTTGACACTTGGACTTGCAATCAGCCACTTCATTCTCATCTTTCATGGTACATGATTTCTCTCTCTCTCTCTCTCTTTTCGTACCAGGGATTGAATCTAGGGTTGCTTAACCAAGCCACATCCTCAGCCTTTTTTTTTTTAATACTTCATTTAGAGACAGAGTCTAAGTTGCTCAGGGCCTTGCTAAATTGCTGAGGCTGACTTTGAACTTAGAATCCTCTTGTCTCCGCCTCCCAAGCTGCTGGGATTACAGGCATGCACTACCGTGCCCATCTGATCTCTCTAATTCTTGAGTCTTTATCTAGTTATGTCATAGGATTTTGCTTTTTGGTATTGTCCTCTGCAGACACTTAAGTTTCAGCTTTCTAAATTCTTCTTTCAGGTTCTTCATCTTCTATCAGCTAAAAATTAGGTTTACATTGATCATCCATTGTTGTCTTGTTTTTGTTTTTGTTAACTTATGCCTTTTTGTTTATCTTATTGTTGCTCCCTGTTGAGCAACAAGGTCCGATGTATCTCCTTAGGGCCCGCCCAAAGGAGAATTCGGGGCCGAGCAGGATGATGAGTGTCGGTGGCTAAGGAACCACACCAGAGCCGGGAGGTCTGTCAGCGCACGTGGAGAAGCAGGAACTCGTTTATTGAGGAGGTTACACAGGTTTTATGTAGGATGGGGGCTAGGTGGGAGCTAATTAACTTAAAAATTAACAAGGCACGGGGGATTCACGCAGGGGAGAGTTCCATAGGACTATATGGCAAGCACAAGTTGATCACGTTCGCAGAACTGCTACTAACCAATCCCTGACAGTAGGAGGTAGAGATAAGCAGGCCAACCAGGGAGTTACACATAACTGGTTGCTGGGTAAGAACATACCTCCCAGGTTTCAGGGGAGGGTGGCAGTGCAAGGAGGTCTGAGTAAACTGTTAGTGAGTCAGGCAGTGCCATGTATGAGGAGGGGGTTGCCATGAGGGTGCAGTCGCCATTATAGGGTGTGTCCCCTATATCTTATATTATTATAGTCTGGGGTGGAATCAGAGAAAAACTCATGTATTTATTGTAAGCACATTTAATCTTAGTTTTCCACCATTTTTTACCCCCCACTCCCAGCTCACTATTTGTGCTCTACTATGTCAACCTAGGTGGGCTCCTCCAGTTTTATGCTCCAATTCTTATATCTACTTTTTACCTTCCTTTTGTTTATTCTTATTGTTTTGATTACTACAGTGTTCAGAACAATTTTATTTATCCACTTTTTTGAATATACAGCACATGCTCATAGTACAAAAATTTATATACATACATATATAGTTTTAGATATCTTTATTTTATTTACTTGTTGCACACAATATCTTTATTTTATTTACTTGTTGAACACAGCGCCTCACACATGCTAGACAAGTGCTCTACAACTAAGCTACAATCCCAACCCCTCATAGTACAAAATTTTTAAAGTAGAAAAGCCAATAATGTTAAAAGGTAATTCTTCTCTTACCTATTTCTCCTCTGGGACGGCCACCTCTAGGATCATTTCCTTTGAGCTATTACATATATTTTCAAAAATTTATATTGAAATCTCTTTGATAGATGTCATCTTTATACTAGTGAATATTCTTTTCCAAGAGTGTTATACCTTCTGTCTTAGATTCCTAGGACTACTGAAACAAAGTACCACAAACTGGGTAGTTAAAATAATAGAAATTTACTCTTACAGTTCTGGAGGCTAGAAGTCCAAAATTAAGGTGTCATCTGGAGGCTAGAAGTCCAAAATCAGGGTGTCATAGGGCCATGTTCTCTCTGAAAGCCAAAGAAGTATCCTTCCTTGTCTCTTAGCTTCTCCTTCACAAACCAGCTGTTCCTTGGTTTGTGACAGCATGACTCCAATCTGTGTCTCTGTCTCATGTAGCATTCTTTTTTAAAACACCAGTCACATTGTATTAGTGGTTTAGCCTACTCTAGTATGACCTTATCTAACTAATCTGCAATGACCCTAATGGCCAATTGAGGCCATATTTTGAAGTTAGGACTTCACCATATTTTTGGTGGGGCACACACACCACCTTCCCATTTTTTCAGGTGTGTATGTTCATTTAGTTTTCTTCTTAAGATTTCTGGGAATTTCTTTTTTTCTTTATTTTTTCATGTATTTATAGTCTGTATAAATGTGGTTATTTCTTCTATTACGTGTCCTAAGTAGTTGTTTCTATATACAAAGATTATTGAAACTGAGTATTAATTAGTATTTAGTGAATTTCTTTTTTTTTTTTTTTTTCCGGTACTGGGGATCGAACTCAGGGCCTTGTGCTTGTGAGGCAAGCACTCTACCAGCTGAGCTATCTCCCCAGTCTGTGAATTTCTTTTTATAATAACTTTTCAGGTGACTTGACTTTTCAGGACAAATAATTATACCTTTCTAAATTTTTATATCTCTGATTTATGTAATTGCACTTACAGTGTAAGAGTACTGGTGATAATACTCATCTTTTCTTACTCTTGACTTCGATTTCTTTCTGGATTTTACCCAGGAAGTATAGTGCTGCTGTTTGTGTTGTACATTACTTTTTTCTCCAGTATCTATCTAGTCCCATTTCATATTTTTTTAATGAAAATAAGTGTTGTTTTAACATCTTTTTAATTATCTATGGATTATTTCCTTTTTTCTTAATTGACCTATGAACATACTTCCTTATAAAATAGGGCTTCTGATATTGAAACATACTTATATTCTTGGAAAAAATCTACACAATTATGATATATTTTATACTTAATGGGCATCTGGGTCACTTCTTTCCCTCTGGGTCACTCTGACATTTTACATATTTTAATCATAAATGAAACTGGTATGTAGTTTGCTTTTTTAGTGTATCATCTTGGTCAAGTTTTAGTATTAATATGTTTCAGACACAAAAATAGGGAATTCTTCTATTTTCTTTGTCTATTTACTTATTTTTTGTAACATTTTACACAGAATAGGATTTGATCCTAAATGCTTTATGGAATGCCTATGTAAATCTCTCTGGACAAATTGTCTTTATGTTCCTTCTTTTTTAAAAATATTTTGTTTTAGTTGTAGGTGGACATAATACCTTTGTTTTATTGTTATATGGTGCTGAGAATTGAACCCAGGGCCTCATGCATGCTAGGCGAGTGCTGTACCACTGAGCCATAACCCCAGCCCCTTTATGTTCTCTTTTTAGGAAGTTTTTATATTTTCCTCTTCATTTAATGGAAATTGGTGTGTGTTAGTTTTCTATATCTTCGAGAATCAGTTTTCATAATTTACATTTTCCAGAAAAGGATTCACATCAGTATATAAAACCACATTTTAATTGAATACTATACAGTGGTCATGATTTTTTTTAGGGTTTCTCTATCATTATTTCTTCTTACTTTATTTGTGCATTATCTAACAGATTATTTTCTTTCAGATCCCATTTAAAAAGTCAAAGCCATTTGAATTTATAAATATTTGCCTTCACTCACATTTACTTTCCTGAAATTTCATTCTTAAAACTGAGGAGGTAGGAGATAAGAGGTGCTTGAAGTTTGTTTAATAAAGGGAGACAAAACATTAAATAAGAATCAATCCCATTGTAACATTTGTTGACATTATAATATTGAAAAAAATTCACAAGTGACATTTATTTGCAATCTGTTTTAGGAGAAATATGGGGAAATGATGAGCATCAGAAAACCCAAGACAGACTTTTGAGACAAGTTTTCAAGAAAACACTGACTGAAGAAAAAGTCAATGAATATCCTAAGAAATTTGCAAATGCATTTACTGTAAACTCAGATTTTATTCCTACCAGACATAATCTCTATGAATATGACTTGTTTGGAAAGTGTCTAGAACATAATTTTGACTGTCATAATAATATGAAATGCCTTATAAGAAAGGAACATTTTGAATACAGTGAAGCTGTGAAATCATATGACAATAGGTCGACCCTCCTTGTAGTAACCCCCTTTAAGTGTAACCATTGTGGAACAGGCTTTAGTCAAACATTGGACCTCATCAGACACCTAAGAATTCATACTGGAGAGAAATCCTATGAATGTAACAAATGTAGAAAAGTTTTCAGTCACAAGGAAAAACTAACTAAACATCATAAAATTCATAGTAGGGAACAGTGTTTTGAATGTAATGAATGTGGGAAAGTTTTCATTAAAATGTCAAATCTGATTAGACACCAAAGAATTCATACTGGAGAGAAGCCCTATGCATGTAAGGAATGTGGGAAATCCTTCAGCCAGAAATCGAATCTCATTGATCATGAAAAAATCCATACTGGAGAGAAACCTTATGAATGTAATGAGTGTGGAAAAGCCTTCAGCCAGAAGCAAAGCCTCATTGCACATCAGAAGGTTCACACTGGGGAGAAACCTTATGCATGTAATGAATGTGGCAAAGCCTTCCCTCGAATTGCCTCCCTTGCTCTTCATATGAGAAGTCATACAGGGGAAAAACCTTATAAGTGTGATAAGTGTGGAAAAGCCTTCTCTCAGTTTTCAATGCTTATTATACATGTAAGAATCCATACAGGTGAGAAACCCTATGAATGCAATGAATGTGGAAAAGCCTTTTCTCAAAGTTCAGCCCTTACTGTACATATGAGAAGTCACACTGGTGAGAAACCCTATGAATGTAAGGAATGTAGAAAAGCCTTCAGCCACAAGAAAAACTTCATTACACACCAGAAAATTCACACTAGAGAGAAACCTTATGAATGTAACGAATGTGGGAAAGCTTTTATTCAGATGTCAAATCTTGTCAGACACCAGAGAATTCATACTGGAGAAAAACCCTATATATGTAAGGAATGTGGCAAAGCTTTTAGCCAGAAGTCAAATCTCATTGCTCATGAAAAAATTCATTCTGGAGAGAAACCCTATGAATGTAATGAATGTGGTAAAGCCTTCAGCCAAAAGCAAAACTTTATTACACATCAGAAAGTTCATACTGGAGAGAAACCTTACGATTGTAATAAATGTGGTAAAGCCTTCTCTCAAATTGCATCCCTTACTCTTCATTTGAGAAGTCACACAGGGGAAAAGCCTTATGAATGCGATAAGTGTGGGAAAGCCTTCTCTCAGTGCTCACTGCTTAATTTACATATGAGAAGTCATACTGGTGAGAAGCCCTATGTGTGTAATGAATGTGGAAAAGCCTTCTCTCAGAGAACTTCCCTTATCGTGCATATGAGAGGTCACACAGGTGAGAAACCTTACGAATGTAATAAATGTGGAAAAGCCTTTTCCCAGAGCTCGTCCCTTACCATACACATACGAGGTCATACAGGTGAGAAACCCTTTGACTGTAGTAAATGTGGAAAAGCCTTCTCTCAGATCTCATCCCTTACTCTTCATATGAGAAAACATACAGGTGAAAAGCCCTATCACTGTATTGAGTGTGGGAAAGCTTTCAGCCAAAAGTCACACCTTGTTAGACACCAGAGAATTCACACTCATTAGCACTCCCTGTGCTATGGGAAAGCCTTCAAAGGAAGGAATACCTCATGGCACATTACACAATTGATTCTAGAACAGAGAACTATGAACATGGGAAACCTTCATGAAGATGTCATGAATTTATGAAACATTAGAGAATTCTTTCCAATGTGATCGAATGTTGGAGAAAGCTGACTGTCAAAACCTTAGCAGACACCTTACTTATTCATAATCATGTTCTCATTTAACTCTGAAAGAAAATACCTGCTTTCAGCATATCAGCATTATAGTTGAGTTCTTAGCAGTGTACTAAGCAAAAAAAAGAAGACAGGGATAAAAATAACATTTTATGTAAGATTAGAAAATGTGTTGATAGAAAATATCCAAAAATAACCCAATAATGAATATGAGACATCTGTAAAGTTATAAACCATGTTGAAGGGCACAAAGGAACGTCTGAAAGTGGAGGGAAATAATGTCTGAAAAGACTTGACATTTGTAAGAATACATGTTCTCTCCCAACTCTTTAAAGTACTTCCCCTCAAAATTTAGTTAGTTATATTTTAAAGAATTTCACAAACTGATTTGAAAAATTTATATGAATGGTAAAAGTCCACACATAGCTGAAACAAAACAACTAGGAAAGGATATACTCTATATCATCACCTGCATTACATAAAGCTGTTGTCATTTAAACTGTCATTGAGTAAATAAATGAATCAGTGGAAACAAATTAAGGATTTACACAGAATTCCAGGAAGATATGGGAACTTCATATATGACATTTTATTGAAATCATCAGGGTAAGGATAGCCTGTTCATAAATGGAAGATTCACATGAGCAATTTAGTGCTCTATCTTTTACCATATACAAAAATAGAACCCAAAGAGATTAGACCCGGAATGTAAAAAGTAAAACTCTAAAACTATGTTGAATATATTAAAGTAAAAAGATTTCTTTCAAAATTCATAAACAAGGCTGGGATTGTGGCTCAGTGGTGGAGTGTTTGCCTAGCATGCGTGAGGTGCTAGGTTTGAACCTTAGCACCACATTCAAAACTAAAATACAAGTCATTAAAAAACACAAACATGGAACAATCAATTCTCTTTTGTTATATGTGCACCCACAGATATGTATGTACAAAGAGATCTATCACTGTGTTCACTGCATCATGACTTGTATTGCCCAAAATTGGACTATAACATATAAATTTCCATCAATAGAGGGATTGAGCAATACAATATGTTCATTTCTATGATAGAATTCTACACAGTATTTAGAAGATACAAAATTCACATAATTACATGGATTGATCACAATTGTAATATTGAGAGAAAAAAGCAAACTGCACTGAGACCTGGCATAACATTTGTATAAGTAAACAGTGCCAGGGACAGTACTGTATGTTGATCCTGGGTCCATCTATTTATCAGTTGCCTTTTGAGATGTGGAAAGGTTTGCTGGGAGTTGTTACACTGATCTGTAATATTTCTTAATAAAAGAATGAAGCAAATATGACAGTGGTAACAAGTCTGGTTGTCAAAATCAGTTATGTGGAGGTTTTAAAAATACCTTCTTGCCTTATGTTCCTTTTTTTTTTTTCTTTTTTTTTTTAACTAGGTGGGGGAAACATGGGCCTATAGAAACAATTTTAAAATGGGCTTTTAGGGGCTGGGGAGATAACTCAGTTGGTAGAGTGCTTGCCTTGTAAGCACAAGGCCCTGGGTTCGATCCCCAGCACCCAAAAAATAAATAAATAAATAAATAAATAAATAAATAAAATGGACTTTTATGCTTGATGGTTTATTAATATTCATAGAAAATTCTCTTTACACAAAACAAGCCTCACTTAAGGTATTGCTTTGTTTACTGTCTCTTCATAACATTAAATTGGAATGAAAAATGAGCAGAATATATATATAGCATTAGTTTGAGGCTGAATTTTAAGCTTTTAAATAATTTTTAACACAAGTTCTTCCCCAAGTTGAAAGCAATGAAGAAACAAAAATTAATTTGGGGGATTTTTTTCATTTGGGAGAAGGAAAAACTTCACCTACATTTTGGTTGCTGAACTATATATACTATAAAATATAGTTAATACTCTAATGTCAGGACAAGAATAGTTACCAGCATCAGAACAGGAGCAGTTTCAGTATATCTCAACAAAGCTTTCTTCAGTTTCTAGATTCTTAAATGGTACAGATAAGACAATTAGAGACCAGTTACACAGGGAAAAAATGCAAATGTGCTCCTGGACCTTAAATTGTGACCCGACAGCCAGTGAAAGAGAATAGCTGGAAGCACATACCTGTAATCCCAGTGACTCAGGAAGCTGAGGCAGGAGGATTGAAAATTCAAGGCCAGCCTCAGCAACATAGCAAGATCCTGCCTTAAAATAAAAAATAAAAATGGCTGGCGATGTGGCTCAGTGGTTAAGTGCTCTGGGTTCAATCTCCAGTACCAGAAAATATGTTTTCCCTCTCTCCCAACTTAACTCATAGCTTGTCTGCCATCAAAAGGTTCATGTGGCCGGACTAAATGGGGATGTGGCCCAGTGGTCAAGTGCCCCTGAGTTCAATCCCTGGTACCCACTCCTGCCCCCGCAAAAAGCTCCACATGCTAGACATGGTATTGCATACCTGTAATCCCAGTGGCTTGGGAGACTGAGACAGGAAGATGGCAACTTCAAAGCCAGCCTCACAAACTTATTGAGGCCCTGAGTAACTTAGCAAGACCCTATCTCAAAATAAGAAAATAAAAAAGGACTGGGGATGTGGCTCAGTGGCTAAGTGCTCCTGGGTTCAATCTCTAGTCCAGAAAAGAAAACAAAAACAAAAAACTTTGTGTGTGCCTTACCCATCTCTATCAACCAACCTTATCAGTTTCAGGTACCAGGTGCATCATTACAGCCAGCATGCTCTGGCCATGACTCTGAGGACAAACAACATAAGCAATAAAAACAACTGAGGGGCCATCAAAATGGCAAATTCCCAGGGCCCTTCACTTGTTACTTGCCATGGTTCATTACTTCCATTTCCCACCTATTTGTTCTCTGAAGAGCTTCAGCAGTTCATCCTTATCACAAGGCAGAGATGTTTATACAGAATGTGGCGTTGATATGGAAATTAACATTTGGCTCCAGGATAACCAACTGACCATGTCTTCGTCAAGAGTTAAAGTGCCCTCACAGGAGAAGAAAAACACACCTTTGAAGTGTACCCAGAACCAACGAACATTTCTGAACCTCAGCCATCCTTGCAAAGAGTCCTTGCACATGAATAAAACTCCCCCTTTGTACAAAGCCAGCCTGATCCTCTGTCACTCCTGTCCCTTCTCAACTAGAGCCCTAATAAAAGCCTTGCGTGTATGCTTACTCGCTTGACTTACCTTTACTTCCTCTGTTACCAAGTCAAATTCTCATGTCCAGCATCACAGATACTGGAGATTTTGTTTGTTCTAGGTAAGGGCCCAGTGAATGTGCAAGGCTCACTTCCTGTTGGAAGAAGGTTGGGCATTCAACTTGCTTTTTTGAACACTTGGAAGCTCTGGGTTTGGTTTTCACGTGTCTTGGCTTTCCAACTGTAGGAGGTAAGGTTTCTCTGAGGGGAGACAAATTTTCACGTCATTTTATGCAGTATTTTGAGCTAGGAATTTAAAGTCCTGAGGTCAAGGGGTTTTTTTCCTTACCTTTTCTAGTCCAATTAGGAACAACAACTCCTTAGTCTCATGATACTCATTAGTTTGGCCAAAAATATTCCAAGGTATCAAATAACATGGTCATTCAAAACCTTGCCTTTTTAAAGTATTCAATTACAAATACCCAATGGTAATATGCTTCCTATCTCTTACTACCTCTTTATCACTGAAAAGTAGAGTTGCTACTGCCTTAAAATATATCAGATTAGATAATCAAACCCCAGAACCTGTGAAAACTCATCTTTTATACAGTGTTCCTTGAGAGCCATTCTTGGTTTCAAAAATCTTCATCAGTCAGGATTTTCCCACAGATTTATATATGATTATGTAAATATATATTAATATGATACATGAACATTATACCATGTATTGTCACATATATTTAATATATGATTTTAATGTATAATTTTATATCTTTAATTTTTTCTTTTTGGTACCAGGGATTGAACCCAGGGATGCTTAACCACTGAGCCACATCCCCAGCCTTTTTTTATATACTGTTTTGAGACAGAGGCTCACTAAGTTGCTTAGGGTCTCACTAAGTTGCTGAGGCTACCCTTGAACTTGCGATCCTCCTGCCTTAGCTTCCCAATTCACTGGGATTAGAGGCATGTGCCACCACACCAGCCTACACTGATATGTTTTAGAAAATACATGTAGATAATACTTCTCAAATTCATTAGTTACTTCTGCAAGAAGAAAGGATAGATTAGGAGAGGGGTGATACAAGGAGGTTTTTAAAAACATAGTGTCCCTGGTGGCACATGCCTGTAATCACAACAACCTGGGAGCCTGAGACAGGAGGATCAAAAGCCAGCCTCAGCAAAAGCAAGGTGCTAAGCAATTCAGTGAGACCCTGTCTCTAAATAATATACAAAATAGGAGTGGGGATGGGGCTCAGTGGTTGAGTGCCCCTGAGTTCAATCCCCAGTACCAAAAAAAGAAAAAAAGAAAGAAAAGAAAAATACTATGTATGTCTTACTTACTAGAAGCTAACAATGAAGAGGTTTCTAAGTTACATGATCTAGCAAAAGCAGCACAATGTCTCTGTTGGGAGAAAAACCATTACCCTTTTAAGACCTGGTGTAAGCGGAAGTGCTTCACACCACTTATGCATAACTTAACAGCCCAGTGTGGCCAGTCAAAAGTCTCCCAGGCATGGAGGCCGACCATAGACTACTGCAGGCTGAATGCCAAGGCCCTGTGGTATTAACCATTATCACCATTACCAATGGCACACACTGGAGGTTGGAATGTTGCCATAGACTTGGTCAATTTCTTTCTCTCAGTTTCCCTAAAGGAGGAAGATTGATGTCAGTGCACTTTTACATAGAAAGGCTTGCAATTTACTTTTCACTGTCCTCCCACAAGGGGCACCTTAATTCTCGGCCTTTTGTCAACAAAGGGTGAGCTTGATTAAAGCCCAAGTCTTGTCAGACGTTTTGGTCATATATTATAAAGATGACTTTTTTTTCTTTTCTTTTTTTGGTGCTTTATCCCTAAGCAACATCTCCAACCCCCCTTTTTTTTTAACTTTTTATTTTGAGATAGGATCTCATTAAGTTGCCAAAATTGACCTTGAACATGCAATCCTCTTGCCTTCCAAGTTGCTGAAATTTCTTTGGACCACCTGGAAAGGAAAAACAGAATATTCTAGAGAAAGTTAAACAGAATTTCCTGTTCCTGACTGCAGCCACTAATAAGAAGGGTGCACAACAGCCGTGGGCCTCTTATGATACTGAAGATAGTATGTGCTCCATCTAGGTAGCCTTTGGTGATATTTCAAGGTGACATGAAAGGTAGCCATCTTTGAAAGTGGCTCTTGTCAACAAGAAGTCATGGTGGAGTCATTCACTGCCTATAAACTTTTTTTTTATATATACTTTTTAGTTGCCAATGGATCTTTTGTTCAATTTTTTATTTACATGTGGTGCTGAGTATTGAACTCAGGGCCTCACACCTGCCAGGCAAGTGCTCTACCACTGAGCCACAACTCCAACCCTGCCTTTAAGACTTTTGCAGCCTGCTATCCCAAAGGAAATATAGGTGTCCACAACCCTTATGCATGCTGATGGGAATCTGTGGCAGCAGGAACCTGCCACTGGGGTGTCAGGCCTCTGACATTTGGAACATGCCCACAACCTGAAGTTTCTCTTAGAAATATTCCCTTTTAATAGGAGCTTCTCACTTGCTATTGGACTCTGGTGAAGATGAAATGTCTCACCAGGGAAGCACCTTATATAATTTTGAGGCCTGAGCTTCCCATCCTTTCCTCATTTCTCACCAATAAAACTAGCTCTTAACTGGGTGCTGTAGTGCACACCTGTAATCCCAGCAACATGGGAGGCGGAGGCAGTAGGATCATGAGTCCCAGGTCAGCTTCAGTTACTTAGGGAGACCCTGACTCAAATTAAAAACTAAAAATGGTTGAGTATGTAGCTCAGTGATAGAGCTTTCCTGGGTTCAATCCCCAGTATCACCAAGAAATAAAATACCTGGACAAGCCCAGAAGTTTCACCATAAAATGGAAATAGTACATCCAAGATCAAGTTAGCCCAGGACCCCTAAGCTGGTGGCCACCCTGCTGGAGGGAATAGAGCATCTCATAGGAGATGCCCTGGCCTCTCCCGTAGTACTTGGGGAAGGTGGTAAGAATTTGACCAAGTTCTGATGAATACATGGTCTGGTTTATCAGTGGTTCAGAACCAAAACTGGATGAGGATAGCCCACCCAGTGCACTGAGTTGCTGTGGTGTTGATGACTGTGAGTCGCCCCACCTGAAACTTCTTGTTACATCTCTATTCATTCCTGGATCAATGCAAATGGTCTAGCCATTTGGTCAGGAGACTGGCAACAAAATTATCAGATTATTAAGAAATCTCTGTATATTAGTCAGCTTTGAATTACTACGATGAAATATGTGATAAAAGCTACTTATGAAGTAAAGAGACTTCTATGTTCTATGGGTTAAGGCCCCTGGTAAGGGTAGCAAGAGTACATTGGAGCAAGTGCTCACATCTCAAGCAAAAAGCAGAGAGAGAAGATGGTCTGGGTCCAGCAGTCACCTTTGGGGGCTTTCCCCACAATTACCTAAGCACCTCTCACTAGGTTCTACCTCCTAAGGGCACACAGAGACTCCCAGAACCACCATCCTGGGAACCAAGCCTTTACCTTCGGACACTGTGGGAATATTCCTTCAAACCACAGCATTCTGTATGGGAACAAGGACTACAGCAACAACCTGCTACATGGAGTGAGCAGATCTTTATTGTTCATGTATATGCTGAGAAGGGACTTTCAAACATGAACACAAATGGAGCTATTAAGCTGAAAGAGGCTGTGTACTAACTGCAATGGTTGCCAGCTGGGTAGATCAGTGACCCAGTCATGGAAGTTCACCTCAACTGCAGGAATGGGCCAAACCCAGGGAAGTAATCATTAAAGATACAGAAGTCAAGGATGTTATTCAATCTTCATTTCTGCCAATAAGCAAGAGAGGCACAACATGGAGAATTAGGATGCAGCAAGACATCAACTTGGATCTGGCGTGTTGATCGCACTGGACCTTTAACACCAGTTATGAATTCCACTAGTGACTCACTGTTGAGGGCCGTCTTGGACAAGATGGCGCCTGGCAATGAGCCAAAGGGCACTGGGTACCAAAATAAGGAAGTACCCAAAAAGGTTGCTTGCCTACTAGTTCCTTGGAGACTTATGACGTGTTGACGCCAGGCTCTAGGATTGGCTATCTAATATCATGCCATGCATGGACAGCTCGTGATCCATATAGTGCTATGCTGACATTCCTCTGCATGCTCTCCTGCGTGAGAGAAAGCTTTGCTATAATTGGCTGATAAGCTAGGAGCCTGGGGGAGGAGAAAGGGAGAGGGTGGAAGAAGGGAGATGGGGCAGAACAAAGGAGGCAGGAAAACAGGGAGGACGCAATAAATCTGGTCAACTAAAGATTGGTGGTGTCTCCTTTCTTCGCGCCGGTTCTGCTGGATGGAACAACTCACAGGACAACTACTATGGATATGGAAATACCATGTTTTAGACAGTTTTGAATCACTGTTAACAAAATCCCCAACAGGAACAACTTAGAGGAGGAAAAGTTTATTTGGGCTCACAGTTTCAGAGGTCTTAGTCTACAGATAGCCGACTCCATTGCTCTGGGCCTAAGGTGAGGCAGAACATCATGGGTAAAGGTTCTGGCAGAGGAAACAGCTCAGGACATGGCAAACAGGAATCATAGAGAGCTATACTCATCAAGGACAAAATATAAACCCCAAAGGAACACCCCCAGTAATCTACTTCCTTTAGACACATCTGTGTGTCTACAGTTACCAACCAGTTAACCAATATCAATAGAGTAATCCATTGATTAGGTCACCTGAAGTAATCTAGTCATTTCATCTCTGAAAATTCTTGAATTGCCTCACACATGAGATGTGAGAGAACATAGCTAAATCATAAAACCATTCGCATAATAATGCTTGCACCACTAGAAAATCTCTGCCATTTGTTTGGGTACTTTATAGGATTTCAGGCAGAAAAAGGGTACTTACTATAACAGTGGACACAATCAAACAGCATGTGCTGGACTTTCCATGCTCCATACCCACAAAGTAATGAAACTATTGAACAACAGAATGGAAAACTAAAGCAACAATTAAAAAAGGGACATCAAGAAAGATTGTTAGTGGGATGGTATTCTGGCCTCACTAGAAGCATCTGGACACTCGACAGAGAAACAGCATTGGAAACACCTGACTAGTCTGTGACTGAGGCACCCCAATCAGTATACCCAACCACTCTTTTCCTCTTTTCTCCTCTGGAACCCTCTGCCCAAGGGTGGTTTGTGGTCCATGCAGCAGTAGTGCCATACACAGCTCCTCCTTCACTCAGAGTTGGAAACCATGCTTCCCCTGAGTGCTTACCTCCTTTAGAACCCTGTGCGGAAGGGAAAGGGAGCTATAGACTGTCAATATAAGAATTACATTGGTTGTATCAGGAGTTCTCAACATCCCTGGACAGGAGTACAGGTTGGTGGTGCTATATAACATGCAAAATGTGTACAGGACCTAACCTTATTTCCTGGATTCAGTGATCACAGCAGAAAGGAAACACACAGCAAGGGCGATGGGTCTATTTACATTAGGATACATCAGACACTTCAAACTTCAGCAGATAAGACAGGAGTTTCTCTAGCCTTGGAAGTTAACAGGGGCGAGGGTGGGAGCTGGGGAGGAACACTGACATCTTTTTTCCCCTCTCAAGGACTCCTGATAATACTTGAATTGACAACGACCTCATCAAAACCAGCACATCCCTACAGATGGTTTAAAACTCGTCGCTTCCTTCACTAGCCTCTGATACAAATGGATCCAGGAAGTGGGAGACCACCCCTAGGAAATTTGGTGAAAGTCTCAATGCTTCTCAACCATCCTCATGAGACAAATGGAAAATAGTAATATTTGTATGGCACACTAGAGTTGTATATGTTAGAGAGAAAGTTAAGCTGATATAATAAAGATCCCAAAATACGATGACCTGAATAACATCTTTATTCCTACCTCATGTAAGATTCTAGGGGTGAACAGGCCAGGGCTGGTAGGATATCTTTGCCTTCCTGAATAAGTATTTTTCATCTTTGGGGTAAGGAGGTTCTTAAAATTCTATATCTCCTAGCCAGCAGGGCAGGAGGAGGACAGCAGAAGCAGAAACAATGCTTCCTAGAGTTGCAACCCAGAAATAATTATCCTTTGTGCTTCTATGGAAAAGAACCAAAGTAATGCCCTTTTGTCCTGACCTGACTCCATTGTATGCTTGCTTATAATGTTTTCTTTTCAGCCTCCTGAAGCTGTATCTATGTTGACAGTACAGTAGGACCTTCCTGTGTCCCTATGGCCCTGATGTATAACAAAATGACTCTAAAATGTATAATCGGGCTGAGGATGTAACTGGTTGAGTGCTTGCCTCGCACTTGTGAGGCACTGGGTCCAAACCTCAGCAACACATAAAAATAAATAAAGGTGTTGTGTCCATCTACAACTAAAAAAATATTTTAAAAAAAATCTGTCTCGACAGGGTCTGTCTGCCTTCCATGTGCCTCAATTGTTCTTGGGGTTTGCCTTTATAAATTCTACTTCCAAAATTCGGGTGCTGGGAGTTCTTACCAGGGATTGAACTCAGGGGCACTCCACCCCTGAGCCACATCTTCAGCACTATTTTGTATTTAAAGACAGAGTCTCACTGAGTTGCTTAGCACCTCGTTTTTGCTGAGGCTGGCATTGAACTTGCAATCCTTCTGCCTCAGCCTCCTGAGCCACTGGGATTACAGGTGTGCACCACTCTGCCTGGCTGGTGCTAGGAGTTCTTTGAGGCATTAGCCTGCTCTCAGCTGCTGCTTGCCTGGCATGCTCATTAATGGACCTTTTTTCCCTTTCAATTTGGCTCAATATGCATGGTGGTTTGTAATTCTCACTCATTCTGTAACATCTCATTGCTACATAAATTGGACTTCTTAAAATTAGAAATGTGCATCAAAGGACATTATCAAGAAAGTAAAAAATAATCTACAGAATGGGAGAAAATATTTGTAAATCAAGTACAGGATGGGGATCTAGTATCTAAATCATATTAAGGATTCTTTATTACTGAACAAGGCAAACAACCAAATTAAAATCTGAGCAAAGAACTTGAATAGACATTTCTCCAAAGAAGATATATGATGTCCAATAAGCATATGAAAAGATGTTTAACTCATTAGTCTTTAGGAAATGCAAATCAAAACCTCAGTCAGGTATCATTTCATATCTACTAGGATGGATATAATTTTTTTGTGTGTGTGGTGCTGGGGATTTGAACCCAGGGCCTTGTGCTTATGAGGCAAGCACTCTACCAACTGAGCTATATCCCCAACCCTGGATATAATTTTTAAAAAGGAAAGTTAAGTGTTACTTATGTGGAGAACTGGAAATATCCACATCAAAGAGAGAACTCTGAGAAACTCTGGAGCTGCAGTTTCCACTCCAGGTTTGGACAGAAGGGCCTGGGACCACTGTTCTTTAGGACTCAATCCACACCAAAGGATGAATTTACAATTTTATCTCCCATTAACAGTTAGCTCTCAGGCAGACCATTCAACTTCCTGTGCTTGACATCATCATTAGTAATTTGTGTTGACTATTTGTATATGTTACATTCTTTGAAGTAATTCTTACAAAATCTTGGAATTATTCTAGTTGTACAGATGACTAAACTGAGCCTGAAAGAAATAAAATCACTTCAAGTTCTCCTAACCTAAGGGATTAATATCTACACATTTGGGTCTAATTCCAAAGCCCATACTTAGGTCAATCATCAAAAGAGAAGAGATTTCCACTGCACTTTCTGGAAGAATATGTGAAGAGTTACTGTGTAAGTGTCTTTTAAAAAGCTGACCAAGAAGGTAATTCATCCCACTTATCACTGAAGTACAGGAAGTCATCTCATGGCTTCAATGGATTTACTTTTATCCACTATCCAATCTACTATCCCCTTGTGTTGAGCTTTGTGAATAAAGTAAAAAATCTCAGTAGATATAGCAAATTAATATGGCAGGTAGACACTAGAAATCAATCTGAAAACATGTACTTACAGGGAAGTATTTAGTCCAGCTGTCTCTAAAAAGGGCCAAATCAAAATGGCAGGAATCCTGCTCAAAATTCCTGCACAGTCTTACCATTCAAATATAGGAGCTGCTGAAGGGGCCCAGGAGGGCTGGAGATGTAGCTTAGTAGTAGAGTGCTTGTCTAGCATACATGAAGCCGTGGGTTCAATCCCCAGTACCACATGCACACTCTATGAAAAATAATAAACTACACAAAATTTTGCATTGTTTTCTTGGAAAAAGCAATACTTTGAAATACTTGAAAAGAAAGAAAATCTTCTGTAGGAGGGAGATAGCAAATGTCACCATGTGAAGAAACATAGTCACACTTCCTTTGGGCTCATTTACAGTTACTTGAGCCAATTTTAAGTTACCAATTTTCAAACAGTAATTTTTTAAAATTATGGAAACAATATTTCAAAAATCCTGAATAATTTCAAGTTTTATGAAAAACGATTAATATAAACTTCTTACTAATATGAATTCCTTTTCTTCTTGGTAATAGAAACTATGGAAAAAATACAGTATATTAAAAAATGCCATTTTACTTAAGTCACTTTAGGACTCCAAGTCTTTTCATTAACTTTATAAGGTATATAAATATGTCTATATATGTGTGTATACACAGTGCAGACAGATGGAGTTCTTATCTGTCTCAGGTCTTGACTCCAAAGTCAACTTCAACTGGGTATGGGAGCACATGCCTATAATACCAGTGACTCCCCAGGCTAGGCAGGATTACAAATTCAAGATCCTCAGCAATTTAATGGACCCTGTCTTAAAGTAAAAAGTTAAAAGGACTGAGGATGTGGCTCAGTGGTAAAGCTCTATGAAGATAGGGATTTTTGTATCTCCATTTCTTAAATTAGAGCAAACCGGCACAGAGTGGTACTTATTACAACTTTATTATTTGGTACTAGGGATTAAACCCAAAGGTGCCTTATCCCTGAACAACATCCCTAGCCCTTTTATTTTGAGACAGAATCTTGCTAAGTTGCTTAGGGCCTCGCTAAATTGCTGAGGCTTGCCTTGAACTTGTAATCTTCTTGTCTCAGCCTTCCGAATTGCTGGGATTACAGGCATGTGCCACCACAATGCAAAAATGCAATGCAAAAAGTTTCAAGGATGTATACATACTCTTCAGATGTAGACACACACTCACATAAACACAAATTTCAGATGACCCTAATAACAATCAGAAACTAATAAAGCATAATTTCCATGGATGCCAAAAGATGAAGTTAATGTATCACCACAAGACAACAGGAGGAATAGTTGCAGATGAAGAAAATTTAGTTACCTCATCATGAGGAGAAACTTCTGATTACAATATGTAAACACCTATGCTAAACACATGGGTAAAAAAATATTTTTATCAACATTATAGATGAAGTTCAGCTGCAAAAGCAAAGGATTAAACAGAGGCTTAGGTTTGTCACCTTTGAGTAAGAAATTAGCTGCCACACTTAGACCAAAAATCAATTAGTGAATAATTCAGTCTCTTCACTGGTCTGAGTCCTTCTTCTTTTTCCTTGAAGCCTGGTAAGATTACTGTATACCTTGGGAAACTTTCCAAAATAAGTTACTACTCAATACTTAAAAATTATTAAGATACATATTCAGGGGACTGGGGTTGTGGCTCAGTGGTAGAGCACTCACATGGCACGCATGAGGCCCTGGGTTTGATCCTCAGCACCACATAAAAATAAAATAAAGGTATTGTGTCCACCTACAACTATAAATATGTATATGTGTGTTTGTGTATATATATAAATATTTATATATAAATACATATTCAAAATAAGTATTCCTATATCTCCAAGAAAAATAGAGAAATGATATGAATTAAATATAAGATATTAATGCATTTTAGGTTAGATATGTTTGGCAATGCTTTATAATCATACTTGTTTCTTTCTGCTTAAGGTCTGAAATATTGAGTGATACTAAATCTGTAGTTTATGTTGTATACAGCAAAATTGTCTTGTCAGTATTTAAGGAAATTAATTTTCTGAATTTGGAATATGTATAAACTGTTAAATTATGAAAGTAGTAATCACTTTCACTTCATGCACATATATAAATCCTCCACTCTTGCCTAATGTGTTTGTACTAAATTTTTTTTTTTTGGTACCAGGGATTGAACCTAGGGACTTTTAATCACTGAGCCACATTCCTAGCTTTTTTATATTTTATCTAGAGACAGAGTCTCCCTGAGTTGCTGAGGGCCTGAGTTGCTGAGGCTTGCTTTGAACTTGCCATCTTCCTGTCTCAGCCTCCCAAGCTGCTGAGATTATAGGTATGTGCCACTGCATCTGGCTTGTTCTAATCTTTTTAAAAATATATACTTTTTCACAGATTCTAACTGATTCTAACTGCTCAAGATAGCTAAGTTTTCATATCACCAAAACTTGCTTCCCTACATACATTAAGATACAATATGAATATATTGCTTCATATTCTCATCCTCTCCAATATTCCAAAGAATAGTAATGATTTGTTGTCTAAAAATTTTAGGCATCTTGAGGTTGGGTGTGGGAGTGAGGGTTGGCTGCGAATTGGCACTGGGAAATTTGGGGAGTGACAGAGTGCTTTCATGTTGAGTTATGATAGTTACACAACTGAATAAATTAATTAAAATCATTGAACTATATGCTTAAAATGTTACATCAATGGTTCAGTGGTTAAGCACTCCTGGGGTCAATCCCTGGTAAGTACCCTCCAAAAATGTTACATCAATAAGACCATTTAAAAAACCAACATTTATCAAAGAAAATATATAAAGTACAGGGAGATAAAATTCTTACCTACAGTCTTATCACTTTGGTGTATATAACTTCAGGCATACCAGAATGTGTCCATTCAATCTATTGTGATTGGATTTTTAAGTTGTTTCTAGTCTTTCATTAGTAACTAATGTTAAAAAAAAAAAAACAAACAACATACTTTTTGTAAAAAAAAAAAAAAATTAGGCATCAAATGCTTTTTTTTTTTTTTTTTTAAGGTACCAGGGATTAAGTCACATCCCCAGTCCTATTTTGTATTTTATTTAAAGGTCTGAGTGCCTCAGTGCTTCACTTTTGCTGAGGCTGTCTTTGAACTCATGATCCTCCTGCCTGAGCCACTGGGATTACAGGCATGAACCACCATACCCAGCTCAAATGCTTAATTTTTACCATTAGTTGAAAATAGCTCATTCTTTGTTCTTTCAAAGAAGTTATCTATAAACCAAGTTTACAGCCCACCCACAAACGACACCGTTTTACATTGCTACCTTATCGTATTCTGTCACATAGCATGTTTAAACACTTACTGAAAAAAGAAAATCAAATAACTCCCCTTCAGATGAAGTGTCATTCATTCAACTGACGGATCCATAATTCTCTTAGATTCTGGTCTTTCATTACAGGCCTATGGTGAGTCACTGATACAAACTATTTGAACTTCTTAAGGGAAAATTTAAAGTATCAGTCCTTCTTGTAAAAAAGACTAATACATACTAAAGTAATTTTTATCAACAAATTGTAACAATGCTCTCAGCTTAAAGAAGGTTGTGGGAGCTGGGGCTGTAGCTCAGTGGCAGAGTGGTTGCCTAGCACTTGTGAGGCACTGGGTTCGATCCTTAGCACCACAAAAAAATAAATAAATACAATAAAGGCATGCTCTCCATCTACGACTACAAAAAATTTAAAAAAAGAAGGTTGTGTACTCAATTTTCATGTATTTGTTATATAATATTTCTCCTTTGGATAAATAATTAGGCCCTATAAATATTTTTTTTCAGAATTAAACTCCAGGGTGCTTTACCACTGAGCTTCATCCCTAGTCCTTTCTCTCTCTCTCTTTTCGAAACAGGTTCTCCCTAAGTTGCTAAGGTCAGTCTTGAACGTTTCAATCCTCTGCCTCCTGAGTCTCTGGGATTACAGGCATGTGATTACAGGCATTATGCCTAGCTTATGCCATATAAAAGATTAAGTATAGCAAACACAGGGTATATGAGTTGGTATTCTAATTCCAAGCAGAAAAATCTAATTCAAATTAACATAAGCAAAAAGAAAATTTATTGAATCATGAAAACAAAAAAGTAAAGGATGGTGCAGACATGGATGACTGGTTCCAGATCAAACAATGTCATCAGATTTCTGTTTCTCGTGTCCATTTTTCTCTCTTAGAAATCTCTGGGAAGGCTTTCCACATGGGTGGCAAAGGCTACTGGTGAGTTTGAAACCCCATTAAATCCTCAAAGCTTGCAATTTCAGAAAGAATAAGATCTCTTTTACTACTCATAACAATACTTCAAGAGCTCTATTGGTCCAGAAAGGCCATTTGTGAAACTCTTATTAATATCTAGGTTGATGGGAAATAAATGGTCAGCCCATGACCAATCTTCTGCTGTCCCTAATTAAAAATTTCATTAAATCATGTGCATTGAGGGTGGGGTACTGAACAGATGAATAAGTAAGAGATGTCTACTAATCCAGTCATTTCAAATAATGGAGGATGGTGAACTAAAGGCTTTTTCATATGTACTACATACATAGGCTTACTAATCAAACAATTTGCTGATATTCAATAAGGAGTGGCTGGTACCTAAATGTTTTCTTTCCTATACTTGTTATAATCAGAGTGTTTCTCTATTATGAATTCTCTGATGTCGTCTGAGAGCTGAGGCACAGCTAAAATTATTCCCACACTCATTACATTTATAGGGTTTCTCTCCAGCATGAATTCTCTGGTGTAATCTAAGGGACAAGATTTGATGGAAAGCCTTCCCACATTCATTACATTCATAGGGTTTCTCTCCTGTATGAACTCTCTGATGTTGATTAAGGTAGGAGCCACAGCTGAAGGCCTTCCCACATTTGCTACATTCATAGGGTTTCTCTCCCGCATGACTTCTTTTATGGTGAATTAGAACTAAAGCATCACTGAAGGCTTTCCCACATTTACTGCATTCAAATGGTCTCTCTCCAGTATGAATTCTATGATGGCGATTAAGTTGTGAGTCAGTCCTGAAGAACTTGCCACACTTGATGCACTCATAGGGCTTTTCTCCGGTATGAATTCTCTGATGCTGATTAAGGTGTGAGCGATAGCCAAAGGTCTTCTCACATTCATTACATTTGAAGGGTTTCTCTCCTGTGTGAATTCTTTGATGAAGAGTGAGGGCTATGCGTCTGCTGAAGGCCTTTCCACACTGATTACATTCATAAGGCTTCTCTCCAGTGTGAATCCTCTGGTGCTGATTAAGGTGTGCACTCTGTCTGAAGGCTTTGTTACATTCCTTACATTCATATGGTTTCTCTCCTGTGTGAATTCGTTGATGTTCAACAAGGAAGGCATAACGGCTAAAGGCCTTCCCACATTCATTGCAAGCAAATGGTTTCTCTCCAGTGTGGATTCTCTGGTGCTGAGCCAGGTGTGCGCTCTGCCTGAAGGCTTTGTTACATTCCTTACATTCATATGGCTTCTCTCCAATATGAGTTCTCTGATGTTCACTGAGAAAGAAGTCATGGCTAAAGGCTTTCCCACAGTCACTGCATGCATATGCTTTCTCTCCACTGTGAGTTCTCTGAGGTTGAGTAAAGAATGAGTAACAGCTAAAGGCCTCGCCACATTCATCATATTCATGGGTTAATTTTCCAAAATGATTATGTTGAGTTGGATGTTCAGTGAGTAATGAGTGGATACTTAAGAGATTTGAAAAATCATTACTTTCATAAGGTTTCTCACCAGAAGGAATTCGTGTATCTTTACTAAAGTGAGTACTCTGATTCAGTTCTCCATATTCATTACCTATCAAAGATTCCTTCTCAGCATGGAGTCTTTTATATTCAATTATGACTGAATTTGGGGGGAAGAACTTATCATAAATATCAAATTTATGTGCTTGTTTTCCTGTGGGAATTCTCTGTTGTGTTAAAAGTACTGACTTCAGGGGGATCCTTCTTCCAGAATTATTATATTCATTGCCTCTTTTCCCAGTAGAGATGTCCTTAAGAGTTGTCATTTGCCTGAAATGGCTCTCCTGATTTCCCCGATGCCACTCAAACCGCTCATATTTACAGGCTTCTCTGAAACTGGAGCATTCAAGGTCATGACTTGTGAGTCTTTCTGTTATCATCCCCTGGGATATTTCTTCCTCATCAATGAACAATTTTGGAGACAATTCCTTGATTTCACACCAAGACTCCCAGTCTGAAAAATATCAAGAAAATAAATGTCTTCTTCTTCCCTTCACTAGGAGAAAATAAATTGTTAAAGAAGGAAAGAATTTAACTGGGGGAAAGGAGAGAATAAAATACATGGTTCTAACATCTCCCAAACAGGGCCATGCAATATGAACTAAGTACAAAGAACAAAGAGGTTGATAGAGGAGATCATATGTGTTGGGGAGGCAGTGATAGCAAATCAGGTACGAAGTAGGGCCTAAGAGGTAGACAAAGCTGAATGCCAGAAAGATAGGGAATTGAGGATGATTGATTAAGTCCTGATTGTTTTACCTGCCTATAGTCTTTAAACACTCCAGTCCATCCTACACTGATATATACATATAACTGAAAGTTCTGTGAGGGCAGGGATTGATGTTTACTCCTTTTCCTTCCTATGGTGGCATCTACTGCCTTAAGCAATGACATGGATGCTGCCAGATTAATATCTTGTAATATTTTCCACTAATGCTGTTCAACAACTTCTAAGATTTTATCAGGGTCTAGAGAAAAATTATTATTGTTTTAAGTATCTTGAAAAAATAAGATGATCAATTTTTCTCATAGAGAGAAAAATGATGCCTGCTAAGTAGACAATACTATCAGGAAAGGATCTTAGTTGGGACAAGGTGAAATGAAAGCTTTTTTAAAAAATGATCTAAAAAAAAGAGAAAAATAAGAAAGTTCTTTTTATGTCACCCCCATAACAATTAGGCAATATATTAAAATGTACAGAATCTATGACTATATATGCCCAGGACCTACTAGAGGGAAAAACGTCTGACATAGTGTCCTCCCTTTTATAAACTCTAAAGGGAGAGATAAAACTTGTGCACACAATGATTCAATGTGGCACATAATGAAAGACTAGATAATAATGAGATAGATCATTATTAGAATAAATGTTGGGAAAAAAGAGAGCAAAATTCACTAAGGAACGATTTGGCTTCCAAAATATGGCTACTATTTTACTAACTGAGCCACTTTCAAATTAGGATATATTGAGGCATTACTTTAGAACTGCACATGTCAGTGTGTTGGAGTTAATGAGATGGAATCTTTCCAATGACAGTTTATCATCTGTTGAAAAGAAAATCTTCCTCCAGACTACATCAGCACAAAACTCAAAAGCAAAAAACAGATGATGTATGTATCTATATCTTCCTTCTTTCCAACAAAACCAGGTAAAGCCCCCAACCTTGTCAGTTCTCCTGTGCACAGTCTTGGATCCTCTCCTACCTTGGCCCCTATCAAAGTCCAGCCTGAGGGGGCTTTGTTCACTTGTTTTCTGTTAGGTTCTAAATGTTGTTCATTCTTTCCTCAGAAATGTGACTTTTGTTCACTTGCCTACTCTCCCAGACTTCCTGTCCTGTTATAGGACAGCTATGTCCAGGCCCATTATATTCCTTCTTGCCAATAAAAATTTTTTCTCTACTCCAGGCAAATGTATAAAATTAAAAAAATTATACAATATCTAAGTGTTATTCCAAGTAAAAGAAGCCTAAAGGGGGAAGACTACAGGTATTTTCCAACATGGGGGATTCTGAGGTGCCTGGAGTGCCAACCTCTTTTTCTTTCTTTTCTCTCTCTCTCTCTTTTCTTTTCTTTTCTTCCTTTCTTTTTAAGGCATATGAATACTGGAGCAGAATGAATTCCACATGGGAGAATGTCCTCGGCAAATTATAGAGCAGGAAATAATTATTGTATGTGTGGAAGATATATTTACTGTAATCAGAGTAGAGATTTACTTAGAAGCCAATGATATCATAATAGCATTCAACAAAAAGAGAAGAATATTCACCTATATCAGTAGCTGAGGAGAAAAAGGAAATTATGGATTCAGGTAAAGCAGAACAGAATCAAATGGAAACCCATGTGGCACAGTAAAACAACACTGCCTTTGAAGCCAGGCAAAGATGGGATTGAATTCTATCTCTGCATCTAGGTAGCTACCCTTAACAAACTGATAAACCTACTTCTTGAGCCTCAGTTTTCTATTTGGCAAAATGAGGTCACCTTGCAAGTATGTTATGAGAACAAGAGATAATATATTTATAACACATGTGCCAGTGTTGGGCTCATTACAGATCCTCAGTGATGCTTATAAGATAATCTGTACTCAGTAATTCTTGTACCCATACCACTAGTAGGCACAGATATTATTACTACATCAATGTTTGAGTAGGGATTATGCAACTAGATAACTGTCAAGTGATAAGACAGAAAATAGGAAAGGTAAATTCTCTGGGATTAAAATCAATCCAGGCAATGTAATTGATATTTGAGATATATAATTCCCAGGTAGTTATATTCTGTAACTAGATGGAAGTTAGAACGGAGTATGATCAACTTTGGATCCAATCAGAACCATATGGTAAGTAGGCTGATCTATGGCATTAGAAGAGGAAAAGTTCTTACTAGATCATGGACCTAGTCTCCCACATGCTGATCTGGTGGGCAACGGACAAACTGATATACAGCCAGCCCTCTGTATCTGCAGATTGTACATCCATGGATTCAACCAACTGTGGATTGAAAATATTAGAAAAAAATGTATTTGTACTAAACATTCATAGACATTTTTCGTGTCATTGTTCCCCAAACAATATAGTCCAACACCTTACATAACATTTATATTGTATTAGGCATTATAAGTAATATAGAGATTATTTCAATTATATGAGAGGATGTGTATAAGGGATTTGAGTTTCCAAGGGTTTTGGAATCCACAGGGGACCTGGATCCAAAAGCCTGCAGATACTAAGAGACAATTATATTGAAAAAGTAAATCATTATATTACTTGCATGAAACCCAGGAAATTCTATTGGGAAATCTGGGGAGAAAAACCTGGGACCTATGGGGAAATCTCAAGAAGGAAAATGAGGTTAATTGCTAACATGCAAATTATGTTGCAAAGAATAGCTAGACCAATGACATAGACAATCCCCTTCTTTAAAAGACTATCTAGGGCTTTCTGCACAGAACCAGGTCCAAGTCCCAGAGCCAGCACGGCGAGCTCTGGACCACAGGCGCTTCAGGGACCAGGAGGGGGCAGCCAGGGACTTCCCCCAAGCAGCCCGGCTCCCTCCGGCGGGAGGCGCCTTTCAAGGCTAGCTTCTCGGACCAGACCGCCCAGTGAGAGCCTTTCTACACAGAGCCAGCCACAAGTCCCCGAGCCAGCAAGGAGCTCCGACCCGCAGGCAGACTCTGAGACCAGGGCAGGGCAGCCAGAGACTTCTCCAGGCGGCCCTGCCCCCTCCAGCTGCAGGCTCTTTCCATGGGGCGATCCAAGATGGTGGACTAGAGGGTGACTGCATCTCCTGTCGCTCCAGAACCCAGGATTCAAGAAGGGGAGGCTTTGAGAGACTTGGACTAAAATAGGGCAACGGGGTGAGTCTCCCCAACCCGGTGAAGCTCGGCCTGGGTGGCAGGCCCAGATAGGGGCGGCTTATCAGAGCAGGGCAGGGCAGCTAGAGTCTTCCCCAGGTAGCCCTGCTCACTCCGGTGGTGGGCTCCTCCCACACGGCCAGCTTCTCGGAGCAGGCCACCCAGTGAGAGCCTTTCCGCACAGAGCCAGCTCCAAGCCTTGGAACCAGTAGCAGACTAGGGGCAGCTTTCTTCGGAAGCACTGCATTATCAAGTTCCTCCAAGACTTCAGGCCATGGAAGGCTGGGAGGTGATACACTGGAAATCTACAGGGACACTATAAGTCAATAGAGAAAATCTACAATATCTCAGAGTCCCACTGACATCTGACCAATATGAGAAAACAAGGGAAGAAAATGTCCCAAACAAACCTAGATACTATATCAATAAAAATGACAGCACAGCAGAAGAAATGTCAGAAAGGGAGTTCAGAATGTACATAATTAAAACAATCAGGGAAGCAAACGAGGAGATGAAAGAGCAAATGCAGGCATTGAAGGAGGAGATGAAAGAGCAAATGCAGGCATTAAATGATCGCACCAATCAACAGTTAAAAGAGCAAATATGGGAAGCAAGAGATCATTTTAATAAAGAGTTAGAGATACTGAAAAAAAAAACAAACAAACAGAAATCCTTGAAATGAAGGAAACAATAAACCAAGTTAAGAACTCCATAGAAAGCATAACCAATAGGATAGAACACTTGGAAGACAGAACCTCAGACATTGAAGACAAAATATTTAATCTTGAAAACAAAGTTGACCAAACAGAGAAGATGGTAAGAAATCATGAACAGAATCTACAAGAATTATGGGATATCATGAAAAGGCCAAATTTAAGAATTATTGGGATTGAGGAAGGCTTAGAGAAACAAACCAAAGGAATGAACAATCTATTCAATGAAATAATATCAGAAAATTTCCCATATCTGAAGAATGAAATAGAAAACCAAGTACAAGAGGCTTATAGGACTCCAAATATACAAAATTACAACAGACCCACACCAAGGCACATTATTATGAAAATACCTAACATACAAAATAAAGACGGAATTTTAAAGGCTGCAAGAGAAAATAATCAAATTACATTCAGGGGGAAACCAATAAGAATATCAGCAGATTTTTCAATCCAGACTCTAAAAGCTAGAAGGGCCTGGAAAACATTTACCAAGTCCTGAAAGAAAATGAATGCCAACAAGAATCTTATACCCAGCAAAACTTACTTTCAGATTTGATGACGAAATAAGATCCTTCCATGATAAACAAAAGCTAAAGGAATTTACAAAAAGAAAGCCGGCATTACAGAACATTCTCAGCAAAATATTCCATGAGGAAGAGATGAAAAACAACGATGCAAATCAGCAATGGGAGGAACTAATCTAAAGGATTAGCCAAATAAAGGAGAAAGCAAATCATGTCAAAAAACAAAAATGAGTCAAATGACTGGGAATACAAATCATATCACAATAATAACCCTGAATGTTAATGGCCTGAACTCATCAATCAAAAGACATAGACTGGCAGATTGGATTAAAAAGAAAAATTCAACAATATGCTGCCTGCAAGAGACTCATCTCATAGAAAGAGATACCCATAGACTAAAGGTGAAAGGATGGAAAAAAACATACCATGCACACAGACACAGCAAAAAAGCTTGAGTATCCATCCTCATTTCAGATAATGTGGACTTCAAGCCAAAAGTAGTCAGAAGGGATAAAGAAGGACATCACATACTGCTTAAGGGAAGCATAAATCAGCAAGACATAACAATCATAAATATCTATGCCCCGAACATTGGCTCATCCATGTACGTCAAACAAATCCTTCTCAATTCCAGAAATCGAATAGACCACAACACAATAACACTAGGCGATTTTAACACACCTCTCTCACCACTGGATAGATCTTCCAAACAAAAATTGAATAAAGAAACCATAGATCTCAATAACACAATCAACAATTTAGACTTAACCGACATATATAGAATATACCATCCAACAAAGAACGAATACACTTTCTTCTCAGCAGCACATGGATCCTTCTCTAAAACAGACCATATTTTATGCCACAAAGCTACTGTTAGCAAATACAAGAAGATAGAGATACTACCTTGTACTCTATCAGATCATAATGGATTGAAATTAGAAATAAATGACAGAATAAAAAACAGAAACTTCTCCAATACCTGGAGATTAAATAATACACTATTATATGATGAATGGATAACAGAAGACATCAGGAGGGAAATAAAAAAATTCTTAGAAGTGAACGAGAACAAAGACACATCATATCAAAATCTCTGGGACACTATGAAAGCAGTACTTCGAGGAAGATTTATTTCATGGGGCGCATTCAACAAAAGAAGTAGAAATCAACAAATAAACGACTTAATACTACAGCTCAAAGCCCTAGAAAAAGAAGAGCAGACCAACACCAAAAGTAGTAGAAGACAGGAAATAGTTAAAATCAGAGCCAAAATCAACAAAATTGAAACAAAAGAAACAATCGGAAAAATTAACAAAATAAATAGTTGGTTCTTTGAAAAAATAAACAAAATTGATAAACCCTTAGCCACACTAACAAAGAGAAAGAGGGAGAAAACTCTAATTACTAAAATTGGAATGAACAAGGAAATATCACAACAGACACGAGTGAAATACAAAACATAATTAGAAGCTATTTTGAAAATCTATACTCCAACAAAACAGAAAACCTCGAAGACATCAACAAGTTTCTAGAGACATATGAATTACCTAAACTGAACGAGGAGGACATACACAACTTAAATAAATCAATTTCAAGCAATGAAATAGAAGAGGTCATCAAAAGCCTACCAAAAAAAAAAAAAGTCCAGGACCAGATGGGTTCTCAGGTGAGTTCTACAAAACCTTTAAAGAAGAGCTCATTCCAAAACTCCTCAAAGTATTCCATGAAACAGAAGAGGAGGGAACCCTCCCAAAATCATTCTATGAAGCCAATATCACCCTGATACCTAAACCAGACAGAGACACATCGAGGAAAGAAAATTTCAGACCAATATCCTTAATGAACATCGACGCAAAAATTCTCAACAAAATTTTAGCAAATCACATACAAAAATATATTAAAAAGATAGTGCACCACGATCAAGTGGGTTTTATCCCAGGGATGCAAGGTTGGTTCAACATCAGGAAATCAATAAATGTCATTCACCATATCAACAGACTTAAAATTAAGAATCACATAATTATTTCTCAATAGATGCAGAAAAAGCATTCGATAAAATACAGCATCCCTTCATGCTCAAAACACTAGAAAAAATTGGGATAGCGGGAACATTCCTAAACATTGTAAAGGCCATCTACACTAAGCCCATGGCCAATATCATTCTAAATGGTGAAAAAATGAAAGCATTCCCCCTAAAAACTGGAACAAGGCAGGGATGCCCTCTTTCACCACTTCTATTCAACATTGTCCTTGAGACTCTAGCCAGAGCAATTAGACAAACCAAAGAAATTAAAGGGATATGAATTGGAAAAGAAGAACTCAAACTGTCCCTGTTCGCTGATGACATGATTATATATTTAGAGGAACCAGGAAATTCCACCAGAAAACTTTTAGAACTCATAAGTGAATTCAGTAAAGTAGCAGGTTACAAGATCAATGCTCATAAATCCAATGCATTTTTATACATAAGTGATGAATCTTCAGAAAGAGAAATTAGGAAAACTACCCCATTCACAATAGCCTCGAAAAAAAAATACTTGGGAATCAATCTAACAAAAGAGGTGAAAGACCTCTACAATGAGAACTACAGAACACTAAAGAAAGAAATTAAAGAAAACCTTAGAAGATGGAAAGATCTCCCAAGTTCTTGGATAGGCAGAATTAATACTGTCAAAATGGCCATACTACTTAAAGTGCTATACAGATTCAATGCACTTCCAATTAAAATCCCAATGATGTACCTTACAGAAATAGAGTAAGCAATTATGAAATTCATCTGGAAGAATAAAAAACCCATAATACCTAATGCAATCCTCAGTAGAAAGAGCGAAGCAGGGGGTATCGCAATACCAGACCTTCAACTCTATTACAAAGCAATAGTAACAAAAACGGCATGGTATTGGTACCAAAGTAGACAGGTAGATCAATGGTACAGAATAGAGGACATGGACACAAACCCAAATAAATACAATTTTCTCATACTAGACAAAGGCTCCAAAAATATGCAATGGAGAAAAGATAGCCTCTTCAACAAATGGTGCTGGAAAAACTGGAAAACCATATGCAACAGAATGAAAATAAACCCCTATCTCTCACCCTGCACAAAAATCAACTCAAAATGGATCAAGGACCTCGGAATCAGACCAGAGACCCTGCATCTTATAGAAGAAAAAGTAGGTCCAAATTTTCAACTTGTTGGCTTAGGATGAGACTTCCTTAACAGGACTCCCATAGCACAAGAAATAAAAGCAAGAATCAACAACTGGGATAGATTCAAACTAAAAAGCTTTCTCTCAGCAAAGGAAACTATCAGTAATGTGAAGAGAGAGCCTACAGAGTGGGAGAATATCTTTGCCACTCATACTTCAGATAGAGCACTAATTTCCAGAATCTATAGAGAACTCAAAAAACTCTACACCAAGAATACAAATAATCCAATCAACAAATGGGCTAAGGAAATGAACAGACACTTCACAGAAGAAGATCTACAAGCAATCAACAGATATATGAAAAAATGTTCAACATCTCTAGTAATAAGAGAAATGCAAATCAAAACTACCCTAAGATTCCATCTTACCCCAATTAGAATGGTGATTATCAAGAACACAAGCAACAATAGGTGTGGGCGAGGATGTGGGGGAAAAGGTACACTCATACATTGCTGGTGGGGTTGCAAATTAGTGCAGCCACTCTGGAAAGTAGTATGGAGATTCCTCAGAAATCTTGGAATGGAACCACCATTTGACCCAGCTATCCCACTTCTTGGCCTATACCCAAAGGACTTAAAATCAGCATACTACAGAGATACAGCCACATCAATGTTCATAGCTGCTCAATTCACCATAGCCAGATTGTGGAACCAACCTAGATACTCTTCAGTTGATGAATGGATAAAGAAACTGTGGCATATATATGCAATGGAATATTACTCAGCCATGAAGAATGATAAAATTATGGCATTTGCAGGCAAATGGATGAAATTGGAGAATATCATGCTACGTGAGATAAGCCAATCTCAAAAAACCAAAGGATGAATGATCTCGCTGATAAGCGGATGAGGACATATAATGGGGGGTGAGAGGGGTTAGTGTTAGGGTTAGGGTTAGGTTTAGGGTTAGGGATAAGGAGGGTGGTAAGAATGGAGGAAGGAAGGATTGTATAGAGGGAAAAGAGGGGTGGGAGGGGTGGGGGGAAGGGAAAAAATAACAGAATGAATCAAACAACATTACCCTATGTAAATTTATGATTACACAAATGGTATGCCTTGACTCCATGTACAAATAGAGAAACAACATGTACCCCTTTTGTTTACAATAAAAAAAAAAAGACTATCTAGGGCTATACTGTCTAATATAGTAGCCACTAGCTATAAGTGGCAATTTAAATATTTAAATTAATTAAAATTAAAAACTTAAAAATTCATCTCCTCAATTCCACTCGACACAAAGTGGTTAACCAAATGTGGCTAATGTCTACTGTATTGGAAAACACCGTCTTAAGATTATTTCCACCATTACGGAAAATTTTAACACTGGATAGAGATCCAAGTTAATATGACAATGATCTTATGGTTAATGAGGAAAGACAGAAAAGCAGGGACAGTTAAAAGAAAATCAGAAGAGTTTTGAAAAGAGGAAAAAGGATAATGATCAGAACAATCTTATACATCTCAGTAAGCTGAGGAGTACGAAAATAAAGAAAAGTACCTGGATTTAGTCAAACTCTATAGAGGGGCAGAAGTTAGGTTTCAAGTTGCCAAGACAGTGGGAAATAATTTGAAGTAAAGGCAGTAAGAGATTACAAATGGCATCTATTACAAGAGAGGAAGTATGGTTTGCAGGAACGCTAAAAAGGTTCTGTAAAATGTTATAAATGTTAAAGAAGATTTAAACAAGCAAATGTAAGATATAATTGCACCAAAAGAAAAAGTAATATGTGCATACTTTTACCTCATGTTAATTAAATCAGGTAAATTCCAATCAGAATTCTGCAAGGATTTTATTTCTGAGCTTAGAAAATTAAAGAACACATGGACAAAATTATCAATACTATAAAATAAAATTCTGAAGAAAAGATGATGTTTTAGAACCCATAATATGGCCCAAGACATTGCATTTCCTCCTTTCAAAAACTTGGTGAAAGAGTGAAACCAGGTGACTTGTAAAAGTCTCTGTCATTGTAGGCAATGTCAACAGAAAATCACCTGAATCATAAATACTAATGTGATACGGTGAACAGAGTAAAGCAGACCATGAATCTGCTAATCACATCTGGTTGAAGGGAAGCTCACAGGGAGAATATATGGAAGGATTTCCATATCATTTTGGATCTGTCTAAACACTACAGCTAAGAATCTGCATTAGATTATTTTTCTTTTTAAACAAATACACAATTTTAAAATATAAAAAATAAAAATATTCTTTCCAAAATATCCCCCAAGACCACAACCACTGTTAGCTAATGCCAACATTTAACATCCTCCTAGAATTCTCTTTCCCTGTAGAGATAAATAAATACAATTTATATATACATACACTATTTACAACCTGCTTTTCCCCCCCATAAAACACCACAGATAGCTTTCAGTGTCAGCATAAATAAAACTACCTCTTTCAAAGGCTGAATGAACCATACGTCAGGTAATAAAACAACTAATAACAGATTTTTGCATTTGTATCTCCCAAACTAAATTACTTACAAGCCAAGAATGAGTTCTGCCCTCAATTTATTTAGTACAGTTACATTTGGTGTTTATAATTACATGCTTAAATATTTAATTAATTAAGTGCTAAAAGAAAATTGTTTTAATGAAAACTATGTTGAAAGTTTTAGAGAAAAATAGGATAGAAGTGAGTTGCTTAAAACCTGTTTTTGAGTTAGGTAAGAAATCAAACTGTAAACACCTGATTAAAAGCAAAACTCTAAAGAATTCTGTACCCATGTTGGACTGTAATGTTTTGTACTATACATCATACATTATGAGTGTGATTTATTTAAGAAAGATGGAGGCTGAATTCCAATCAAAAGATCATATTCAAATAAAAAGCACTGGCTCTGTATCAAAAGGCTAATGAAGGAGCTGAAGATGTAGCTCAGTAGTACAGCAGATGCTTAGGATGTGCAAGGCCATAGGTTCAACCCCCAGTAACAAAAAGAAAGGCTAATGAATGTCCATTTACATGTTTTAAAGTTAAACATATAATATTTATCTATTTATTTATTTTAATTTATATATATATATATATTAGTTGTTGATGGTCCTTTATTTTATTCATTTATATGCAGTGCTAAGAATCGAACCCAGTGCCTCACACATGCTAGGCAAGCACTCTACCATTGAGCCACAACCCCAGCCCTAAAAATATAATATTTACTTAATTAATTATAAATTGATGTTTATAATTACATGCTTAACATAAACATAAAGATATATATGCCTCACATATATACATTTACATATGTGTCTTTTTGTGAAACACGTATGTATTTTTAAATATATGTTTTTATTATTCCTTGTAGTCAACATTTTAAAAAATTAATCACTTAGAAATTAAATACTAAGGGCATGGATTGTAGCTCAGTGGTAGAGTGCTTGCCTACCACGTGTGATGCACTGGGTTCAATACTCAGCCCCACATATAAATAAATAAAAGTTCATCAGCAACTAAAAATATATACATACATATTTTAAAAACGTTCCTAAAAAAATAAATAAAATACTAAGGAATAATCTTGGTTAAATTATATTGTTATATTGTGTACATGTACAAATCCCAACTATTATATACAACTATAACGCACCAATAAAAATAATGGGAAAGTAATCAAATAAACAGCATCTAATAATGTGTTTCTGCATAATTTTGTATTTCTCCAAGATCCATTTCTAATAGTAGAAGCATTAAACTGTACATATTTAAAATATTAATATTCACTGTCAGTCAAATTGCCTTCTGAAAAGTTTATCAATTAACAGTATAGGAAGAGCACATCTCAAAACTCACCCACACTGGCTAACATCATCTAAAATCATTGCCTACATAAGTAAATAGCTCACTCTTCTTGCAATTTTGATTATAAAACTGAGTATCTTTTTATGCAAATTTGTATATCTTTTATATATTTTATGGTGTCTTTTTGGTGAACTCCTTATTCATTTGCTTTGCATACATTTTAATTGAACTATATATCTTATAGGTGATTTGTAGAAGTTATTTACATATTTAGGGTATTAAGTTTATATAAGTATTTTTCCCTTAAATCATCACTTTTTGTTGTTGTATGTCCTCTTCATTTATATTACTTTTGATAAAAAAATTAAAAACTGTATAAACCGAAAGATTTCAATTTTTCCAATATAGATTCTAGCTTTGATGTCATTCTAGGAAGAACTTTCTAAAAACGAGTATTATACAAATATTATTCATAACTTTAAAGAAACTCTCTTTGCCTCATTGATTTGAAAAGCTACTCTTCTTACTCTAAATTCTCATATAAACCTGAATGTTACACTGATCTACTCATTGTTCTTATGCTTTCTATATTTTCTATACTGTTCCACTAGTTTATTTCACTGTTCTGATATGAGATCAATCAGCAAAATTCTTACATATTAAAAACTGAATCAGTTTATTAAATTTAATAATCCATATGATTAAACAGGCAACTCAGAAAGGTTGGCAATAGAAAAAAATATGAACTTATATAATTTCTATAAGTTTTCTTCTATTTATTTATTTGGTACTGGGGATTGAAAAACTGGTGCTGGGGCTGGAGTTGTGGCTCAGAGGATTTGATCCTCAGCAACACATAAAATAAATAAAGGCATTGTGTCCATCTACAATATGTATATATATGTATATGTTTATATACATATTTATATAAATATATAAACATATATACATGTTTATATACATCTATATGTATATAGTATACATATGTATATATTTATTTTATTTTTTTTTTATTTTTTATTTTTATTTTTTTGGGTGCTGGGGATCAAACCCAGGGCCTTGTGCTTACAAGGCAAGAACTCTACTAACTGAGCTATCTCCCCACCCCTATATTTTTTTTAAAAAAAGAAAAACTGGGGTGCTTTTTCACTGAGTTACATCCCCATCCCTATTTATTATTTAGTTCTGGAATAGGGGCTCACCAAGTTGCTTAGGGTCTCCCTAAGTTGCCAAGGCTGGTATTGAACTTCGGATCTCCTGCCTGAACCTCCCAAGTAGTTGGAATTACAGGCATACACCATTGAGCCTGGCCCATTAAATTTTTATAGAAGAAAATAAGTTGCAGTAGAGAAAAATTAATCACCTCAAAAGATGCTGGAAATATAAATCCCTGCTAATTAAAATACATACTTTAAGCAAAGAATAAAAGAAAATAGTCACATTTAAGGTTTAAACAATCCCCTGATGTCAGAAAGAATAAAAACTGACTGTAACTGTTAGGCACAGGATGAGGAAACTGATTGATATAGCCAAATTAAAAAGAAGAAAAAACAAAGAAGATATAAATACTAGAAAAGAAACTATATCTAGTAAACATTTTTCCTTTTCCTCCTAAGTACACAAAAATTGCATCTGCCAGCTTTCCCTTGTAGCCATGTAAGTTTTGGCAAATCAGAAGTGATAGACATCACAAATGTCACTTCCAAGCTAGCCCATTAAAAATGTCCTGAGAGATCCCTCAACATCCATCCATCTTTACTTTTTTTTCTCTTTTTGTGTGTATGTGTGTCTGAAACTCCTCTCTGCCCCTCCCCTTTCTTTTCTCTCTTTCTCTTTCTCCCTCCCTGTCTTGCTGGCTTCAGTAGAAGACTCCAAGGAGATGATGATGCAAACAGACAAAAGGATGTTGTCAATCTGAATGACAGCATGCAGCAGAGGCCCCAGATAATGGCATACTGGATTATGACATGTCTAAAAAAATTCTTTACATTTTTATTCACTAAGACTTTGTTAAAGCAATTATCATTCTCTAACAAATTCAGAGAAGTGAATAAAATAGTACAATAAGCTGGCTAGACAGATGATAAATACAGGCAAATTAATGCTCTATGTGCCAGTGATAACTACTTAGGACACTAAACAGAAATTAAGCTTACTAAATTAAGGAAAACAGTATAGCACTGGTTTATAAATAAACAAATGGAATGAAAAGCAGAGGGGAGATACAAGAGTCACACAAATATAAGAACTTGGTATACTGATGGAGGGAGCATTATCATCATCAGTGAAGTCAATAAACAGTACTGGGAAAATTCTATGTTAAAAAAACTCACACACTATATTTAAAAATTGAAGTTCACATAGATTATAGGCCAGAAGTGAAAAACAAAACCTTAAAACTACTGAAAATAAAACAGGAGAACTGGGTACATTGGTGTCTTCCTGTAATCCCTGCTACATGGGAAGCTGAGACAGGCGCAACACAAGCTTGAGGCCAGCCCAGACAAATCAGTAAGACCATCTCAAAATAAAAAATAAAAATAAAGGGCTGAGCTAGGCACGATGACAAAGGCCTATAATCCCAGTGACTCGGGAGGCTGAGATAGGAGGATCAAAAGTTCAAGGCCAGCCTCAGCAACTTAGCAAGGACCTATATCAAAAAATTTTTAAAAGGAGGGGTTGAGGGGTATAGCTCAATGGTAGAGCACCCCTGAGTTCAATCCCCGGTACTGCAAAAAACCAAAGAGGAGAATATTTTTATGACCCCAGTTACTAGGGGAAGATTTAGTAAATGAGACTATAAAGCACAAACTAAAAAGAAAAAGACGAATGAATCTGACATTAACATTAAAAACTTTTATGTTGGAAAAGCTATCACAAGTTAAAAGACAAGAGACAGTCTGGGAAAAGAAAACAAAGATACTTACTATAGAAAAATGAATAATGCTCAAAATGTATAAAAAGTTCTACAAATCAATAAAGACAAATAACAAAACCCCTCCAAAATGTGTTGCAAATAAGAACAGGCATCTCAGAAGAGAAAAACTTCAAGAACAGTGAGTGCATTCTTGGGAAGATACTCAATATCCTTAGTAAATTAAAACAACCATAATGGCAAAATTTTAAGTTAGACAATACAAAGAACAATATAAAAAAGTAAGCTAGTGAATATCAAGAAAGGAAGAAAAAGGAATCCTCATTTGCTCTCCTTCTTCTTCTCCCCCTCTTTTTTTTTTTTTTTTGGCAATGAGAATTAAGCATGGGGCACTTTACCACTGAGCCACCTGTCCAGTCCTTTTTAAGACAAGATCTTGCTAAGTTGCTTAGGACCTTGCTAAGTTGTTGAGGCTGGCTTTGAACTTGTTATACTCCTGCCTCCTAAGTTGCTATCTCATATGCTCTTCTACATATAAACTGATATAAACTTCTAAGAACAATTTGGGTATTTAGTAAATTAGAATGCAGACTTCTATATTCTAACAATTTTACTTTTAGATACAAATCCTTGAGAAACAGGGAGACATGTACATGAAAACATACCCTCCTATGTAGGACAGTAAAAAATGGAAACAACCTAAATTGACCATCAGTAGGGAAATGATTAAATAAATGTGATAAATTCAAACCATGGAATACTATATAGCAGTTAAAAAAGAATGTGTATATATATATATATATATATATGTATATGTGTATATATATATGTGTGTATGTATATATATATATAAATTTACCAAGAATAAATCTTAAAAGCAATATTAATAAAATAAGTTACAGAATAAGGTAAGAATACTACCCAGAAAAATAAAAACTAGGGCATAGGACACTTTCCTATATATTTAATTTTATCAAAAGAAAAGAACCAACATATTTCCTAAAATCTGTCTCAGGAAAGGTGACCCAAAATGGTCAATAAAAAAACATGCTCCAACATAGTGACTTTAAAGTTAAAAGGAAAAATCATCTGACAGAACAGAACAAAACATAAAACTACATATACATAAAAGAAAAATATCAAGCTGGAAACAGACTTCTTCAAAAAAACATTCAACAACAATATTATACTAAAAGTTACTTAAGGAAGAATGGCTATGAACCACGTAGAGCTTGCCAAGTTCAGGAATTAAGGTAACAAGGACAACCTACGGATGAGTAAGTGAATTAAACCTTACAGTTTCAGCACCTTCCTTTGCAGGGAAAACTGACACCAGTCAAACCTGTAAACACCTTTCTAAGATGGCAGCTCATGCTATTGGAGACACTGATAAAAATGTACAGCTCAGATCTAAGCAGTAGTAGAAAACCTCTGAGAAGAGAGAAAAAAGATTTGGACAATTTAATATTATTAAAACAACCTAAACAGAGCAAAGTTGAAATGGAGACAGTCAGAATTGAATGTTGAAACAGCAGTAAATGATAGGAGCTGAAGAGGTTTAATGAATAATGTCAAATTCACTTCAAACCTCCAAAGAAGGAAGAGAGAGATTTTTTCTAAGGATCAGGTCATCTCATCAGAACTCAGCATGATGGAAATCAACAGGGCAGGCTTGGATGATGTCTGTATCAACATAAATGGACGATTTTGTTGATATTTGCCCCAAATTAGCTAACACCTCAAGTTCCAGTAATTGTGGATAATTATGAAACAACCAGTTGTTCTCGTGCGTGTGTGGTACTGGGGATTGAACCCAGGGGCTCTCAATCACTAAGCTACATACCCAGACTTTTTTATTTTTTATTTTGAAACAGGGTCTTCCAAAGTTTCCCACGCTGGCCTCAAACTTGCAATCCTCCTGTCTCAGTCTCCCTAGTCACTAGGATTATAGGTGTGTGCCACTGTGCCGAGCAATCAGTTGGTATCTTATACTAATTCTGTAACAAAAAGCATTTTGTAACTATTAAGATAATTTTCTGATTGGGTGTAAAAGAAAAAAAGAAAAGCCAGTTCTGAACAAGGTAAAACTTGGGGAGATATTGTTTGCATGAACTGTTTTTGAGGAAATTATAGAAAACAAGTCAGTCAATCAAGAGATATCAGCAGAAGGACTGGTGGAAAACACTGAATATATTTAACTACAAAACTAAGACTAAATGAAACATTGACATAAATGGGACAGAACAGCACGTAAATGTAATATGCCCTGACGTGAAAAAGCATACAATTAAAATTTGGGAGAAGAGGGAGCATGGATAATGAACAAAATAATTTACTCAATGACACATCTGTAACATAAGAATCAAAAGATATTTTTGAAAGCTGCCCAATCAAGTAACAGAAGGAATAAATACTATCTAAAGAAATAGCACTATGCAGGGCATGGTGGCACATGCCTATAATCCCAGCCTCAGCAAAAGCAAGGTGCTAAGCAACTCAGTGAGACCTTGTCTCCAAATAAAATGCAAAATAGGGCTGGAGATGAGGCTCAGTGGTCGTGTCACTGAGTTCAATCCCTGGTCCCTCCCCCAGAACCCCCCCACAAAAAAAAAAAGAAAAGATGAGAAAAAGAAAAGAAAAAAAAAGAAACAGCACTATAAACAAAAGAAGAATCTTAATTAAGGCTACAGACTTAAACATTAAAAAAGCAAAGACTTCAGAAACATGATATATGAAAGTTTTTTTTTTAACTAAAAACTAAAACCCAGAAAATAGAATACACAGAATTAAACCCCAAAATATAAAAAATGTAACTGGATGTGTACCCATTAAAATGAAAAGGTATTCGGGTGGTTCACAAAGGAAAATTTGAATCTGTATTCATAAGAACCTCATTTAAAACAAGTGATTCAAAAAAGTTGAAAATAAAAGGCTGGGTAAAGGCCCTGAATGAAGCATAAAAAGTCAAGGAAACAGATTCTCCCCTGCAGCCTTAGGAAGGAACACAGGCTGGTAACGTCCTGTAAAACATATTTTTGACTTCTGACCTCCAGATGTATAAGGTAATGTATCTGTGTGGTTTTAGATCATTAAATGTGTATATTTATTATTGCAGCAATAGAAAAGTAATACAGAAAGCAGACAACCTTTCTGGGGAGGAATCTGTCAAGTCCTAACAAAACTACAAGTGTACTTATTCAGCAACCCCACATCTAGGGGGGTTTATCTTAAGATAAAGCCTCAACAATGTGAAAATTATATGCATAAAGTTATTAAACACAACATTGTTTATAATAAAAAAATACTGGGCTGGGGCTGTAGCTTAGTGGTAGAGTGCTTGCCTAGCATGTGTGAGGCACTTGGTTCACTTCTCAGCACCACATAAAAATAAATAAATAAAATAAAGATATTGTGCCCGTTTACAACTAAAAAAAAATGTTTAAAAAATAATAATAAAATACTGCAAACAGCCTAAAGGTCCATACATTAGAGTGGTTGAACAATTCATGATTACATGCACATAATGAAGGGTTAAACAGCTGTTAAAATGCAAAAGATCATGAAGTTATATAGAGTGAGTTCCTGTGTACATGATTATGTGGACAAAGAAAAATGCAGAGTATCTACAATGTGCTATGTTTTACCTACGAAAGAAGATACAGGAAACTATACATACATCTGTAGTTTGAATGTAGTCAGTAAATTTGTATCTCACAGATTAATAACTAGAAAATTCAGTACATATATTTTACGTGTAACTAAAATTGAGCAAGTAAGTAAATATACTTTCTCATTGTCAGAAAAGGAAATTACAAATAAGTAAAAGAGGAAGGCTACAATAAACCCAGCTTAGAGCTATACCAGAGTCAAATTATTAATATAAGTGAAGAGTTTTAATATGTAAAAAGACAGAGGCAGAAATAAAAATAAAAGTGTTATTTCCTATTTCTGTCTGCTGTGATGGCCTGATAGCAATGAGGACACCCAGAACCCAGACTTTAGTTTCTAAGCATCATTTACCACAAAAGAAACCAGGTTTCTTGGAGAAGTGACAGATTCAAGGTTGGGGCAAGGAAAACAAGATGAACCTGGGATACTTTGTAGTGCCAGAAGGAAGGAAGTGCTCAAAAAATGGAGAGGGACATGTGAAAAGCTCAAAGGAACCAACATGGAGATTCCAATGGCCAAAACTGGAACAAACGGAACAACAAAATAATGATTCGTTGGATTTAAGTCACAGAAAAAAAACCCATAAATCTAGAAATATAAAGATGAATCTCTTTAAATTCTATGAAGTCATTATTTCATAGAAAAAAATGCATAGGGGCTGGGGATATAGCTCAGTTGCTAGGTTCAATCCTCAGCACTGCCAAAAAAAAAAAAAATGCATGAATTTCTAAATATAATTGAATACATAAGTAACATATACATAAAAAATACATAAGAAACAGTTCTTCCATACAGAATAATCCTATTTTTATATGTGCATACATACTTATAAGAATATACATATATGTGTATACATATATACAAGACTATATACATATTCCTGTGGTGTTAAATAAGCAAAAGTTTTATAAGAAACTGAATAGTCTCAAGGTATCTCCCCCAAGATATTTACTAATTATAAATAGAAAAACAAGAACTTTATAATGGAAAAGGCACCACCTTCACTAGGTAAGCAAAGTCAGTATCGTAGATAATAAGGCATATTAACATTATAAATTATAAATTCTTTGGTATGATTCACTAAGAGGGACAACAACATTATTTCTGCAGCATTCTTTCAAAATATGCATACTCAATCTAACCATAAGAAAATATCAGATAAACCCAAATGAGTCCAAGTGGATGTAACGGACCATTTGTCCAGAGTGAAGCATCTCTTAAGACTCCAGGAGAGATTTCTCCACGATGAAACTGATAGTTTACTTAATGTATCTGAGTGCCTTGAGAGATTTAGATAATTCTTGGGGAATTGGGAATTGAATTAGAGATATGTTTGTAGAAAATTAAACAGAAAACAAAACAAATAAAATCTCTAGATCATTAACAACTCTGGGGAAAACAAAAAGTTATAAAGAAAAAGTAATCTTGATATATGCACAGTTTGGCTATGACTAGCATTAAATCGTCATAACAATATAAACACTGAATAATGAGAGAGTGGAAATTAATATATCTGTGTGGGTGCATATGTGTTGGGTTCAGAACAAGAAATTGCTAAACCTTAATTTTCTTAGTAAGAAGGTATTGGATAAGGATTAAATCTGAAAAAAAATCAAGAAATAGCAATATTAAACATATTTTTAGAGGCATGAAGGAAACACCAAAAGAAATTTTAAAAGAGAAGAAAGTAGTTCCCTCTAGAGAGAGAGCAACTGGAGAGCAGAATAAATGAATTGTTTTTTAAGGAAAAAAGTTTTGTAAAGCTACTGGATTTTTTTAAAAGAATGTGCACGTATATCTTTAATAATAATTTTGACAAAAGTAAAAGCTCAAAAAAGAAATCTAAAAAAAGATACAATTCTGACCATAATAGAGAAAAAGAAATGGGAAGGTTTGAGAGTTAAGGTATAGGTAGAAGACTAAAAATTGAAATTTGATAATATTGGGAGGAAAAACCCCAAGGTGTAGTTGAGGTTTCTAGGGGAGCACATGCTAAAGAGATTTTCTTGCCACCTGAAATCCAGGGAAGCCTCCTCAAGACCACTTGAGTGGGCACCTTAAATGGTCTTCCCTGCCCAGTTATCTGTCACTCACCTGCACACTGACCATGTGACATCTCTCTTTCCAACATCCAAGGTTCCTTTCCTTGCTCCAACAAGGAGATCATATTGGGCTTAGAAATGGAGAGGCCTATTTGTGGGGTAAGAAAAATGAAAGCCAGAGACAGATAGACAAATCAACACACTGCAGTTGTTCCAGGTCCCAGAACCAATTTCTTGGTTATCAGGCAAGAATTGACCTTCAAGTCTCAAAGAATGGAATAGTGCTTGTGTGGAAAATGAGGAAGATGAAGCTTCTTCCATAGCAGTGGCTCTCAAAGCTCTAGAGCAGATATAGCCATCACCTTGGCACTAGTGCGAAATGCAAATTCTCAGGCCCCAAAAGACCTACTGAATCAAAAACTACATTGGCTCTGAAGCTCTAACAGGCATCAGGATTATTGGAGGGCTTTTTAAAAGCTAGATTTCACTAGGTAAGGTGGCACACGCCTGTAATCCCAAAGGCTCAGGAGGCTGAGGCAGGGAGATCGTGAGTTCAAAGCCAGCCTCGGCAAGAGTGAGGCGCTAAGCAACTCAAAGAGACCCTGTCTCTAAATAACATACAAAACAGGGCTGGGGATGTGGCTCAGTGGTTGAGTGCCCCTGAGTTCAATCCCCAGTACTCCTCCCCTACAAAAAAGCCAGATTACTAGATCCATTCCCAGAATTCCCGATTTTGTAGATCTAGAGTGGGGTCCTAAAATTTGCATTTAACATATTCCCAGGGCTTGCTGATGTTGTTCTTTCAAACCACCATTCTACAGGGAAGGGAACTACTCATTTCCAACTCTATAAAACTACTTCCAATCACTTCTGGGAATGGAAGGTAGGAATTCAGCTAAGCACTTTCAAGATAGAGGAAGCAAAAACACTTGAGGGAAATTTTGGAATTATGGGGGAAAAACATCCTTACCAAGCCATACCAAGTTCCTGTAGTTTTCTAACATGACTTCTCTGTATAAATCCTTCTGAGATGGGTCCAACCATTCCCACTCTTCTTGGGAAAAGTATAGAGCCACATCTTTGAAGGTCACCAACCCCTGCAATAAAAATAAATTCTTGTTCACCAAGTGCTTAGATTCCCATATGATCCTAGCAAAAACTATGAATTCATCCAGAGTTCAAAACTCTAAATAATCCAGGAAAATAATTATATTAGAAAAAAATTACATGTGCCTGGCTCAGTGGTACACACCTCTGATTCCAGCAGTTCAGGAGGACAAGGCAGTAGGATCACAGGTTGGAAGCCAGCCTCAGCAACTTAGAGAGGTTCTAAGCAACTTAGCAAGACCATGTCTCAAAATAAAAAATAAAAAATAAAGAACTGGGGGTGAAGTTCAGTAATTAAGCATCCTTGAGTTCAAACCCTGGTACAAAAAAAAAAAGGAAAGAAGGAAAGAGGAAGGAAGGAAGGAAGGAAGGAAGGAAGGAAGGAAGGAAGGAAGGAAGGAAGGAAGGAAGGAAGGAAGGAAGGAAAAGGAAAGGAAGGAAGAAAGAAAGAAAGAAAGAAAAGAAGTACATGCTCAAGTTTGTAAAATACTTTGAAGGAAGAGAAATATTATAAAGAGATTCACCACTTAAAATTCTTAAACTTTAGTGAAAAAGACACATACACACACAGAAATTAACTTATAACATGAAAAAGTATAGGTATATGAGCAAGGGCTAAGTTGTTAAGTTACACATATATTCCCCAAACTGGGATATCACAGTAGAGTAGGGACGGAGGATCTTGAATTGTGCTTTAACAAAAAAGAGTATGATCTGAATTTAGACTCTTTATGTAAGGAAAATTTCCAGGACTGTATCCAGAAGAAATAAGGAAGAATAAGTAAAGAGATTTAGATAGAATTTTCTTTAGAAGATTATACCAAAAAATCTGGAAACAACTTACAGGTCCAAAAATAGAGTTTAGTCACTGAATTCTAAGCTGCATGAAAGAAAGGCTCTCTCTTTCAACTGATGGATATCCAGTGTCTATAATGAAACTAATCACATGGTAAAAACTACTTCCCACTCAGTGAAAAGACTGGTGAAATTTTCTATTTCTGTATGAAGGAATACGCAATGCTTAAAAGTGATGGGGTTCCAGTCTTTAGAATGTGTTTTCATTTCTACCAAATATAATGAAATATCAAATATGGAAATAGGGCTGAATGTGTCTGGAGAAAAAAAAATTATACAACTAGATACAATTGTGTAATTCCCATGTGTTGCTCTTTTTTCTGTGGCTGGGAGGCTGACCTACACTCACTGCCTCAATGCACTCCCTTGACACTGCTATTGTCAATTGGGTTCAACTGCTTGCAAGAGATGTAAGGGAAGTGAGTAGGTTAAATATTTATTCCAATAAGTTTCCCCCCTGAACCCCTACCCTGGGTGATCTCTGTTCTTCAATCAAAGCTCACAGTACCTGTCAGCGGCCCTCTCCATTCAATTTTCTGCTTTATGAGTCCCAGGATACAGTACCACCCTTTTCAGTTTCTTCATATCCTGATAATACCTTATAAATTGTCCCCTTTTGAGTTTCTTGCCAGAACCCCAATTGACGAACATTTTGATTTCGAAAACATAGATTCCTCAAACACTGTAAGACTACTATACTATACTTCCCTAAAAAATTCACTCTCCTGTTCTCCTGATAACTATTTCATACTGTTTCTTTCTCAATTCACCTACTTCTCCCTTGTTCACTTTGAACTTGATCCTCCTGCCTCTCTCCATACTTGCCAACCTGTATCTATACTGTATATACTCTGTCTTCTCTCTCATTATGGATAAAACTCCAGGTTCTTATGCACAGCCAATCCTTCACTTGCCCACAAAAGGACAATGTCACCTTTTTTCCTTGTATTACCAACTCTTCTCACTTTATTGGATCATTCCTATCAGTATACAAACTAGTGCAATATCTTCTACCTTATAAAGAAATATATAAATAATAAAATTCCCTTCCATGATCTCACTCTAGTTATTGTTCCATTTCTCTATTCCTCTTAATAACAAAACTCCTCCAAAGAGTTGTCTAGACCAGGGATATCCAACAGAAACATGTGAGTCACATATGTAATTCTAGATTTTTCAGTAATCATATTTTTAAAAGCAAATAGAAATAATTAAATAATATTTTTCATTTAACCAATGTATCTAGAATATTATTAAGATATAATTTAAAGATATTTAAGAGTAAATGATATAACTGATATAGAAGATTATTAATAAGACATTATTCTCTTTGTACTGAATCTTCAAATTATGGCATATATTTTACAATTATGGCATATCTCAATTTGGAGTAGCCATATGTGGCTACTGGCTACATTATCATAGGTCCATACTCTCCATCTCCATTATTCCTTCCTCCCCTTTCATTATCTCTTGAACCCACTGCAATGATGCTTTCATCCAAATTGCTCTATGAAGTAGTTCTTGTCAAACTAATCAGTCACTTTTATGCTACCAAATTCAATAGTCAATTTTCAGGCTTCATCACCTTCACTCTCTTGGAATTTAACTCACTGATGGTTCTCTTCTTAAACATTTTCTACTCTTGGCTTCTAGGACCCACATACTCTGGTTGTCCATCAATCCTTCCCTCCCCTCCCTCTCTCTGTTTCTCTCTCTCTCTCTCTCTGGTCTTGAACTCTTAGACTCAAGTGATCCTCCCACCTCAGCCTCCCAAGTAGCTGAAGCTACAGGTATGCACCACAACACTCAGTTCTTTTCAGTCTCTTGCTGGTTCCTCCTCTTCTTGTCTTGTTAAAATGTCCCCAACTTGGTCCTTGGATCTCTTTCCTACCTACATTTGCCAGAACTTTTTCCTACCTACATTTGCCAAGAATTTTATCTTGTCTCATGGCTTTAAATTCACATTTCTAGTCCTGAACGCCAAGATATATAATCAACATTCCATGTGGCCTCTCAGTATATCCAGAACTCAATTCTTGGTTCCAATAGTCTCCATCATGAATTTCTGAGTAAATGGTATGGCTATTTGTGTAGCTACCCAGCCAAAAATGATTGCAGTCATCTTTGACTTCTTTCTTCTTCTTACACTCCACAAACAATCCCTCATGAAATCCCATTTTCTATCTCCAATACATATGCAGAGTTTCTCCAGCTCTCATGCTCCCTACATGGTCCAGATTGCTATCACCTCTCACCTGGCTTACCACAGTAGTCTCCTGACTGGTCTCCCTGCTTTCACCCTATTTCCCATGCTTTCTATTTTATTTTAAAACATAAATCCAATCATATCATAAGCACTCCAATGGCTCTCCTTCACATTTAGAACAAAACTCAAAGTTCTGATGATGACATTCAAGGGCCTACATAGCTACACTATGACCTCGCAATGCTGACTCCCTCCCACCCCCTGGACACTGGCTCATTGCTATCCTGGATGAAACCAAACATGCTCCCACCATGATAACACGGTCCTTGCTATTCTTTCTACACTAGATTTCCACAAACTTACTCTTTACTTTCACTGAAGTTTTGTTTTGCTGTAGTGTCACCTCCTCAGAGAGGCCATTTTTAATCTCCCTGTTTAATAGAGTACTCAATCATACATAATCATACTCTAGCACTCATCCCCAACTCTAAAGAAGATAGTTTGGATTCATCACACATTTGAGAATAACACTAAGTAAAAAAAGATATTAAAAGTTTTGTAGAAGGATTAGATGAATAAATGGCAGAGAAGAAGGATAAAGGTGCCCCGGGCTATTTGTGATTCTCCCTGTGGCCCCAAAGTTCTGAAAAAGGAGCTGAAATTTCTGAAAACATCAACTTACCTGAGACATGACTTTACAAAGTCCAACAGCCATTTCTTCCTTCCTTTTTCAGTTTGCGTTTTTGATTAAGAACAAGTCCTAAGAAGGGAGAGTTAAGAAAAAAAATGACATCCCAGTTCTATTTTACTAGTGTAAGACCCACAAAAATAGAATTACTGCCCCTTGATGGTCTCCATAGCCTTCTTTTTATGATTTTATTCTTATAATTTTATTAATAATGCATAAATAGTTAATTGACAGGTATCATCAACTTCTTTAATTCACTGACCTAAATTAACTATTCTGTTGAAAAAGCATTTTCTGTATTATCCAACTTACCAATGATTGTTCATAAGCTGGTTAAGAATGTATCTTGTACCCAAGTTTACACAATAAATAAATCTAACTTTTACAATCAGTCATTATATCTTTAAAAAACAAGCAAACAAACAATGTCACATTTCTTCAACTTTTAAAACATTTGTCCCTAGTTGCTTGTTGGGATTAGAAGCACAGGACTGACAAACAAATATGAGATAAAAAAATCTTCTGTGAAACTGTCCATCATGAATGCTCTTCTGACAGGCAGGACTTATACTGATGTATCAAAAATACATTTTGATGAATGATGGAAAAAATACCCTTGTTTATTTCTTCAATTTCTTATCCTTTAAGTGTCCACATTAATAAATCTTACAGTCCATGTGAGACATCTTAACATGTGAAATATGCAGTGTTTACCATGGCAAATGTTTACCTTGCCAGTCGAGGGCCTGGCAAGCTGGGAAACGCTACACAATTCTCACATCCTTATATGAACAAGAATCATCCTTTCTAAGAGCTGAGGAAAAGATCAATGCCGAATTTAACCCCAAACAACACAAAACCCAACTCAACAAAATCTATAGTCTATCCCAGGGCCAACAAGTGGGTTTTGACCTGGCCCCTGGCTGCTCATCTGACCTCATGTCTTACCCCTCTCCCTTTTGCTCACCTCTCTCCAGGTACGCAGGTCTCCTAATTGTTAATCAAATACCATGGACACTCCTCCTTCACAGTGGTTACCTTTGCTTTTCCTTATTCCTGGAACACTCTTCTCCCCCAAATCAGCAAGGCTCTCTTTCCCTCTTTATTCCTGTCTGTGTTCAGCTGTTACTACATCAGAGGGGCTTTCCTGAAAATTCTATCTAAAGAGAACACCATTCCAGTCACTCTTTTCCCTTATCCTGATTTATTTTTCTTCTTAGCATGTATCATCATTGAAAATGTCACATTCATTTTGTTTATTGTTTGCCTTTCCACACAAAATTGTAAGATCCAAGATAACTAGGACTTATTTGGTTCACTGATCTATTTGAGAACGATGTCAGGCTATTCCATGTACTCAAAAATATTGGATAAATGAATAAATAAATCTTACTGTGCTTCTTGTAATATACATAGTGTTATTATATATGCTGTGCATGCCACTATCTCGTTCAATACTTAAAAAACTGCAAAGGTAGGTATTATTTTCCCCATTTTGCTGATAAGTGAAAGTGAATTCAAGATGTTTAAACAACCAACTCAGTCATAAATTCAACTGAAGTGAGACTTAAAAACTGATCTTCTGTCAAGAACCCACAATGTCTGAATGGAAAATAGTCAACAAAAATCTCTGAGGGATCTTTTCTCATGCTTTCTCTCTCCTACTCACTTTCTCTCTCTCTCCTCCTTGCTTTTCACACTCTCTCTTGGGCGCGCCCTTTCTCTTTTCCTGTCATTTTCTCTCTTACTCTGCAGGGAGATACTCTGTTTGCTTAATAAACCCTCTTATGTAAAAAAAAAAAAATCTCTGAGGAACCAGTGCCATATATTCCTTAGAGAAGCACCTTCAGATGACAGATGTTATCTATTACTCCACAGAAAAGCAGCCTGAGGAAAAAATTGCCAAACTACAATTCTAAACCAACAAAAACTGCAGCCTAAAATAAGCTGCATGTTCTCTCAGTCAATATTTTTTTTCACTCTGAAATGGGAAGTTATATTTGACCTAGAATTTAGGATCACAACCCCCAGATTCTAGGTTATACTGTACTAGCCAGCTCTAGGAATGTTAGTGCAATGCAGCTTGGAATAGTCCATAAAAGCCTCTGCAAGCTGAGAGGAGAAGCAATGTATTCTTCTTGGCATATGAAAGCAGAAGTCTTAAGTAGCATCTGCATAAAATAAATTTCTTTTAAGTTTCTGATTTTTTTTTAATTCAGAAAGCTGAGTATCCCTTGGGTAGTATATTTCTAAGTTTGAAGTGGGCCATCGGTTTCTGAAAGAAGGCAAAGGAAAAAACTTGGGTTTAATATAGCTCCCAGACCCAGGTTGATTCTTCAGTCCTTCTCTCACAGGCTACATGAACTTGGGCAAGTTAATTCATCTCTCTGAATCTTTCTTTCCTCAGTGTCGAGACTGCATGAGCCAGAATGAACTGGACATAACTTTACTATGTTCAGAGATGAATACACAACCAATGAAACTCCACATCATGTACAACCACAAGAATGGGATCCTAATTAGAACAATTTATATTCCATGTATGTATAATATGTCAAAATACACCCTGTCATGTATATCTAAAAAGAACAAATAAAAAAATAAAAAGAATGCATGAGCCAACATGTGGCTCAGAGAAGAGTCACTCTTCCTCTTGCTTAGATTCTGTACTCCCATTTGGAAAAGAAAAGAGAACATTTTTTTTAATTAACTGAGAAAATCAAAACCAAAAACTTAGCTCACATGATACAACAGAAAAAGGGCCCAGATCAGCCTCTCTCAGCACCAGACATGAAGGTTTTGACAAGGACCCATCTATAATCTCAAACTCAATGATGTAAGTGGAAGAAGACTGGGCTTTCAGGTTGTACTTTCCTCCCCTAAAAGTAGCCAGTTTGAGGATGGTCTCAATACATCGTCTTTAGACTGGGTCCTGTGTAAGGAAGCAAATCAGATTATGTTTCCATGTTTCAGTGGTCCCTGGTAGAAATCCAGAGACTATCATCTCCACCACTCTCAGAATCCAAAGCTCCCATTATTCACTCTTACAATGTGTGAAAAATCAATGTATTAATTAAAATCAAGAACTCTTCATCCAAACTGTTCAGTTTTGAGTCCTGGTTCGGTCACTTGGTAACTGTGTGAACTTGGGGAAATAATTTTAATCTTTCTGTACCTCACAATCACGAACTAGGTCCTGGACAATCAAGCCCACCATCTCACATATATGTACGAATTCTCACCCAATCACACACATATAGTCTCACAGCCACATCCATAATCACACACAGCCATATGAGCACAAAGATAGGTGGTTACACACAACAGAGACAGTTATACAGTCACACACACAATGGCACACTGCACAAGGTCATAATAGTCACAATTACTCATACAAAATGATGCCTTCAGAAACCGATGGTCATGTCACAAAATCACATCGGCTGTAATTCCAACACAGATGTATCCACACAGACAGGTGGTCAAACAGTCACCGACACACAATGTCACACCTCGGTCTCTCACAAACCTATTCACAGTAACACACAGCTACACCTGCAGGGGCGGGCGCATACAAACACACAGTTTTTCCGCCAGGGACAGATGGCCACAGTCACACAAGCACACACAGGCACGCACACATACCGGGAGACACAAGATAAAATTCTGTCACACCCGCAGCCCGTCACATAGTTGTACCCAGTGGCACTGACACAGACTGGCACACAACCTCTTCAGCTGCGCCTGCGGAGTTCCCATCCCGGTCCCCTGCCGTACCGGCTGAACCCGGCCCCTATTCTCGCCCCGGGGCCGGGCCTAACTCACCTCCCGGCGCCGCGGGTTATGGAACCCAGCCCCACCACCCGGACCGACGACGTCACTGCCCAGAATCCTCCGCGAGGAGGAGCCGGGAGAGGACCCAGGTTAACCCGAACCCTGCGGGATCTGAACTAGCTACTCAGCGTTCTGCGACTGGCCCCGCGAACCACGAGCCCCAGAAAGCTTTGCGCCGCGGCCTTCTTTGACTGAACTACATTTCCCAGAGTGCGCTGCGCCCACCACTCTTGGCGCTTGCGCCTACAGGCAGCCGCTGTCAGCCTTACTGTGCCAGTTACTGTGCAAGACTCTAAGCGCTGGAATGATCGTGGGTTTCTTTTGTGAGAACTTTGTGGCTCCGCGAACAAGTGATTGTGATTCAACGCTTGAGGGTCCTTGCTGCACTCCTATGTTTGAGCACCAAGGGGGCGACGGATTCAGTCAGCGCTCTGAGCTTCTGAATTTTAAATCACATGCCGCGATTGTGGTCATTTTGACAAATTTTGGATGTGTGGCGCCGAGGGCAGAGTATGTGAGCGAAAACTGGCTGATTTTTTTTGGAGGGGTGGGGGGCGGTGACCGTTTCTGTCACAGTGTTCTTGTTCCTGAAGTCGCAGTTTACCTGCAAAAGTCTGCGAAGGTTCTTCATTTATGGATTTATCTTTACGGCCGAAACTGTGTATCTCTGTGTGTGGCTGGTTGTTTCCCAATCTAACTGTTCTTCACCTCATCTTTCGCCGGGGCAAGCTCAGTGTTCCTTTTATATCCCTTCTCTCCCTGTACCCTAATGGGGCAATTATGTTCTTCTTGTATGCAAAAGTTGCTCTTTTGCACCAGAGTCGTTAGTAATTTGGTAGCCCAAGCTCTGGTGTTCCTCTGTTGTTTGCACATTTTTGGGGGGGCGGGAGAGGCGGGTACCAGAGATTGAACCAGGGACACATAACCACTAAGGCACATCCCCAGCCCTTTTTGTATTTTACTTAGAGACAGAGTCTCAATGAGTTGCTTAGGGCCTCATTAAGTTGCTTAGAATTCAAGCGGTTGCAGGAGAACTGCCTCCAGAGAGCACCCCCAACCCATGACCTAAGGACCTCTCACTAGACCCCACCTCTTAAAGGTGCCACCACCTCCCCTTACTGCCACCCTGGGGACCACACCTCCAATACATGAACTTTGAGGAGATTCAACTAAACCATATCCAAACCACAGCACTTATATATGTTCTATTTTGGAGACGACTGATCTTGTTCTGATGGTGCATTGAGTTAGGATAGTAAAGGGTGGAGGTAATGATAAATGGTGAAATTGGGTTACAATATGAGTATAAAATTTACAGGAGTTGCTGATACTTGTTGTGAATATGAAGGAAAAAGAATACATGAATAATGGTTAAATGTTTTTCTTGAGCACCTGAATGAACAGTAGTATCATTTAACAAGATAGGGAACAATGGGTATGTAGCAAGTATTGGGGGGATTATCATGTTAAGTTGGTGATGCTTCTTGGATATGAAAGAGGTGATACTAAATATGAATTTGGATATGTGTGTGTGAAGCTCATTGGAAAGGTTTGCATTGGAGATACAAATTTGGGAATTTTAATTAAGATGATTAGCTGGAAGTATACCATGCTCAACTGAGAGTGGCTTATATAATAAAGACATTTACTTCCCCACTTACCTGACTTGAATAATCATTTCAAGATCCCCTGCTCTTACCTTTTTTCTGTTCTGTAATCCTCAATGTGATGGCAGTGACTCTGCATCTAATTACAAGTTGGCTGCAGTAGCTCAGGTCCTCGCACAACAAAGTCACAAATGCTAAGAAAGTGAATAATTTCCACTTTCAGCCTCACTTATGAGATGTGGATTCTGCCAGCCAGGAAGAAAGGGGAAAGGAATGACTACTGTGTGACCACCCACAGAGACGGTCATATATGTCACCCTCTTCTAGATGTTTTGAGGATATGGGAGATCATCTAGGAGAATGTGTGAACAAAGAATAGTGTTGACAACTGAGCTTTTTACATGTTGAAAAGAGGAGGATACAGTAAATGAGACTGGAGGAGGGGGCTGAGGTTTTTGCTCAGTGGTAGAGCGCTTGCCTAGCATGTGTGAGGCACTGGTTGAATCCTCAGCACCACATTAAAAAATAAAGACTAGAAAAAGAATTCTGTTTGAAAAAAAAAGATATAGGGGAAAATTTCTGGATGTACCATTTTGTATAGTTTTGACTGTAGAGATGTTTTACATACTGAAAAATAGATACATGAAATTCACAAATATATATACATATGTGTGCGTATATATATATATATATGATATATATATATATATATATATGAACATACTTTTTTTTTTTGTACCAGAGATTGAACTCAGGGACATTTAACCACTGAGCCACATCCCCAGCACTTTTTTTTTATTTTGAAATGGTCTTCTTAAATTGGTTAGGGCCTTTACTAACTTGCTGGGGCTGGCTTTGACCTTAAGATTCTCCAGTCTCAGCCTCCTTAGTCACTGGGATTATAGGCTTGTGCCACCACACCTGGCTTAACAAGTATATTGATTTTCTATTGCAATGTAACAATTTATCACAAATTATTTACTATTTCATAGGTTCTCTGGGCAGTCTTTTTGTTTGTGGTTTTCATATCCCATCCTAACATTAAGAGTCAGAAGGCCTCTGGAGTTCTATAAATGCCTCAGGAGCATGTTTTCATTGGGCCACTGCAAGCAAAATGTAACAAGAAAAAGTGACAGTTCAGCCAAAAATGAGCCAGAATTACATTTGGAAGACTTTGGGCGATATTCTCACAGAAATCTCTCAAAGTCCTCATCACCTATCATTACACCATTCCCACTCTGAAAATTTCTTCTGTCCCATCCTAGGAAATATTATTTCCTGGTCTGAAGAACTAGCTCAGTTAAGCCAGAAATTACAAGAAGGGAGAAGTTCCTCCTTCTACCTCAGTCAGCATCTCCAGGACCTCCTCACCCAGGAAGACTGACAGCCACCAGGGACAGGGCCTCGGAGAGCAACTGGCTGAGGGCTGCAGGCTGGGAGAACACCTTGTCCACAGGCTCATTGCTGATGAGGTGGCCGTAGGCCTGAGCTGCTCCAAGGTCACCTGTTCACAGGATACTCCACATCTCCACTAGGAACATTTCACCAGTTGTCCTGGATTCCACATCCCACTCAGGCCATGGCAGGATGAGTAGAGCCTGGGTGGGAAGAGAAAGGAGAACTGTACTGTCCTGGAGGTCACAGTATTCCACCTGTCTCTGTCCTCCCTGGTGGTGTGTAGCCTCTAGGGTAAGAGGCAGCATCCATCAGTGCCAAAGACAGGAGACAGTTTCTTCCAGTGCAGAGAGCCTGGACTCTGGGGACAGTTTGCTGGGTCCTCTCCCCAGAGTCTTACAAAGTTAAGGTCTTAGCCATTCTCATGGAGGAAAGCTTTCAGGTGGTTGGCATTAAATAATTTCTTTGTGGCTATAGAATTCATGGCAGTTTGTTTCTTGAACGTTTCAAAGCATTGAACAGAGAAACAGAGGGAGGATCTTTGTTGCTTGGAGCCTCTGACTTTCCTGCTTGGAGTCTTCTTCTTCACCTTTGCTATAAAACAACATAAAAACAACAGTGATAGACCACAACTTCTGTCATATTCCGTTGGTTAGAAGCAGTGCACAGGTCTCACCTACCCTCAAAGGGATGGCATTACCCAGTGTGTAGTTGTGCCACGTTAGCTCAGACGCAGGTAAGGGCGTGGAGTCAAGAACCCAGACTCTGGGAGCTGGGTGGAAGCAGGCATGCAAACTAATTATTGTGGGAACAGCTGTACATTTAAAAGGCTTCCTACCCAATCACAATGTGCCATGGGGGATCAGACCACCATGCTCCTATACGGGTTCCCTTGGTTACTCTAGGTCCATTTGGGGCAGTTGCTTGGCAGAGCGGAATGCTCCTCTCTGCAGGTTTTCTTGACGGGCTGATGTGCGAAGGTTTTCCTTACACACTTGAGACGTTCACTGCTGCCAGCCAGGAGAAGGATTTCTCCCAACATGGAGGAAGTCACTGCAACCTGCCACAGTCTCTCAGTGACCTCACAAAGGACTGCTGTGATGTGAAACACTCTGGGCTGCCATCCTAGTGCCTTGTGTTACAGGAAGGTCACAGAATGTGGTGACTGAGCCTGAGGGGTGTGGAGAGCCTGAAAGCACTCGGCTGCAGTCACCCTTACTAACACATTTCCTCCCATCCCTCAGGCTGCCAGCTCAGATTTCTCGTTCCCTGATGACCAGTTCCCTGGAGTGCCCTTTTGCACCTTTTCCATCGAAAAAGCAGATTTCCTCCCTCACATGTATGTGTGCTTCAGCACTTGCTGATGCTCAGGAATGCGGCTGTGGATTCCTCTCAGGAGTGGGACAGACTGGACTGGGGACAGAGGGATGCTGGTGCTGGAGAGCTAGAGCCACCTCATCTACCTGGGTGAGAGTCACAATTTGAACCTAGAAATTCCTGCTTGCTGTTACTCTCAACTGTTGGATTGTCTTTAAATATCTAGACGTATTTCTTTTTAAAACAATCTTTGAGTCATAGATGGACACATAATTTTATTTCATTTATTTATTTTTATGTGGTGCAGAGGATGGAACTCAATGCCTCACACGTACTAGGCTAGTGCTCTGCCCCTGAACCATAAGCTCAGCCCTGGATTGTGTTTTACTGGCAGCCCACAACATCCTCGGTGACCCAACTTCTCCATCCTTCAGGAATCTTGTGTGCCTTTTTCTTGCCCTGTCACTGTTTCTCTTCCTTAACAACCAAGGTTCCAGATGGAAATTTTATTCATGTGATCATGTTTTAATATTTTGACTTCTGGGCAGGGCTGTGCATTTATCAGCCAGATGTGCTCTTATTAGAAAAAGGTCAAGAGCCCTGGATGGTTTTGAAGGATGAAGTAAGAGGATCTCACCCAGGTGAGCATGGACTGAAGAGGCACATGATAGCTCGGCTGCTTGGTGAGGCAGCAGCACCCCTGGAATATCCAGCTGGAATATCACTTCACTGGCCAAAAATCTCTTCTGAAGGCCTGCAAAATACACACAGAGCCTTTTGCAAGAGAACTTTCTCTTCATTCCAGACGACTCTCCATTTCTATGCTCTCATTATCCCCTGTGTTACAAAATGGAAAATGCCCTTCTATTTTTCTAGTGGTACTTATTTTATGGATGGAATGGGTAAGCTCCTTTCTCTACCTTTTTCATTTTTTGTATTTGTTAATTTCTTCATTCTCCTACTCACCTTTTTTTTTGTGTGTGTGGTGCTGGGGACTGAACCCAAGGTTTTATGCTTGGGAGGAAAGCACTCTACCAACTGAGCTATATCCCCAGCCCCAATTTCTTCATTCTCTAAAACAAATTATACTTTTGCTTTCTATTTTATCTTGACCTCTTGAGGTCTTCCTATATTACCTACTTTTTCCTTGCTTTTTTTCCTGCACTCATTAATTCATGCTTTTAGCTGACATTCTTTTATCTGATTTTTAAATTTTGTTTTGGTTTAGAAGAGTTAGCAAAGAGTATAAGATGTATTTAAAAAGCTTTTATGCTTTCCTATGTCAAGAACATGGCCACAAATCTGCATAATCGATTCTGTAGTAAAAAAGACCCAATAGCCTGTGGTTTGAAATCAGGATAAAACAGTGAAAACAGTTCTGGCCAGTAAGGAGGAAGAGACACAAAAGAGGTTAAAGCCGATGGAGGACAACCAGGGGAATACAGTGCAGAAGAGACAGCTGATTTGTCCAGGTCCCAGGTCCCTAGTTTCTCCATTTACTCCTCTAATGACGATGATGATTTCTTACCTGTTGTTGAGGACTTATTCTGTGCCGGGTGCTTCCTGGAAATAGTGTATGATTCCCTTTTCCCACAAAAGAAACTCATAGAATAAATGAAGAAGAGCTCTGCCAAGGTCATTGATTCTCCCAACACCAAAAGATGGTATCAGTAAAGTAAAATTATCTGAAACTATGGTCTGTTATCTTTCTGCTGTGGTTCACTGCTCATACCTTGTGACTGAACTGCCTTTGAACTCGTTTGGTTGTTGCTTGAGTCCTTGCTCAGCTCCTAAGAAATTCTGTCCCAAGAAAAACTCCCAAGTTCACAAGAAAAACTTATAGCACAAACAAATGCCATTTTGACTGAATCCTAGTTGCGTATGAAAAATTAGTCACTAAAGAGTTAAGATTTCTGCTTTATTTCTAGCTCGTGCCGGATTCATGTTGCTTCAACAGAATTCTCAAATTATTTTCCTGTCTGAAATATCACCCATAACTAACTCCATCACTGTAAATACAACATACCCCGTGTTGTGGAGTTCCTCGTATAGTGCTGATTCTGGACTACATTGCTTTCTATGTATCAGACTGATGCTCTGTTGTTTCCAACCTTCCTGTATTTTAGCTTAGAATTATATAAGATGTTCATCATAGTGTCTTGCATGTTACTTGCAGATTTGTAGGTATTTTATGAAATACTTTCCTTGGCCTTGTCTAGAAGGGAAAAAGAAGATCTTGGGAGGGCTTTGAAAGCATACAACAGCCACATTTTCTATCAAATGGATGAGTAATACTATGATATAAAGAATAAATAAAACACTCTGGGTGGGATTATATGACAAAAAGTGGTTTGGCTATGCAAGTGGAAGAAATGAGCAAGGTTCAGTATTTACATGTACAATGACAAAAAAAGAATGAGAAGGGTTCATCACATTCCTTCACATTTCTCTGTGACTACTTATGGCCTGGGTATGCCTTTGTCTCCTGATTATCCAAGGCTTCTGGAAGCACCATGTGTAACAGTTTCCATAGAGATGGAAGGGGTGAAATGGTGAGACAGGTCACATGATGAGATTACTCCATTGGTGGACTTGGTCCCTAATTTTGTAATGGCATCCTCTACTATATCCTGTGTACCACTCACCATCCTTTTTTCTTGTAATATGTTTATTCTATAATTATATTCTAATGACTCACATGTGCTAAAAATTCATGAGCATACTATCTGAAACACAGCTTTAGGTCTTTAGTTTCTTATGCTGTTTTTGAAGTGGTATGCAGACAATCCTTTTTGATCAATCTCCTCAGATGAAGATGACTAAAGAAAAGATTTTCTCTCATCACCTGCCTGAATTTTTATTACCACTTAAACAGTTTGACTTCTTTCTGGCCCTTTTGTTGAGACTGCAGAGAATTTGTGAATTTTAAAACTCATTTCCTTCCCATGAATCTTAGGATTTACTCTGTATCATTTCCTATCTCCTACAAAAGCAGTTTCCAAATTGCACATGGGCTTTAAAAGTATGACCTTGGGGTGAAGGGCACAAGCAAGATTTGGGAGTGTTATGGCTTAGATGTTAGTTGTCCCCCAAAAGCTCATGTGTCAGACAATTTAAGAAGGTTTAGAGGTGAAAAGATTGTGTCATGAGGGCCTTAACCCAATCAGTAAATTAACACCCTGGTAGGGATGAACTGAATGTGAGCTGAGGCCAGGTAGGATGTGGTTGGAGGAGGTAGGTTAATGGGACTTTGGGGTGTCTATTTTGGGAATTGAGCCTAATCTCCCTGCTTCTTGATCGTCATGTCCTGGAGCATTTTTCTCCATCACACACATCTGCCATGATGTTCTCCCTCCTCTCAGTCCCCAAGGAATGGAGCTGACTGTGAAGGGACTGATAACTCTTGTGTTTTATAAGCCCACAAATAAAATGTTCCTCCACAGATTGTTCTTGTTAGGTCTTTTGGTCACATTGGCAAAAGAGCTGAATCAAACAGGGAAAATTATGTATTATCAAGGGATAACTCCCAATAATAGAGTTGAGAATTCATTTGATCCTGTTTGTGGAACCTTTCTACTTGCATCACTTCACCTCTGTCAGCCCTACTGTGTCCTATGCCCACAAAGCCCCTGGGCAGAGAGTGAACCTGGGGTTGAAGCAATGCTTAAAACAACAGGAGACCTTCATGTAATCGATGTGAAGCTGCTGCTGGAGGCCGCCTTCCACTTGCACCTCATTCCTGCTCCTAGGAGCACACATGCTCTTGTACTGAGTACAGGCCCTAAGGTCCCCTTAGGACGAATAGGAAACTGTTGCTGCAAGAAAGCAGAGTTCCTTAGGGTCACATGGAAATTCATGTTGATAATTAGCCTTGGAACCACTGTACAACATCCAATTAATTTTCCCTTCAACAAGCAGTTTCCAAATTGCACATTGGTGTAAAATCTGAGACAGTGGCCTGAAGGTCAAGGGATTTATGGAAAGATCATTGTTTATCAAGATGTGTGTCCCAAAGATAGGATCGTGAATTCACATTGATTCTGCATTTGCAATCTTGCCACTGGTACATTTTGTCTGTGTTCTTCTAGTTGTTTTTCTAAAGCAGATACTCAGACCACTTGTGCGATACACCTACTAAGTTTCTAGATAGAAAGGGAACCTGGGGTTGACATAAGAGTAAACTCAGATCCCTTTGTGAATTAAATTGGAAACTGCCTGTGGAAGAGGCTGCCATTTGCATTCCACTACTTGTCACATTAGCCTTTTCTAAACTTCATTTTCAAATCTGTTTGTTCCTCTTAGATATACATGACAGTAGGGAACTTGAGACCTCTAAATTTCCTAACCTCCTACAGAAGCAGGTTTGATCTGTCTTTGTTAGTATGATCACCCACCCTAAGATCCAGAAATATAGGGATCTCTATTAAACACAGAGGTTATGCCAATAAAAAGGTATTTTACAAAATTCAGGTGGCATTAGATATCTTAACTACAACTTATGGGAGCATCTGTGACATTATACAAACTAAATGCTGTGGTTACATTCCTGACAACTCTGGCAATGTAACTAATATCCTTAAAGATTCACATTCCCACTAGAGGCAATGTCCTCACAGGCCTTGTCATGGTAACAACTTCTTAGCTCTTGGTCATCCGGCATCTCCTGGTGAAAAATATGCTGGTCTCTACCATCATCACCATCATCATCATCATCATCATCATCACCACCACCACCATCATCATCATCGTCATCGTCATGATCTTCGTGATGTTTACTGACATGTTCAGATGCTGGGACATTTATTGTTGTATTAACCTCATTCCAGAACTCATGTTTTCTTTTGTCTCTTGTACAGCACCCTCCCCCCAGGTGACTTTACAACCTGTTTTCTCCAAACTAGATTCATCCCTCAGACCCATCAACACACCCACAACATTTCTAAAAGGGAAACCAAAGTGCTTGTCCCATGTCACCCCATCTCAGCCTGAAGCAGCCAGAGCAGTCCTCGCCCATTTCACCTTTCAGCACTAAGGGCGCCCTTACTCAGAGGGGGAATGAGACAGGAAAAAAAGACAGAGAGTAATTATCAGGTGGGAAAGATGAGGTTTATAAAAGGATAAAAAATGGGCCACTCCAGTTGCAATTCCCATGGAACCACTTGCTCACACCTCCCCAATCTGCACTTTCCAACACAAATGATCACACCCTGGGCTGCTCCTTCCTGACGTTATCCTGTACACAGGAAAGAAAAGGAAGTTGGGGAGGGAGAGGAAACCTGGGATCTATAAAATGTAAGACACACCACCTGCATGGGCACCCAGCTGTGGTCTCCTATTTCCCTCTGGATACGTCTGCCACCTCTGTTCTCTTTCCTTTAAAAAAAAAAAAGTTGTTTTCTATGCTTGTGTTATGGTTTGGATATGAGGTATTCCCCAAAAGCATGTGTGAGACAATAAAAGAAGGTTCACAGCAGACGTGATGGGGTGATAAGAGCCTTAATCAAAGGAGTGAATCCCTGGCTGAGAGCTAAGTGAGAGTGGGTAGGGTCTGATGGAGGAGGGGGTCATTGGGGGTGTGCCTTGGGTATATATTTGGTATCTGGAGAAAGGAGTGTCTGCTTCCTGGTATTTACATTGTGAACACTTCTCACCAGACCTACAAGAAGATTCTACATTACGTTCGATCCTCATCTTTCCTAATTAATTATAAATTAAAAGCAAACAAATGAGGGTAAAGAAAAGAAATATTTATTGGCTCATGTGTGCTTCTTTAAAGTTTTTAACAGATTTTTTAAGAATAAAAATCAAATATAAAATAAAACAAACTATTTAATAAAACTATCAACTATGGGAATAATGAGGAAGAGAGTTTTTTTTTTTTACAACAATACATGTATTTATGCTTTAAAATAAGGGTTATACTACAACAATCAAAATGTCAAAAAACTTAAAGAAAATATGCTATAGTAACCTGGAGTTATGTTATTAATAAAAGGAAATTTTTTTAAAGTAAAAGTATTAGCTCATGTAACTCAAAAGTCAATATTCGAGCTCTTGAGGACACTGCTGGGGTAACTGTCCTGAAGGATCTGTCTTCCCTTTGATGTCTGCTCTGGTTTCCTTTGTTTTCATCTCAGTCTCAAAGAAACCTTCCATGCAAGTATGGTGCAAAAGCAGTTCTCTGGAAACCCAGAATTTCACATTGTGTTTATTCGTTGACTCAGATAGAAACAAATTGTCTTTTCAAGCAGTTAGCCACTTGGATGATCTCCATAGGGAGCATGTTGCCACGTTGAAACCTGAGTTCCCTTGGAGAAGTCTCAGTTATTTGCATGGTTGCTCTAGATGGTAAGCTGACTCCTAAGTCACAGGAAGTGGGGCCACCTAATGAGAAGGGGAAAAAAAAAAAACAAAAAAACTCCTTTAGAGTCACAAAGACACTTCCAGGAACAGTACATTTGGTTCCTTGTCAGGTCTGTTGGGTGCTTTCATCGTGTCCTCACTCAGAGTTAGCCACTCCTGTGTATCTCACGCTTAAGTCTAAGCTCGTTGAGGGCAAGCCTCAACAGAGGTTCAACCAGGTGGAGCCTAAGCAACAACAGTTAGCTGTGTGAAGAACCTTCATGGATAGGATGAGTGAAACAGAAACCAAGGTCAGCATGTAGTAAAGTAATGTTCTTTCAGGCCTTTCCAAACTCCACGAATGAAACTTGATATTTTTCAACAATTTAGAGAAATCGAACATCCCTTAAATGAAGGGACAGTGTTACTGCTTAAAATGCAATCAGGAAAGGAAGGGACAGGGGCAGGCTTTAAGATGCAACCAACTAATTTGAAATTTCTGACCCCAAATGAAGCTAGGATCTGACTAACATTAAGAACAAGAAGTTTAAACTTTTTCCTCATCAAAATTGTTGTATTTGGAAAGAAAACTTTAATATTTTGGCATTGCTAAGTGCAAACAGGACTTAAAGCTTGCATTTTAAAATTAATCCCAATTTGGAAATGAATTTCCCTTTAAGGTCTTAAGAAGTATGCACACTGCCAAGAGTTTTAAATCTTCAAAATGGATTACTAAAGAATATTTTCTTTTAAAATTGTCTTACCGGAGTAATTTTCAATAACCTGTGAAAATATCCCTGCTCTGCATTTTTTCCTCTCAATAGATTGGTTGATTTATTCCAACTAGTTATTTTATGGTCACAGAACTATAATACAGTTGGCTCATGGGATCACCACATGGATGGTACCTAATTAGTGATGTTTCCTATAACGGACTCTTAGTAAAGCAGGTTGTAAGCTTCTGTTCACCAAGTCCATGTTGTAGAGTCTGTTTCGTATACAGGTTCATCATTATGGACTAGAATGAGATTTAAAATCCTATGCAATCACCTCTGCTCACTCTTATCACTGGGTGTCTTGTAAAAGGAATTCAGCCTCCATTCAGCTCATTTTACAAACCTAAAATGGGGCTCATAATATGTGGTTCAGAGAATTGTGAAACTTGCAGAAAATGATGTGATGATTTGCACAGAGCATAAGACACACTATAAAGGCTCAAAGGAATACAAGGAGTATTGGCAAAAGAGTGATTTTTATGCTAAATTTGGTATGCATTCTCTTGAGAAAGGAAAACTGGATATTCTTGTTGGAAGAATAGTCGATCTGTCATAGTTGAGTATTCCTGTGTAAAATGAAAATTGTCGCTGTGTGGATGTAAATGACAGAACAGTGCAGGGCCCTTATTTCCTGGATGCTGCAATGCTCTGCTCACGTGTGATGGGCTGAAGCCTCTGCTGCTTACCTCCCTAAGGACACTTGGTATGTTTCCTCACAAATATCCCCATGTGGGGTCCCTAGGTCGGACCCAGTGTGACTTCTCATCTCCCACATGATACAAATATCTTACTCCAATTCAGACTCAAGGTCATCTTTTTGAGCAAAGCAAAGCTGCTCTACTCCAGGCCTCTGAAATTTAAAAAAAATGTGAAGTCAAACAAGGCATAGTGTGCGGGGCATCTAAGTGGGCACCTCAGGGAACTCACGAGGCCACACCTCATGGCATTGTGTCATGGTCAAAGTCAAGGTGCTATCAGACTCTTGAGGACTTACATAACTTCATTGCTGCCTGGACAAAATTGATTGAGTGCCTCTTCATGAGAATTATTTTGAGTTGCTAGGATGAGTCACAAACTTTTCACATTTTCTCACATATCCATTATCATTGTCTCTTTCCCTAATTCCATTTTTCTGAACATTTTGAGAAGAGTATTTGTGTCTCATACCCCTGAACCCTTTAATGCCTTTACTGTGCTGTGACTTGTCCAGGAAACACATTGACTCTCCTAACTCTGGAACATTTCTAAATTCAGGAAACTAACATAGATACCTTCCTCCAATGTCTAGCCCAGGTTTGTTAGTTGTCCTAAGAAAATCCTGGAAAATATTTTGCATCCTCCATACTTGGTTTAAGTCCAGGGTCACCAAATTCCTACACTTGTCACATCTCTTTAGTCTCTTGAGAGTCTTAGAAAAGTTTCAAGTTTGCATAATTCTGAAATTTAGAGTCAAAGACTGTGGCATTCCTGTGTGTGTGTGTGTGTGTGTGTGTGTGTGTGTGTGTGGTGGGTGTTTGTGTGTGCGGCTGTGTGTGCATGCACGATGCTACCTTGGTGATTCTATGTCCAGCTATTATGTCAAAAGCCCAGATTGGAAAAGCTCATTTCAGCTCCAGAGTCATGCTGGGAGCAATCAGAACATCCAACATGTGCCACCAGGCCTCCGATCTAGAACTAGCTGTCAACATGTGCCATGCTTACCAAATGGAGTGAGGATGAGAGCTTGGCATGCAGGAGGTGACTAGAAGAGGATCGCCCACGAAGGAGGAGTGGTGTCCATGGGTTCTTCGCTGGAGGCCTTGGAGGCTGAAGGGGCAGAGGCCCTGTGTGCCAGGGTGGAGGCCAGTGAATGGTTCACAAGTGGCAGCACGAGAAGCCTGGGGGCGTTGGCAGAGGCTCTGTTCTGCTGAGGGTTCCTGGATACAGGCTGAGGGGTAGGTTGTAGGACAACACCAGGGTAGAGATTGGAGTTGGGGTGGGTGACCTGAGGCACCAGGGTTCCAGTGGAGACAGCTGCCTGAGCTGGCTGCCTGTTCTTCCTCCGGCCATGGCCTTTGGGGTGAGGGCAGGAGCTGCCCCAGGAAGCAGCAGATGAAAAAATCACTGCCCACGAAGGTGGGGTAGTGTCCATGTCAATGTCCTCAGGCTGCACATTTGCATGGCCAGCAAGGGGAGCCGATGACTTGGCTATGCTGGTGGCAGAGATACTGGTAACAGGTCCATTGTGGCCCTGGCAATGGAGGTTGCAGGTGCAAGGGAGGAGAGTAGGGCTTGGGAAGGAATGGGGAGGAGGAGGAAAAGGAGCAGCAGGAGGAGCAGGAGGAGCAGCCGAAGGAGAAGGGGCATTAGGAGGAGGAACAGCAGGAGGAGCAGGATACAGAAGAGGAGGCACAGGAGGATAAAGAGGAGGAGGAGGGAGAGGAGGAGGAGGAAGAGGAGCAGCAGGAGGAGCAGGAGGAGCAGTCCAAGGAGAAGGGGCATTAGGAGGAGGAACAGCAGGAGGAGCAGGATAAAGATGAGGAGGCAGAGGAGGATGAAGAGAAGGAGGAGGGAGAGGAGCCGGCGGAAGAGGAGCAGCAGGAGGAGCAGGAGGAGGAGCCCAAGGAGAAAGGGCATTAAGAGGAGGAAGAGCAGGAGGAGGAGGATAAAGAGGAGGAGGCAGAGGAGGATGAAGAGGAGGAGGGGGTTGAGTAGGATGAGGAAGAGAAGCAGCAGGAGGAGCAGGAGCAGCAGCCCAAGGAGAAGGGGCATTAGGAGGAGGAAGAGCAGGAGAAGCAGGATAAAGAAGAGGAGGCAGAGGAGGATGAAGAGGAGGAGGAGGGAGAGGAGGAGGAGGAAGAGGAGTAAAAGGAGGAGGAACCAGAGCAGCCAAATGAGAAGGGGCATTAGGAGGAGGAAGAGCAAGAGGAGGAGGAGGATAACGAGAAGGAAGAGGTGGATGAAATGGAGGAGGAGGAGGAGAGAGAGGAGGAGGAGGAGGTGGGTGTGGAGGAGAAGGAGGAGGAGGAGGAGGAACAGGGGCAGGAGGAGGGGGAGGAGGAAGAGGAGGAGGAGAAGGGGAATCGATACACATGGGGATGGGGGAGATGGATCTGCAGTGGGTAGGAGGAGGTAGAGCAGGAGGAGGAGGAAGAGAAGGAGGAAGGTGAGGAGGATGAAGAGGTGGAGGAGGAAGAGGGCCAGGACGAGTGGGAGGAAGAGGGTGAGGCTGAGGAGCAGGAGGAGGAGGGGGAGGAGGAGGGAGAGGAGGCGGGGGAGGAGGAGAATCAATACACATGGGGATGGGGGAGATGGATCTGCAGCGGGTAGGGTTGGAGGGGAAAGGGACCTGGATATGAGGTGTGGGGAGGTGGGAATTGGGAGGCGCCACAGGTCTTGGCAGGTGTGTAGGTCGGTGAAAGTCATTGGGGTCAACTCCCACATTGCTTCCCACTTTGCTCCCAGCAGGAGGAGGGTGAGTGGGAAGAGGCAGAGGAATTGAACTGGGGCTTTCCCCTTCACCTTCCTTTGGCATGGGGGAAGGTAGAGGGACAGATAGGTTCAGGGGTCCAGCAAGCTGGAATTGGATCTGGTGGCTGGAAAGAATATGGGGCATCTGGGAGGGGTGACTGGGTGGGCTGACTGAGTGTGCCTTGCAGGCAGGGGCTGCAGGTGGGAAGAAAGAGTGGAGCGACTGACTGGTGCGGGGGCCCCTCAGAGCTCCCCTTCTACCCGCCAAGGCCTGTGCATCCTCCCCCTTTTTCCTCTTTGCCGCCTGAACCTCCCTCCTCAGGCTGCCTGAGTCCTCCTGGAAGCACAGATGTGGCCGCTTGGCAGGTGGGGGCAGCTCTTCCTCAGGCCAGGGCACCAAGTGTGGCAGGGCCGTCACCATGGGCAATTTTCTCTTCCTGGGCCTCCAGGTAGCAGCCCCTTGTGAGGGAGAGCAATGGGGTGGAGCCCCGGAAGATGTTTCTCTCTGAAGCCCCTTGATGGAGGCCCGAGGGCCTGGAGAGATTGTCCCATGGTGTTCATGTCGCCTCCCCTTGCTCCCTTCCTCTGGCAGTGAGCAGCAGCCCTGATGTGGCTCGGGCCGCACTGCTGCCTGGGTCTCGGCTGTAACCAGGACGCCCTGAGCAGGGCGCTGGGAGCAGCAGGTGGCAGGGCTCCCACCAGACGAGTGCTGTGGAGACACCTGGGCGCTGTCTGGATTGCTGTTGGTCTCCAGGGGCCCAGGGCTGGGCTCCAGGGCACTGAGATTTCCCTCAGCCTCCGCAGACTTTGCTGCTGTTGCTGCCCCTTGACTCAGGGGTCCCATATCCAGCTCCGCAGGCCTCCCTCGTGGCTCACCACTCTCACCCTGGACGACGACCTCTTCCTCCTCCTCCTCCTCCTCATACTCCTCGTCCTCCTCTTCCTCCTCTGGCCCATCCTCCTCAGGATCCTCCTCCTTGTGCTCCTTCTCCTCGTCCTCCTCTTGTGCGACCTCCTCCTCCTCCTCCGGCTCTTCCTCCTTGTGCTCCTCCTCTTCCACGTCCCCCTGCTCCTCCTCCTCCACGTCCCCCTCCTCCTCCTCCTGCTCTTCCTCCACGCCTTCTTCCAGATGTTCCTGGGCCCTGGGCTCTACTTCTTCCGAAGGAGCTCCAGGGCCCGGAGCCGCTGTCATGGGCTCCTCAGCCTGGTGGACTGGCTGACCAAGTGAAGGCGGGAGGACAGGTCTGCTCCGAGTTGGAGAAGGGATCCTTAGGGTTGGGAAGGGGCCCAAGATCCGCACGGACCGAGATGTTAGCGCTGGTTTGGGGCCCGAGGCCCCCGAGGACAGGGGCGGCAGGATCCCCATGGTGGCGCCCACTGCCTGCAGGACGGGGCCTCTTATGCAGCGAGCTGCAGGAGGCGCCCGACGTCCGGGGTCTTGCTGGACGTTCCCGCAGGCAGTCGGGACAGCAGAGGCAGGAGCTGCAGGGTGCTCCCTGTGACAAGAGGGAGCTTCGAGGCAGAGGCGGATGGGCGCCTGATGGGCCCACGCCAGGCGACGAGGCCTGCGCCCCCGTTTGCTACAGCAGGTGCCCATTCTGGGCACCTGGTGTACTTGGATCCGAAACTAGTCCGTCGACCAGAGGAGCTCCGCCAACACGCCAGCTCCTTGGAGACAAAGTGTGCACCGTTGAGTTCAGCTCCTGTGACGTGGGGCTGGAACGCGTGACGGAGGGAGGACTGGGGGCCAAGCAGGGTGGTCAGAGGAAGGCCGCCCCACCCCCACCTGCACTGCTGCTCTCAGCCTAATGCTCCTCTGGACGCTGCAGCAGCTTTTCCCACACCGGCCACACCATTGTTCCCACCGCTTCAGGGTGTCCTTCTGAGGCTGCTTGCCTCCTACTTAATCAGGCATCCCTTCTCCATGACTCCCAAGAATATCTGTATGGCTTCTGCTTGACAGGACTCCATCCACCTAGAGTGAAACCACCATCCATTGCCCCCAAATAGCTCTAGGTGATTTTCCTCCATGGTTTCCCACCATACTATCAATTTAGAAAACCAGGAGAATGGCCCTGGATGTGTCCCACAGGATTCTTTTTTTTTTTTTTTTTCAGGAATTCTTACTAAGTTGCCCAGGCTAGCAGCAAACTTGCAATCCTCCTGCCTCAGCCTCCACAATCACTGGGATTATATGCCTGTGCTTTATTTTTTTTTCCTGTTTTTCTTTCATTCTTTAATTTTACTAACTCACATCTGGAGCCTGAATTTTTCTTACATAATCTGTAACTTCTGCTTTAGGAGAGTTGCAGTTTTTTATTTATTTTTATTTATTTTTTTCTTCAGTTGTAGATGAACAAGATGGCTTTAAAAAAAAAAAATTTAGGTGGTGCTAAGGATGGAACCCAGTGCCTCACACATGCGAGGCAAGTGCTGTGCCACTGAGCTACAGCCGCAGCCCGAGTTGCAGCTTTTTCAATTTGTTTTTGTTGTTTGTTTGTTTCTGTGCTGTTGGGTATCTGTGTCTAACCTAGGGCCTCGTACAGGCCAGGCAAAGTCTCTACCACAGCTCTGGTGGGAAAGCTGCAGCTTTGTTAATAGACATCTGCTCATTATTGCTGCATGTTCATTGTGAACTGTAGGTTATGGTGTTGAGCATGTTCAAGGTCATGACCCCTGCTTTCTTTCGTTTATTTGCCTTGTATGTATTCCTCCCCAGGTAAATTTTATTAGAGTTTATCACGGGTGCAGGGAAGTCTGTGCACGATAATGCAATCAAGCAACCAGTGCCATCAGAGTTGTATGACTTAAGTGAAGGACCACAGGGGAACAGTCGTGTAAGTACCCAGTTCCAGCCATACCTGCAACCTAGAAGCTCCTGTGGAGCTTTTGTTCAAGCAGCAGCTCCCCCACAGTAACCACCCAACATCAGTTTTGTCTCCTTGAACTGCTGTGTAGATGGAATCAGGCAGGGTGTGTACCACGTTGTACTGGTTCTTTTGTGCAACATCATGTTTGTGAGAGCCATCCACATTGTGTATGTAGAAAGTTCATTTGACCAGATATAGGGACATATGCCTCGCTTAGAAGGCTGAGATAGGAGGACCTCAAGTTCAAAGTCAGCCTGCAAAATGGCAAGGCCCTAAGCAACTCAGTGAGACTCTGTCTCTAAAAAAAAAATACAAAAGAGGCCTGGAAATATGGCTCAGTGGTTGAGTACTCCTGAGTTCAATACCCTGTATCAGAAAAAAGAGAGGAGAGACAGAAAAAGAAAAAAGAAAAAAAGAAAGCAAAGGAAAAAGAAAAACAAAGAAAGTTGATTTGTATTAAATAGTGTTCCAGTGCATGAATATACCACTTGTTTGTGTCCACTCCTTCTGTGTGCTCTCATGAGTAGTGATGCTTTGAGCCTTCTTGCCCTTGTCCCTTTGTGTTCATATGGGTGCATTTCTCTTGGGTTTATTCCCAGGAGATCAGCTGGTGGGTCACCCAGTATGTGAGTCCACAGAAGCAGTTACTGTGGGTTTTCTGCAATGGCTGAGGCAGTTTTGAAACTCAGCAAGAGTTTCTGCAAGTTCCAGTTGCTCCACCTTCTTCTTAATACATGGTTTTGTCAGACTGTAAGAAGTGGTGGGTATGTAGTGGTAAGGCCATGTGGTTTTCCTGACTGGTGATCAGTGAAGTTGAGTGTGTTTGTTTTGATGTCTAAATGACCATTTAGACATCTTTGATATTTTTCGCCTGTTTTTTTTTTCTTTGAGCTTGTCTGTCTTTTTATTGTTGGTACTTAGGAGTTCTTTATGTAATCTGAATGTGAATCCTTTGTCAACTATGTGTATGCAGATACTCCTAGTCCATGGCTCATACTTGCACTCTCTTCTTGCAAACAAATCACCTTTAAAAATCTCATTGATTATTTATACTTTTTCCCCGATGGTTTTTACTCTTGACGTATATGTGTCTTTATGTTAGAAGAGTTACCTCACTGTTTGGGATACTGAATTTAGCAGTGCAGAAGCTTACTGGCAACTGAATTTCCTTTTTCTTGAAGGTGATTGGGTGTTTTTACCTTGATTCTTCATGGATTTTAGTCTCAGGTTTATTAGGCAGTCTTTTGGTCCTGATGATTGGGATGATTTCTTCCTACAATATGTTGTCTTTTCATTATCATTATTTATGCTTTATTGCTAGGACTCATTCTTAGATGTTAGAAACAGTTTTAGATATTTTATCTGAAGTTGGATTTCAGCTTTAGGGGCTCTGCTTTTTGTATATTGGATCACCTCTCACTTTCTTTTTTTCTTCCAATAATTTCCATCAGTTTTTTCCAGTTTGTTCTATTCACTAAGTTCCATATTCTCTTTTTCCACACTATACTTTCTGTGGTATTAGTTGTATTTTGTGCTTCTTGTAGTTGATTCTTCTTTCTAAAGTGGTTTTGCTCATTTTTCTTTCATTTTTGAACTCTACTGACTCTCATCTCTAGTGGATCACTCTTTATTTAAATCTGGAGACATGTAACGTGTGGAGGGTGGGGAGCAGCGAAAAGGTACACATTATTCAATTGACTTAAACGGTCACATATATTAATAAACACACCAATAACCATCGAATTGTTCACTTTCTATTTTTTTTATCACCTTGAATGACCCACATGTCTCCATGCCTCCTTTTACTACTATCTCTTTTCATATCCTTCCTTTTCACAGGAATGGCAGCTCTTCAGGGCAATGAATATTTCTTGTTTTCTTTGTAACATCACCATGACATCCATACACATTTTTTCTCAAGTCATTTCTGCTTCCCAGATAGAGGTGTATTTCAGTCCACAGCTTGTGCCCAGTGCCTCACTTTCTTGCAAAGTAGAAGAAGTCCTCTTTTGACACTGAAATCCGGGTTGTTGGCCCAATTCATGCCATGAATGAAAATTTCACTGACCCTTGAAATTGGGTATAATATCTTTCCTCTTACACCAAGTTTGTTATATCTCCAAGCTCCATAGTTCATTTTCTTGTGACTTTTCATGGTCCCTGGTCCCTTTTTTATATACCCAACACGTATGGTCTTTTTTCTCCCACTTTATATTCCTTAAATACACAGAGATTGTTTATTATTATCATTAGCATCATCATCATCATCATCATCATCATGAACATTAACTCATGATAGTGTTCAAATTAGTGGATTTCCCTGTGACATTTCTGTGCACATATATATTGTGTTTTAATTGTATACACCCTCCACTCAACCTTCTCTTGCCTTCTGTTTTGTCCCCTAAGCTAATAGTCCCTCTTGCACTTTCAGGTGTTTTTTTTTTTTTTTTTTCATTTTAGTCACCATATATGAAAGAAAACATGCTACATTTGGTTTCTTCACTGACTTACTTTGCTAACATGATTACCTTCAGTTCCGTTAATTTTCCTGCAATTAACATTGTGTATATATACATAATTTCTTCACTAATTCATGTGTTGACAGACATGTAGGCTGATTCTGTAACTTGGCTACAGTGAATATCGCCACAATAAAGATAGGTATGCAGGTATCCCTTTTGTATGCTGACTTTCTTTCCTTTAGCTTTATACCTGATTCTGCTGGTCCATGATCATGGGAGTTCTGTCCATTTTTTATTACCTTTCATTTTTTTTCTTCAGTGTTTTTATCCTTAAATTTATTCTTTAGTTGTAGGTGGACACAGTTGCTTTTTTAAATTTATTTTTATGTGATGCTGAGCCTAGTGCCTCACACATGCTAGGCAAGTACTCTACCACTGAGCTACAACCCCAGCCCACTGAAAATGATTTTAAGAATTACTCAAATCATTTGCATTCATTGGAAAGGGAAAATGATAACCAGAATTTCATATTTTCTTTTCTTTTGAAGCACAGACATGGGTATTTGATCCAATTAAATGCAAAGCTGAGTCTGTTAGTGATTTAAGTGTAAGGAAGAATGTAAATAGAAATCTGAAAATGTGAAATGGCTGAACTGTGGGGATCAAAACCAACTAAACTTTAACCCAAAATGTGGTCTAAAATGGCAAAAACGATTGTTTGCCAATGTCTCATGTCTTAGATTTATTTCTAGAATCATACAGAACTGTGTCCTTCACATTTCTACTTCCCTATCAGAGAATCACAAAGTTAACATGTCCAAAACAGTTCTTGATTTCACACCTCTTTCCAAATGCTCCTAAATGAGAAAACCAAGTACTCAGTAGCTCAGGCCAAAACTCTATTGGGTCATCATTGATAGTTACTTTTTTCTCATCCCCTACATTAGCAAGTCCTCTTTTACCCCAAAATGTATGTCAAACCTGTCCATTTTGCTTTATCCTGTATCCCTGCTGTTTCTAGTGGAAAGACTGTCATTCCTATCTTTGATTACTATGCAGTCTACCTGGTTTACTTGATTTCACTCATGCTCTACCCAATCTACTTTCCACAATTTGAAATTTGTGGTGTTAGACCCATCAGTAGGTTTCCGTGATACAGAAACATACATCCCAAATCTTTTGCCTGTGTGGCCTGTAAACCTTATATGATTTGGGAAATGCCTTCTCTGGGTCCTAAATCCAAACCCATTTCCCCTTCACTGACTGAGCTCCAGTCACACTAGGTTCTGTTCATGACACAGTCCACGTCTACCTTATTTCAAGGTCTTTAGTGTTACAACCCCTTCTGGTTACTCTTCCACCCTGCCGGTTCCTTACCCTCCAAGCTCTAATGTTACTCTCATCCCTTCCCTAGCAATTATGCCTCAGGGATTCCCCCCAACCCCAGTTACTGTTTATCAACTCTTTATCTTTTGTATTATTTATCACAATAAGAAATCACCTCATTCTTCCTCTTTTAGTTCTTTAGCCCTTTTTCTCTGACTGGAATGTAAACCTAGGCAATAGCCTATCAACTTACTGTTCATAAGCACCTTTAAAGGGGAGCAAAGCCAGGCAGTAGGAAACTTCAACTTCCAACTGTTAGTATCATCATCTCTGTGCCTCAGGAGTTTTCCAGAGCTGTGAAATAACTGCTGTGCCTGTGAAGGACCAGCAGGTCACAGTGAAGAGGAATTATATGCACTGCCTGTTGGTATATAAGTAACCTATGAGAGAGAGAGGAATAATTCTGAGGCCATGTGTTAGTCCAGAAAATCTTACCAGTCAGAATTATGGGGAAAAACCCTGCAAGGTAAGATTGAAGCTAGGATGAATGGGTTTGCATGTTACTCAGTGGTTTAATAGAAGACCTAGAAAGTAGAGTTTCTTTATTTAAAACACTGCAATAAAAACCTAAGTTTCTAAAGCCTTTACTATTGAAATTAAAATGAGGAAACCAGGAAACTAATACCTAAAGTCGGTCTCTCTAGTTGAATTCTCTCCACAAAGATGCTGCTTGTATCATTATTTAATGACAGGATAAATACAAATGTACCACCAACTAATCGGTTGTTAAACAATGCTAGAAATGAGAAATTAGATCTTGCACACTATTACCAGTGCATGCTAAAACAGCAAATTAAAACTGTTTTATTGTATTGCAATTTCATTTTTAATAAGTTAAATAATTTTTTTATAGTAAGCAGTTAGTAGTTTTCAGATGTATTTTCTTTCTTTTTTTTGCCATTGCTATTGTTTTTATTTGACAATATTTTGGTTTATATTTATTTACTTTTTGTGATCTCTCATCTTTTTTATTGTAAACAAATGCGATACATGTTGTTTCTTTTTTGTACATGGAGTCAAGGCATACCATTTGTGTAATCATACATTTACATAGGGCAATGTTGTTTGATTCATTCTGTTATTTGTTTTCCTTCCCCCACCCCTCCCACCCCTCCCACCCCTCTTTTCCCTCTATACAGTTCTTCCTTCTTCCATTCTTGCCCCCCTCCTTAACCCTAACCCTAAACCTAACCCTAACCCTAACGCTAACACCTCCCACCCCCCATTACATGTCATCATCTGATTATCAGCGAGATCACTTGTCCTTTAGTTGTTTGAGATTGGCTTATCTCACTTAGCATGATATTCTCCAATTTCATCCATTTGCCTGCAAATGCCATAATTTTTTTATTCTTTATACCCGAGTAATATTACATTGTACATATATGCCACAGTTTCTTTATCCATTCAGCAATTGAAGGACATCTAGGTTGGTTCCACAATCTGGCAATGGTGAATTGAGCAGCTATGAACATTGATGTGGCTGTATCTCTGTAGTATGCTGATTTTAAGTCCTTTGGGTATAGACCAAGGAGTGGGATAGCTGGGTCAAATGGTGCTTCCATTCCAAGCTTTCAGATGTATTTTCTAATTAGGAAAAAAAATCTCAGTGTCTGGAAATGGAGACAACTGTTACATTATTTTAAAGTATAATGTAAATCCACCTTTTTTGTTAAAGCTATGGCAAGCTAACCCTACCACGTAAGCACATGTATTGCCACTGTCGGGAAGGACCCCAATATTTTATGATTCTTTGTAGTTTTGAAATAACATGAATATTTAGATGTGGAACCAAAATCTCCCCAGTCATCACCTATTTCATCCCATTCTTCCTCATCCACCCATGCAAGCACCCACCATGAATTTGTCCAACTTTTGCTACTTTTTATACATTTACATACATACCCGTATTCCTAACTTAGTATACAACATTAATGTTGTTTTTTATTCAAATTAAATACATCATTATATTATGTGCATAATCTTCTCCTTGATTTATTTTTGTTCAAGATCATGGTTTTAAGACCTTCCTCTATTAATGTAGATGTAATTTGTTGCAGCAAATTGTTGCAGCATAGAAGAAATTTTATTCACCCTTAATGACAGCATTTCCTTAATGATAGGCATTTCTGGCTTCAAGAAATCATACTGCAGCCAGTCTGGGTGGAGCAGACGTGTAATCCTAGTGGCTCGGGAGGGCTGAGGCAGGAGGACTGTGAGTTCAAAGCCATCCTCAGCAAAAGTGAGGTGCTAAGCAACTCAGTGAGACCCCGTCTCTAAGTAAAATTCAAAGTAGGGCTGGGAATGTGTCTCAGTGGTGGAGTGCCCCTGAGTTCAATCCCTGGTCCCAACTTCCCACCCCCTCAAAACACTCATACTGCAAAGAATATCTGGTTATATTTCTATCCATATAAATATATAAATATATTATATACACAGAATAATCACCTTTTTAGTGCATCATTAATAAAATAAACATACAGCTACTAATCAACAAATATTTAGGGGAAACTATAATATGAAAGACAGTTTAGAACCTATGAAGATATGGATATCAGGTAAGGAACAGACATTAAGAACCAAAACAAAACACTCAACAGTAGCACAGACCTAAGTATTATGTCAAGGAAGCAACAGGTAGTATAAAAACTCTTTTGGAAATGAACAATAAGATACCTCTTTAAGAAAATATTTTTGGAGGCACAGGGTCCTGCTGTTGTCTAGGCTGGTGTTGAATTCTTGGGCTCAAGCATCCTCCTACCTCAGCCTCCTCAATAGCTGGGACTACAGGGCATGCTGGTATCTGGCTGACTTTAAAAGTTAAGGCCTGGCTTGGTGTGTGTGCCTGCATTATGAGCTGCCTGGGAGGCTCAGGCAGTAGGATCACAAGTTAGAGAACAACCGGGGCAATTTAGCAAAATCCTATCTGGGGGTAAAAAGGCATATATAAAAAACAATGAAAAAAAAAGTGGTAAAAGATGAGGAAACTAGCAGATAAAATGAGGAAAGTTAACATCCAGCTGAAGAGTTCCAGAAAAGAAAGGGGAGAAAAACAAATGGGAGAAAATTCAGTGGACAAATATGAGATTTCAAGAGAAATACAATTCACGATTCTTCAAAATAAAGAGATCCACTGAGTACCCTGTACAAAAGTGATTAAAAAGACTCACACCAAAACACACCTTTGTCACATTTAATGAACAGGTATGAAGAGATGATCCTATATGCGTCCATGGAGAAAGAACAAGAAAATATTAAACTGTCATGGTATTTTAAGAAAACAAGGCAAGCTTGAAGACAGTAACATAGAATTCTCTTAAAATTCTAATGGAACACTATTTAAACTAAAATTCTAAATCTAGATAAACAGCCACCCAAAAGAGTTAGAATAAAGACGCTTTTACAATTGTAAATGTCCCTAAATTTTACCTCAAATTAACCTATCTTTTGCATTTGTTTTTTGTGATGTTAGGAGTTCAACCCAGGGCCTGATGCATGCTAGGCAGGTGCTCTATCACCGAGTCACTTTCCCACTCCCTAAAACCTATCTTAAGGTGATAGAGGAGGATTCACACTCCCCACCGCCATCCCCCCCAAAAAAATCAGGGACTAAACAAAGGGGGAAAAAGCTACAGGAGACCAATGACCCAAGGAAAGATCTGAAGAAAATTTCCAAAATGATCAGGTGCTGGTTATGTATTTATCATCTTTCAATCCCTCTAGAACTTACTTTATGCTGGAATTCTGTAATGCTAGGACTCAGAGTCTACAAACATCATTTCTCAGGCTCTTATTTACTGATGAACTTAACATACTCATTTATTAACTCCATAGTGGAGAAGTCTCATAGAGGCCTTATTTTAACTAAGAAAAATTAACATCACTAGTAATGGAACAGGTTGATATGTATCTCCTGAGTGCATAAAGAACATTATTTATGTGATATTTCTCCCAAAATGTATGAACCCAAGTTGAAGAACATTGTACAAAATGAATATATTTTGAACATGCCAGAATTATGAACAGGTGAAACCGGGAGTGGGGCTCAGGCCTGTAATCCCTGCTACTATGGCAGCTGAGGCAGGAGGATGGCAAGTTCAAGGCAGGCCTCAGCAACTTGGCCAGAACCTAAGCAACTTAATGAGACTCTGTATCAAAATAAAAACTAAAAAACACTGGAGATGTAGCTCAGTGGTACAGAAAACAAATAAAATGGTGGTAGATTTAAACCTACATTATTTAGTAATTCAGCGAATATACAGGGAAGAGTATGTGCCTGTACTTGCATTTTTTAAAATTGTGGGTGGACACAATACCTTTATTTTATTTTTTATGTGGTGCTGAGTATCAAACCCAGCGCCTCATGCACACTAGGTGAGTGCACTACCACTGAGCCACAACCCTAGCCCTACTTGGACAAAAGCAGCATCTCATGACAATAACTTATTCTGAAATTTATTTCTTGCTTCAAAAGACATGTTTCTTCTCCATTCTAATCCATAAATACACCTATTTTAACATAAAAGTCAGTTCATGATGTTTACCATATCATTTTTTTTTTTTTTTTTTTTTTTTTTTTTTGGCTGTTGGTGTTGGAGGATAAACCCACAGGTGATCTACCATGGAGCTACATCCCTTTCCCTCTTTTAAGATTTGCTTTAAGAGTAGGTCTGTGCAAAATTACCCAGCCAAGCCTCGAGTTTGGGATCCTCCTGCCTGAATCTCCCGAGTAGGTAGGCTGAGAGACAGGCACTACCGCGCCCGGCTTAATTCATAATAAAATACGTATTTTAATATAAAATTAGGTACGTTGTCTCTCTCCTCCCCTGGTCAACCTTCAAATAAAATTGATGCTTTAGAAAGGTTCCCTTTTATTATCAATTTACAAATGCCTGACATGAGGTTTAAAGATTAGAAAAGATGCAATCCCAGTGACCCACATTCACACCCAGTCACAAATGGGATCAATAACTCACTCTCTTTGGACTCTCCTCAACCCTGCCTGGGGGTTCGCTTGTACACACAAGCACCCCAAAATCTGGGCTCTTCCCCATCGCTTCGTAAGTCGATCCGGGCTTCATCCTCACGCTCTGCGCTGTGCGAAGCGAGGTCTGGGCTCGGACCTCATCCCTTCTGCAGTGTGAGGGCGAGCCAGCAACTCCAGAAGTGTCTTAGAACCACTAAGACACCATTTTTTGGGTGTGTGTGGTGCTGGGGAATGAACCCCGGGCCTTGTGCATGCACGGCAAGCATTCTACTACTCAACTGTATCCCCGGCCCGCCAGACGTATCTTGGGCGCAGTCAGTGACTACATGGGCCAAGCCCGGGCTGCAAGCACAGAGGGATCATTCCCTTGGCGCTGGCTATGTCTTCGGCCTGGGACTACATTTCCCATAGGCCCTGAGTTTCGAAGCTACTTGCGCCGCGAATCGGCGTTACGTCGTCCTTCGGTCGTCCTACGGCAACGCAGCTGCCTGGGGTGAGTAGCACCCGTAGTGGCGGGCGCGCTCCTACTCTGATTCGCTTGTCGCCGGGCTCTGCGGAGACGCGGTAAATGGGAGCAAGTCCAGCTTTCGTCCTGAGAGGACTAGGAAGGCCTGCGCTAGGGCTCTGGACTACATTTCCCTGAGACCCCGAAGGTCGACCCCACGTGCTGCGGGATTTCAGGTTCCTCTTTATGGTTTGGCGGGACAGTTGGCTTAGCTGTCAGCTGCTGAACGGCATTTGGAATCCAGTGAACTTGGCCAGTTTGTACCCGATGGGAAGTAGGGAAAGGCTAGAGTGAGGAGTCTGGCTCCCGTCCTTTTGTGTTTGGAGCGAGCGGAAGAGAAAGAGAGGGAGAGATTATGATGGTTACTGTGTGTCTTCGTGGTGCGTGATTGTGACCTTGTGTGGTGATGACTCTGGGTTCCCAGAATGGGTATGTGATAGTGACTTCCTGACCGAGTTACACTGCGCATGAGAATGTGCAGAACCGGTGACTGTGGTTGGGACTCTGTAACTTTGTGTATGTTTCAACCCCGTATGTGCAGAAGTTGAAGGTCTGAGACTGGAGTGGGGCGCCTATGGCTTTACTGTTGCGACTGCGACTTGTGTGACCCCTCGGTATGTTTGTGTGAGAGAGAAACAGAGAGACGCCCTGAGTGGGATCCAAGTGGGTTGGAGTCACTAGGGTGAGTCAAGTAGATGCTATCCATTAACGAGTTGGTTACCAGGTGGTGCTTGTATAAGGCATATAATCAGGATCGTCTGTATTGAGGAAGTGGAAGGAAGTGGAGAACTAGTCAAGGGGACTAAGCCCTTCTTTTCGGTAAGAGAAAGTTACATCTATGTTAAAAATGAGGCTGGGGCTGTAGCTCAGCGACAGAGCGCTTGCCTCACATATGTGAGGCACTAGGTTCAACCCTTAGCACCTCATAAAAATAAATAAAATAAAGGCATGTTGTCCATCTACAACTACAAAATTTTTTTAAAAAATGGATGAGGGAACAAAAATTATAATAATTCACTACAACAAACTTAAGTATTAATTGTCTATCATGAATTAAAAATATAGAAAATGCAAGATTGTGACTTCAGGCAAAGGAGGCAGGAACTAATTAAAATCTATGTGAATGCTCAAAGTACCTTTTTATTTATTTATTTTTTGTGGTGTTGAGGATTGAACCAAGGACCTTGTGCATGCAAAGCAAACACTCTACCAACTGAGCTGTATATCCCTAGTCCCAGAGTACTTTTGAAAATAGGGGTGTTTTCTGTTCAGTGTTAAGTTGGAGAGATGTGGTATAGCTGACTCTTGATTACTCTCCTAAACCTTGACTAGAATTATACTGATAAAAAATTGAAGGAAATAGTCTTCAGTAAATACAGAAAAATAAAATTACAGCCCTGTGGTAACTTGGGCTTACTGCTTTTCCAGACTCTTTCGATCTGCATTTTTTTTAAATAGTTTTTTTTTTCTTTTTGTATTTAGTTTTGTAAGAACTTTTATTGTATTTATTGGTACATGGTGCTGAGAATTGAACCCAGTGCCTCACACGTGCTAGGCAAGTGCTCTATCACTGAGACACAACCTCAGCCCCTATCTGTATTTTTTTGTATAACATAATTGAGACCATATCGTGTTGGATGTTCTTTAATTACGTACTTTTTTTTCCCATATCATTAGCTATTATTTGCCACTGGATTTTTGAATACGTATAATTCCAAGCTGGAATAGTTTATAATCTACATGTGGTTTGAAACAGTATGTTGAACATTGCCTAAGCAGTTCTGGTATTTGCTGTCCACCTGCTATGACTGATCATCTTATCTTTCCTCTCCCTGTGACTGTGTATAGTTATTTTCTTGTACGCTGGATTTTACATCAGTGAACTACACTTCATTTCTTTTAAGAGCAAGCGGGGAAGCTCCAGAGAATGGGGAGAAAGGTGATGTGCTTGTGCACAGTGAGTAAGGGGGAACTTGGAAGCGGGAAGACTTGCGTGTGAAAGTTCAGCTACTCCACGTCCAGGCCTCAGTCATCTCATGTGATTGTTCTAATAGCCTCCTTACTCATCCCCCTTGTTCCTGTGTTGCACAACTAAAGTTTCTTAGGGGTTCAGGGTGTAGCTCAGTGGTAGAACACTTACTTGGCATGTGTGAAGCTCTGGGTTCTGTCCCCAGCACTGCAGGGGCCAGAGGGGAAGAAGTTTCTTCTTAACACAGCAGCCATGCTGATCCTTCCAAAATATGTCAGTTTATGCCACTCCTTCACTTAAAACTTTCCATGGCTTCCCTCCTCCTTCAGAGTAAAAACCAGTCTCTACAGTGGTCTGAGTCTCTGTTACCACTCTGCTCTGATCTAGCATTTTTTCTTCATTCTGCCTCTCTCTGTATTTGAGATTGCTGGTTCCCCTGCATGGAATTTTCTCACTCCTGCTATCTACATGGTTTAGTCCTTTGCTTCCTTCAAGGCTTTCTTCACATGTTACCAAACTGGAAAAGCCTTCCCTGAGAACATCTCAACAAACGCACAGTCCCTGTCCCCCTTACCATATATTTTTTTCTCCATAGTTTTTATCACCAATTTATATATTTATATCTGTTTTCCCCATTTACACCAAAATCGAAATTATATTTCAATGATATTCCACTGTGGTCCCTAACGGACAGGAAATGTGGCTTTTTTCATTATTGTATCAGTAGCGTGACAAGCTAGGCCTTGCTGTGTTAACAATGACCAAATATCAGTATTTTAACACAGAAAGTTTTCATTCATATTACATATCGGTCACAGAGCTTTGTACTTGTCTTCCTATGTGGTTGTGTGGCTAGATATTCAAGGCCTTGGAGTCTTTGTTATGGATTGGGTGACCGCTTAGATTTAGTTGTTTAAAATAGAGACCCGAGAAACCAAGAGAGATTTAATGTTATGAACTTGGTATGTGCATCTGGACGTCTGTGTGTAGATTCTGGATGTGTATAGGCATTCAAACTTGAGGTGTTCATTTTTAATTTAGGTTGTAAGCAGAGTAATGCTGCTTTAGGAAACTCTTGGGGTTTCAAGGGGAGAAGTATGTGGAGTGCTGTTATTGTACCCACCTGTAGTCCAGATTAACATTTTGAGATTAGGATAGAATATGTCTGAATTCCTCCTGCTGAGGTTTCTAGGCCCCTCTCAGTATTGAAGCTAATCTACCCAGACTGCATTCCATCTTGCTCCTCTTAGGTTCCCACATACTTGGGGAAGGCTAGGATTTGTTCTCATCAGTGTGTGTGTGTGAGTGAGTGTGTGTGTTTGAGGAGGGAAAAGTAGGGGTAGGCGGCATAGAAAGGATATTAGAAGGACAGCATAGAGTCATTTGAGTATATCTGGGCGCTTTTTAAATTTTTCTGTTTCCCCCACAGTTGCTTTTTGGGGATGCTGTACTTTTCCAAGAGAGGAATCCAGGGAAACACAACTCAGGTTCTGAGGTATGTGTTCAAAGTCAACTCCAGGTGAATTGATATATCTTCCTTGAAATATAGTTTTTTCCCTTATTTGTATGAACATTTATTTTCTTTATCTAGAAACTTCCTCGCTCAACTTGCCCATGAACCCATCTCAGATCTTCTCATTCTGTTAGGATTGTGCCCAGCAGCACAGTGTTGTCCCTTACTGTCCCACTCTTTGAAAGTGTGTCAGTGGGTGCAGTGCTTTATAATGGAGCCTGAGTGCATTCCCTCCAGGGAAATGGTTCAGATCCCAGATGAGACTTGGGGTTTAAGTAGCAGTGATTGTTGAGTGGGGTAAGCAGTCCCCACAAACATATTTATTTTTCTTAATTTTTGATTTCCCTTTTTAAGAAAGCATTTTATACTCTAAAAGAATAATAGAACATTTATATATGTAATACTGGAATAGTAAGCACTGTAGAAGTCCCTTTTGTGCCCTGCCATCCCCCTCAAAGAATAACATCCAAAGAAAGTGGTTTTTTTTTTTAACATTTAAAAAATTTTTTTGTAGTTGTAGATGGACAGCATGCCTTCATTTTATTTATTTTTATGTGGTGGTAAGGATTGAACCCAGTGCCTCACACACGCTAGGCAAGTGCTGTGCCACTGAGCTACTGCCCCAGTCCCAAAGAAAGTTTTATATTCATCATTCTGTTGCTCTTATAGTTGTTTTATGACATAGCTTTAAGAGGACATTATTAGATTTCTATATTTGGAAATTTTAAACAGGATTAGCATATATGCATTTTTAAGCACTGTAGACTCTTAAAGTTGTAAAGGAACTCAGATTTTGTTCAATCTAAGTATCCAAGATAATGGAATGGTTATGTCTTGTATTCCTAAGATGAAATACATAATCAGTTTTCAAAAGATTTTTCAGTAACTTGCTTTGTAAAGAAAAATGCATATGATTTCATCAAATAATGAAGATCCTTAGTATTTAGTATATTTTTAAATTATGCCAAACTCCTTTTATGTGCAGTAGAAGTTTTGTTTTAATTTTTGTAACTTATGTCTTCCTTTAATAGGAAAAAAGGGAAGAAAACAGCACATAAATATTAAAAGTTCATGATAAATCATAAATTGTATGTTGGATGTGTCCACTGTAAAATTTTTTCAGCTTTGCCATATGTTTGAAATTTTCTATAATAAAAATGGAAAGTCATGGATGAATGTTTAACAAAAAGACAGAGTAATTTGCCACACTAGAACTTGCTGTGTGTTTTTCTACCCTAGAAAAAAAATTTATTTGTAAAAAATAAATGTTTTATTCGTTCCTAACCCTAGCCATGGGATAGAGAGTGTCCCATTGTATAAAGGAGATTTGTCTTCAGCCTCAGGATTATTCCTGAGCATGGAGGTTCTTTGTTCTAGTCATGCTCATTTTACTCTGCTTCCCTCTGTATCCACTCTGCTCTTGCCCATTTGACCAATATATCTTCTCCATCCCTCAGCGTCCTTCTCCATCTCTTTCATATTAAAAATGTTTGTTTGGATTTCATCAGTATCACATGGGTTTGTCATTTCAGGAATTGGTAATGTTCAGGGACCTGGCTGTAGACTTCTCTCAGTAAAAGTAGGAGTGCTTGGCCCCTGCTCAGAGGGATTTATGTCGAGATTTGATGATAGACAACTACAGCAACCCAGTCTTACTCACTAAGGATATCGATTCCCAAATGACTTATGAATTTCGGGTGTGTCTTTCAATTGTCTGGGTGGGTGTCTACCTTCCTAGGTAATTGTTTTGTTCTTTGTAGACAAGGAAACAGGCAGGCTGCCCATTGTGGTCCCTTTATCTTCTCCATACTTTAGACCTTCATACCCTCTTGTCTTTCCTGTAGTTGCCTGTTTCCTTGAGGACTAAGGACTAAGTTTGATTCAGAAACAGCAGGAGTATATCTTTTTTTTTCTTGTAAACAGGACTCTCTACTCCTAAGCCTGATGTGATTTCCCTATTGGAGCAAGGCAAAGAACCATGGATGATTTCGAGGGACATTATGGAAGGATGGTGCCCAGGTAAGTAAGAATTTTGAACAGGTGGGCAGGCAGTGCCTTTAAGAATCAGCTGCTCAGGAAGGGAGAACCTCAGTGGTGTCTACTGAGGCATCTTCCTCAGAGGCCCAGTCAAGGGTGTGGGGAAGCATGCTGCTCATTTGTTATTCTTCGTACCTTTTATATGTATGTGTAAGTATGTATATATGTATAGGTATATGTACACAAAAACACTCTTATTTTAAATATTTTGTAGTAAAAACTACCCAGCTTATGTGAGGCAACCCCCAGTACCATAAAAATAAAACGAGACAAAACAACTTCAGACTATTAGTGAAACTAATATAGAAATAGGTTGGCCAGTTAGGATGCTGTGTTAGAAATTTACATACAAGAATAGGTTAGACCGGGTTAGCAAACTATGTATGGCCTATGGGCCAGTCATCTGTTATGATAAATAAAGTTTTATAGGAACATAGCTACACTCTCAATTAAATATTGTCTGTGACTGCTTTGGAGCAACAGTGGCCAAACTGAGTAGTTGCAATGAAGCCTGTATAGTTTACAAACCTAAAATATTTTCTTTTTACTATCTGGCCCTCTAAGAAAAATTTGCCAGGCTGGGCATGTAGCTTGTCTAGCACATATAAGGTCCAGGGTTTGATCCCTAGCACCATAAAAAAACAAAAAACAAAAAAACAAAAAAAAAAAAAAAAAAGAAAAAAAGAAAAGCTTGTCAATACCTATTTATTAAAAGAAGAAATGTTGAAAATGATTAATTCAGGATATTTTAAAAATGTTGAACCAATAGGATCAATGGCTGTTGGATATGTTAGCCTGCAGTACGATGGAGAGGGTAGAGCTAGGGATCATTAGCACATAGTTTATAAAGGTGTAAGATTGATGAGTAATTTGGTAAATAAGTGAAATACTGAGAGGAGAAGAGGCCCAAGGACTGTGTTCTGAGGTATACTTCCAGTTAGATGTACATTGGATTGACCAACAACCTTGTTTGCCCAAGAGTGGAGTTTTTTGGACACAAGACTTTTCAGCACTAAAACTAGAATACTCTCAGGCAAACCAAGGTACTTGGTCACCCCAGATGGTATCTTTTCTCTTTTTGATACTGGGGATTGAATCCAAGGAAACTGAACCCCTGAGTCACATGCCCAGTCCCATTTTAAATTTTGAGATAGGGTCTCACTAAGTTGCTTAGGTCCATGCTTAGGCTGGCTTTGAACTTGCAATCCTCTTGCCTTGACCTCCTGAGTCACTGGGATTATAGGCGTGTGCCACCTTGCCCAGCCCCAGATAGTATTTAAAAGGCAACTGAGAAGGACTGGTGAGTAAGGCTGGCAAGTCACATGCTGCTAGCAGAATGATAACTGGCCACTAGATTTAACAAAAGAGGGTTTGGGCCATATTAGAATGAATGATTTTTTTCAGTGGAGTTATGGTCGAAAGCCCAAGTGAAATGACTTTTAAGGAAAGTGGAAGAGAGTCTGAGAAATTTTACTGTTTTGGAATCTTCCTGCTCCCCCACCAAACAATGCAGACAAACCAAATAGGAGAGCAACTAAGAGGACAAAATATAAATCCACAGAGAACGTCTATATCAAAACTATGTGACTAATTATCCCTCTATGTCCTGTAAGAAGAATAATTGGAAATATACTGCCAGCCCAAGACCCTTTTGGTGTCTGGAACTTTGTGATGAAGTGGAAGCAAAGCAAGAGAGTATGTAACAGCTCTGAGAAGAAGATCACAGACTTACTCTCTGGAAAATTCAACAGTCCATTCCGAGGGCAGCAACTGAAAGTAGAGGGATTTTGCATCTTTTTATAGGCAGGTGAGTACAGGGTAAATGCCACCATCTAAAAGTATCTTAGCAGTCTGGGCTCCATAAACTCTTTTTTTGGCCGGGGGAAGGGCAAGTGCTAGGGATTGAACCCCGGGTGCTGTACTATGCACTACATTCCCAGCCCACCAAAGCCTTTTTTAAAATTTAAGCTAAGTTCCCATGGGGCACAGTGGTACATACCTGAAATCCCAGAGGCATGGGAGGCTGAGACAGGAGGACCTCAAGTTCCAGACCAGCTTCAGCAATTTAGTGAGACCCTAAGCAACTTAGTGAGACTGCCTCAAAATAAAAAAATAATAGAAGGACTGAGGATGTAGCTCAGTGGCCAAGTCCCCCTGGGTTCACTCCCCAGTACCAAAAAAATAAAATTTTATTTTAGATAAGGTCTGAAGGCTGGCCTTGAACTTGTGATCCTTCTGCTTCAGTCTCCTAAGTCACTGGGGTTGCATGCTTGTGCCACTGTGCTTGATTTGGGCCCCATAAACTCTTGAAATTAAACTATAGTTGCCTTTCAGAACACCTACCAAGAGGATACACTTCTGGGAGTAGAATCCAGATTGAACAGGACAGGAACAACAGGGGCAAAAAGAAGAAGAACTAGATAAACGTTCAGGAGGGGAAGTAGAAGAATCACCACTCTTTAGGATATGTTAGAGACTATACTTAGGTTTACTTCATAGAAATCACAGAGAGGGAGCTCTAATGCCATGAAGCTACGGAAGCTATCCTGGCCTAACCCATCCTTCTAAAAGTAGCACAATGCTCCATTTCAATAAAAATTGAGTAGGAGAATTAAGATAGATTACAAACTGGGTGTCTGGTGATGCATGCCTGTAATCCCAGTGGCTCAGGAGACTGAGGCAAGAGGATCGCAAGTTCAAAGCCAGCCTCAGCAATTTAGGAAGGCCCTAAGCAACTTAGTGAGCCCTTATCTTAAAATTAAAAAAGGCTTAGGGATATAGCTCAGTAGTAAAGCACCTCTGTGTTTAATCCCCACTATCCCTCCTGCCACACTATTTTTTTAAAATGGATTACAAAAATGTATTTAGTTACCATATGACCCAGCAGTATCATTTCTGGATGTATATCTTAAAGAATTGGAAAACTGTGTCTCAAAGAAATATTCATATGTACATTGATAGAATTATTCACAGTAACTAAAAGGTGGAAGCAACCCAAATGTTTAGCAATGGATGAACAGATAAACAAAATGTTGTAGATACATATAATAGAATATTAGCCTTAAAAAAAATAAAATTCTAATTCATGCTACAACAGGGATGAAGCTTAAGGATACAATGTTAAACAAAGGAAGACAGTCTCAAAAGACAAATAGGTATGATCTCACTTAGATGAGCATTATCTGGAATAGTTAAGCTCATAGAAACTGCAGACAGAATGATACCAGAGGCTGGGTGGAGGTGGAAATGGAAAGTTGTTGAATGAATACAGAGTTTCAGTTTTGCCAAATGAAAGAGTTGTGGAAATTGCACAACAACGTGAATGTACTTAACACCATTGCATCATACTTTTAAAAAATGATTTCAGGCGGTAAATTTTGTGACATTTGAATAAAGAAAAAAGAAAGCTGGGGCAGAAAAAGCCGTTAATGCAAATGAAGACAGGAAAGTGGACCTCAATCCAAACATATCAACAATTACAATAAATGCAAATGGTGTAAACATATCAAATCAAAGATTTCCAAATGGATAAATATACAAGATCAAATTATATGCTGTCTATAAGAAACTCACCTCAAATATTGGTCAATTAAAAGTACAAGAATAGAAAGAGGTATAGCATGCAGACACTATAAAAAAGATGGGCAAAGTTGTTATATTAACATCAAACATATTTCAAAGAAAGATGATCACCATGATAAAGTCGGACATTACACACCCTGAAGAGTCAGTTCATTGAAAAGACATAGCATTCCTAAACCTTTATGTACCTAATAACAGATTCAAGGCCAGGAAACAAAAGTGAGAGAAAGGAAAGGAGAAACAGATAAACCCACCATGTTAACTGAAGACTTCAACATGCTTCTCTCAGTAATTGATAAAACTACTGGATGAAAAAGTCAGCAAGTAAATGGAAGAACTGAGCAACACCATTATGTGACTGAATGTAATTGACGTTTGTAGTACAATTTGCCCAACAATATTAGAGTCCTAACTCTTCTCAAGCGTATATTGAATGTTCTTCAAAGTATCATGAAGCAAATCTTAAAAATGTAAGGAACTGGGGCTCGGGTTATTGCTAAGTTGGTAGAGTGCCTGCCTTGCATGCACAAGGCCCTGGGTTCAATCTCCAGCACCACAAAAAAAAAAAAAAAAAAAAAAAAAAAAAGTGAAGAACTGAAATAATACATTGTATGTTCTCTGACCATAATGGTATTAAATTAGAAATCAATTAACAGAAGGATAAAGTTAAACCCTCCAATCATATAGACAATAAACAATACATTTCTGAGTAATGCATGAGTCGTGTATTACTTTCTTCATTTGAGGAAGAAGATTTGACAGTAAAAGACTTGGATACTTCATCAGAGAATGACAAATAAACACAAAAGAAATGTGTTTGGCATCATTAGCTATTGGAGAAATATAAGTTAAAACCATGATAAAATGCCATTAAAAATAACAAGTAACTATAGAATGGCTAAAATCAAATACTGCCAATACCAAGTGATAGCAAGGATATCGAGCTACTGGAATGCACACATTGCAAAATAGTACAACCACTTTGGCAGAGTTTGGAAATTTCTTTTGAACTTAAATATTGTATAACCCAGGGAAATGAAAAACATTCTCAGAACAACCTGTACATGGACATCTGTAGCAGTTCTGTTCATGATTGCCCCAAACTGAAAACAACCCAGATGTCCTTGAACAAGTGCATGGCACATCCATTCAATGGGATGTCATTCATCATTAAAAAGGAATAAGCCATCAACACCTGCACACAAGCAAGCCATATCCACAGATGGATCTCAAGAGCATTATACTGAAGGGGAATAAATCTCTGAAGATTATATACTATATGATTCCATTTATATTACAATCTAGAAATGAAAAAAATTATAGTAATGGAGAAAAGATCAGTTGTTTACCAGAGGTTAGGAACAAGGAAAGAGAGTGACTGTAAAGGGATGACATGAAGCAGTTTATTGGTTGATGGAACTATTCTGAGTAATGGTGGTTACATGAATCTCTACATGTATCAAAATTCATACCATGGCACTGGAAAACTTTGTGTGTGTGTGTGTGTGTGGTATTGGGGATTGAACCAAGGGCAGTCTACAGTGAGCTACATCCTTTGCCTCTATTTTTTTTTTTTTTATTAATTTTGAGACAAAGTCTCACTCAAGTTTCTCAGGCTGGGAACTGAAGATATAGCTCAGTTGGTAGAGTGCTTTCCTTGCAAGCACAAGGCCCTGGGTTCAATCCCCAGTACCGCCAGAAAAAAAAAAAAAAAGGTTTCTCGAGCTAACCTTGAACTTGGGTCTTTCTGCCACAGCCTTCCATTGGCTGTGATTACTTGCATGTCCCAACGTACCTGGCAGATTCCTGTTAATTTTAAAAAATTAAAGCAATAGAAAAATATCATGGTTGAACTTTGTACAAAATTATAAGGTTAAAGAGAATGAAGAACAAAATGACATTCCTATAGGTAATGAGCAGCACATAGCAAGTCATAATGTTTCAAAACTAGCTCAAGACCAGGCACAGGGGCAAATAGGAAGAAAAGACCAAGAGGACAACAGGTATTAGCAAATATATTAGGGTAGAGAAGATTATTAGATAAAAAATTCTGAACTTGACTAAATATGAAAAGATACATTCCAAAATAGAGAATGAGTAAGATACATAAGATTGTGTGTATATGAATTATATATATTATTTATATAAATTGTATATATAATTATATAAATCATATATATATCTATAAAAGATATGGGCTGGGATTGTGGCTCAGTGGTAGAGCGCTTGCCTAGCATGTGCGAGGCACTGGGTTCAACTGTGAGCACCACATAGAAATAAATGAATAAAATGAAGGTCTATCAACATCTAAAAAAATTAAAAGATATGAATGTGTGCACATTCAAGTGTTTATGTGTTCTTAAATATAAAGGAGAAAACTGAGGCCAGACACTGATTATTGTCAAAATATACTGACTGCTATGTATCTGTAACAAATGATGTTGTATTTTTTTTAAGCCTTAAAAATTAAACTGTGGGTGATAGAAAGGAAGAGACTTTCCTTTGGCTATATTTTGTAGATTTGAGATGAACTATGTAAATATCTTATGCAATTATAAAACAAAATTAAATTTAGGAAAATCCCTAAAATCAAAATAGAAATGCAGTGATTCAATCTAAATATGTATCCATTGGTTATATATCCTTAAATTTGTAAGAAGCCACAAATAAAACCTTATACTATTTTATCATATTAAGTGGTAGCAGTGCTATATTGTTCTGAGAATGTTATGTGTTCCTGGGGGATAAAAAGAAATGAGCAATTTAGTTGGAATCTTTTGGTACCTAAGACTCAGTACATACAGACAAAGGAAATACAGATCAATAACATGAAGTAAAAATTCTGTAGTCCTTAATATGAATTGGAAGTATATTATTTTGAACTCAAGCTCTATTTTATCTTTCACTATATATTATACAGGTTAAGAGATTTAGAGATATTATTTAGTCTCATGTATAGACCTCATCTAGATCCTAATTTAGACAAACAGAAAAATACACTCTGTGAATTTTTTTTTTTTTTTTTTATTTTTTTTTTTGCGGTGCTGGGGATTGAACCCAGGGCCCTTTCCTTGTAAGGCAAGCACTTTACCAACTGAGCTATCTCCCCAGCCCCGTCTGTGAATATTTAGATATGATTATTATTATACTTTTGCAAAAAATTCTTGTCTTAGAGATTCATGCTGAAATATTTACAGATGAAATATGATGCCTGGAATTTGCTTCAGTATAATCTGTGGAGTTGGCTATGATGAGTGGATGGATAAGATTGTCCTCAACTGGGTGCGGTGGTGCAAGCCTATAATGCCAGCAGCTCTGGAGACTGAGGCAGGATGATCGAGAGTTCAAAGCCAGCCTCAGCAAAAGCAAGGCACTAGACAACTCGGTAAGACCTTGTCTTTAAATAAAATACAAAATAGGGCTGGGGATGTGGCTCAATGGTCAAGTGCCTGTGAGTTCAATCCCCGGTTACCCCCCCCACAACAACAAAAAAAGATTGTCCTTAAGTTGATAATTGTTGAAGCTCAGTGAGTGTTACATTGGTTTTTCCTCCTTTCTTTTGTGTGGTGAACTATTTTAAATCTGAAAAAAACAAAAAAACAAAAAACCAGGAACTCAGTGAGGCAATGCGTGAATTGTGAGGAGAGATAACTGGTGTTAACTTTACATAGCCCCTCTAATCTGTTATAATGCTCTGTGGGGAACGGGCATGTAGTTTTCTAGGAAGTCCACATATAGTGGTCTTAGAAAGGAGGGAAAAGGAAACTTTGAGAATGGGCATGAGAAACTACAGAAGGAAGACTGAATAATACTACACATTCATGAAAAGGCACCTCACTACAGTGGGTGAAATAAGGGTGAAAAGATAATTATGACTTTATATAAGTGGCAGTGATAGAGGTATATGGATGGATGGTTAGGTATATATATCATATTTTCATTTGCATCATTTAGTAATTTAGCTTTAGTTTAATCTACGTTTAGTTTTGATTTTTTTTAGTCTGCAAGAGATGAAGTAAATGTATCTTGTGAGTGATATGGGAGAAATTAAACAGGAACACATGGTCAGAATTATTCTGTAATTGTGAGCACAAATGATTACAATAAATTTATTTATTTTATGGTACTGGTGATTGAACCCGGGTGTGCTTAACGACTGAGTCATACCCCCAGCCCTTTTTTTTGGGGGGGGGTACCTGGGATTGAACTCAGGAGCACTCAACCACTGAGCCACATCCTCAGCCCTATTTTGTACTTTATTTAGAGACAGGGTCTCACTGAGTTACTTAGTGCATCACTGTTGCTGAGGCTGGCTTTGAACTTGAGATCCTCCTGCCTCAGTCTACGGAGCTGCTGGGATTACAGGCATGCACCACTGTACTTGATCTTTTTTAAAGTTTGAGACAGTATCTCACTGAGTTGCTTAGGTCCTTGCTTAGTTGCTGAGGCTGGCTTTGAACTTGCGATTGTTCTTTATAAGCAAGGTGTTAGTAATTCTGTGTCTAGTGAAACAACCATTTTTCCTCTTTTTTTTTTTTTTTTTTTTTTTTGGTGGGGCCGGGAATTAAACCCAGGGACTCATGAATGCTAGGCAAGCACTTTATGACTGATGTACATCCCCAGCTGTAGCCATTGTTCTTGCTCTTTAAGATAAATAAAAGGTTACATATCAATAAATTAATGATTGCATAATTTTCATTTTTATTATTTTTTTGAACCCAGAGGTGATTCACCACTGAACTACATTTCCAGCCTTTTAATTTTTTATTTTGAGACAGTAGTTTCGCTGAATTGCTGAGGGTCTTGCTGAGTTGCTGAGGCTGGTCTTGAACTTGTGATCCTCATGCCTTAGCCTCTCAAGTTGCGGGGACTGCAGGGATTGCAGTTGTGTGCCACTATTCCTGGAGATCGTATGATTTTTAAATCCAGAAAATTGCAATAAGAGAGAAGATACTTAGATTAGATAGAGAATAAAGTGATGAACTTGGTGAGGGCTGTCTAGCCTAGACTTTCTAAGGAAATAACTTTTTATCTGAGACATGATGCGAAACCAGCTAGCCAAAGAACTCGGTTTAGAGAATTTCTAGCAAATTGAGCAGTTGATGGAAAACTTTGGAAAGGTAAAAGACTTGTCTTATTTCAGATATTTGAAGAATACTATTTGGTCTATAATGAACAGTGGGGAAAGCAAGTCAAGAAATGTTGGATAAGATTTTGACTGAGATATGCTGAAAGGAAAGGTTATGGACAATATCATGAATTATGGTAGTGTTTGGATTTTATTCTACGTGCACAGAGTACCTAAATAGTCTGGCTATTGCACACAGCCTCTGCCAGCAAAACCTTAATTGAGTCCAGCTGTCACTATGTATCTAGATATAGGACTATACTGATGACTTTCTTAGGTTAGGAGACTGACTAGATGCCGACATAGGACAGATTACTTATCACTGTACTTATTTCTGCAGCAGTCTTTGACAACCTCAGCCTTTATTGTTGAGTCCTCCCTTGGGTGGCTTCTCATCACTCCTTATAGCAGCAGATAGGGTGAACTGTTTATCCATTGTCCCTCACTCATCCTTCCTTACTGACAGCTCCAATTTTAATTGAGATGTCCACGTTCCCGACTAGAGTATATTTCCTTACCTCTCTTGAAGCTACTCAAGTATACGTACATGACAGTGTGGCCAGTGAGAGGGAAACCAAACATGCTATGTGCAACTTCCAGAAAGGTCCCTCAAAGTGAACACTTTGCCCTGATCACCACCTGCTGCCTTTGTGAAATAAGGAAACAAAAGCCTGAACACCACCTTGGGCCATGAGGTGACCTTGAGAACACAAGCCTCACAATAAGTGTGGCAAATAGGAGTGGGGGCCCTGATGCTCACCAAGAAAAAGCCCACCTTCAGAATTCTTATGTGCAGGAAGAACATGCCCTTGTATTTTAAGCAATGCACGTCAGGGGTTTTGTGTGTCTGTAGCCGTTCCTAACCTTGCGTGTCCTGACCCTGTGCCTGGCCCTCTGGCAAACTCTGTATGGGCATCACTGCAGATTCCCTGAGCATGTTCCATGGAGTCTGGACTCTTAGTAGCCAATTTTGCAAGTGAGACCTCAACACAGGAAGTCCCCTGCCTAAGGTGATTCAGATAAGGCAATGTTCCGACCGCTAAGTCAGTGATTCTCAGTTGTGGCTGCACATTAGAATTTCCCAGAGATTCATACTAAGACTAGTTATTTGGAAGTGTGATGAACATAAAAATATATACCCAGTCTCAGAGAAGACTCCCTTACCTTAAGATACTTAGAAAGGGGAAAAAGAGACTTTGCAGCGAAGTCTCACAGACACCCCCTTAACCTAGAGCTCCACATGAACACCAGTCGTGGGTGACATAGGATGCTGCAAGTACACAGCCCTCCTGTGGTGTTCCTGTCAAAGATGCAAGACCTCACCTACCTATGAGGAAACACTGGAAAAATAGATGGAAGAAGTAGAATAGTACTCAACTGGGATCCCCATATGTATATGGAAAGAGATAGTTTACACAGATGAAGAAAATACTGTCTTTTCAACAAAAAAGCCCTTGGTGGACTGAGAGTAGAACATTGTTAGACCATCCTCTCCACTTGCTACTCACCTAGGAAACCAAGGCAGGCTTGCGTCCCTGCTTGAGTGCACAATTCTTTTGTTAGTCACCACTGTTAGCATATAACAGTATTTATTAACCTACAAGTAAATTTACTTTAGACCTAATCCCTAGGTCCTCATGTGTCTGAACAGACATTCTGTAACCTTATCTAACCTGTTCCAGTTATTTTACGCTAATGTTTATCCTGAATGTAGTCTAAAAACCAACCAAACAAAAAGCAAAGAAGCTAAGCATAAATATAATTATTCAAGGCTACATTTCACAAAGTTCTGTTCAGATAAGGCATGATATATTTTACTTTTATGCCCCTTTCAAGTTTAAATTTTTTTTTTATCATGTCCTTTCCCTCATCATCCGATACTTTTTTTGCTCTGAAAGTATCTGCAAGTTCAGGACTGACAAGTATGATTACATGTACTGTCAACTGGCAACTGCTGTCCCTTTCTGCAGGCCAGAGGGGGCTGCTTAATGTTTTCAGTGTCAGATGCTTGAACCATGAACTGTTTTCCTGGTTCCTCCTATGTTCAATGAGTAAAAAGGCTTTTAAAATTTTCTGAATTTTATTAGACTTCATACATACAGTAAATGCTAGTTATAAGTACTTCTTCCCAAGAAGGATCTAACATGGTTCAGATTGCTATTGAACTTCATATGTTCATGGATAAGATGCTGTTAAAGTTACTATCTTAGATTTCTGATTCTCAAATATAAAAATCTTTCCAGTGATTGATCTTGGAATTTTCAGAGAACAACATTTCCTTTGAGATAGGTTAAGGTATAAGAGGGTTATTTTATATGAAAAATATTTTTCATAATTCTCTCTACTGTGATTACTAAATTCTCAAATTCTACCCACCTGTTTCTCTTCTAACATCCCTTTCTTCTGTGTGAATTCTTTGATGTTAAAAGTGTCCCTAAAATTGACATCTATAGTATTCACCTGTAATTTGAATTGTTCTGTTTTGTGTAGGACTTGAGCAACAAAAGGCCTTTCTACATTTAGTGCATTCACACAGACAAAACAGCCTCTCACTATTATTAAATTATAAGATTTTTTTTAACAAAAATTCTCTATTTGAATGACTGCTAAAAACTTTTCTACATTGACTGTTGAAAACGGTCTCAAATGTTTAGCAATATCTCCCATAACTGAAAAGACTTAAGATATTCTCCTGGACAAAATAATTCCAGTGTTGAATATACACCAAAAACATAACAAGAATAATTATGGCATTATTTTTATTATAACACAAAATTATAAAAATACAAATATCCATCAATAGGATAAATAGCAGTATATTCTTAAAATGGAGTAGTATACAAAATGAATGTATACTACTGCCACATGGAATACTATACCAATCTTAAAATGTTCAGTAAAGCAAAGCAGAACATGAATTCATGGTGTCTAAATAAAAATATATATAAATAAAATTTGAAAGCATGCATAAACTAGTTTAATGAGGTTATAAGCTAGGGAAGTGGTAATTTTTTTTTTTTTTTGTAGAAGTGGTAATCTTTGGGGAAGTAAAAACTACTTTTTATTATATAGACTGAAAAAATTCATATTTTTAAAAATTTTAATGGAGATCAATGCTGATACCATTTTGTAATTTACTTCTACATGTATTGTATTTTTAAATAAAGCCTTTGAGTCAGCAGGTAGGTACAGTTACAAACTGAAAATGAGTGTCAGAGCTGACATCCCAATAACAATTGGGATCACACCCATTTCTTTTGCTAGTAAACAGTAGATTTATGGTGTGGAACTTTAAAGACTGTTATTACATTTGTGATTAAAATTACATCAACATGTTTAAGCATGCTTTTCTTTTTAAAACGTTTATGTTAACTTGGAACGACTTCATAAAGAAACCACTTTATTTATTGCATTTCCATGTTTTCTCCCTTATGCGTTCTCTGATGGACAATGAGGCTTCTCCTATAACTGAAGGACTTACCACACTCATTACAAATGTAGGGTTTCTCCCCTGTGTGAGTTCTTTGATATACAGTAAGATTTGTCTTCTGGCGGAAGTACTTTCCACATTCATTACATTTATATGGTTTTTCTCCCGTGTGAGTTCTTTGATGATGAATGAGATAAGACTTCCTGCTAAAGGCTTTCCCGCATTGAGGACATTCATAGGATTTCTGACCTGTGTGTATTTTCTGATGTACAGTCAGGGTTGCTTTCTGGCGAAAGGACTTCCCACAATCATTACAGATATAGGGTTTCTCTCCTGTATGAATTCTCTGGTGTAGATTGAGATTTGTCTTCTGACTAAATGATTTCCCACATTCATTACATTCATATGGTTTTTCTCCTGTGTGAGTTGTGTGATGATCAATGAGGTATGATTTCATTCTAAAAGCTTTCCCGCAGTGAGGACATTCATAAGATTTCTCCCCTGTATGTGTTCTTTGATGTGCTACAAGGGTTGTCTTCTGGCGGAAAGACTTTCCACATTCATTACAAATATAAGGTTTCTCCTCGTTGTGAGTTTTCTCATGAAGAGCAAGGGTAGACTTCTGGGAGAAGGATTTACCATATTCATTACAAATATGGGGCTTCTCCCCTGTATGAGTTCTCTGATGTACAGTAAGGTTTGCCTTCTGGTAAAAGGACTTTCCACATTCTTTACAAATATAAGGTTTCTCCCCTGTATGAATTCTCTGATGTAGAGAGAGTTACCTTCTGGCGGAAGGACGTTCCACAGTCGTTACACTTATATGGTTTCTCTCCTGTGTGAGTTCTCTGATGACAAATGAGGTGTGACTTCAATCTGAAGGCATTTCTACATTGTGGACATTCTTATGACTTCTCTCCTTTATGTGTTCTCTGATGATCAGTGAGTGCTGTCTTTAGGCGGAAGGACTTACCACACTCATTACAAACAAAGGGTTTCTCTCCTGTGTGAGTTCCCTGATGCAGAATCAAAACTGACTTTCTGCAGAAGGATTTCCCACATTCAGCGCATGTATGCTTTTTTTCAATATTGGCTGCTCTTCTCTTTTTATTATGCACAGGTGGAGTTTCCCCTTTGTACACTATTGTGTGTGATTAAGCCTCCCTTCTTAAGGAATGATTTCTCACACTCATTGTATCCAAATGACTGTGCTGGAGTTACCATCTTCTGAAACTGCATAAGGACATCATTATGATGGAAGGTCCTATCACTTTGATTATGGGATTTGATTTCAGCAGGGACTGTTCCTTGCTTATTATTAAGGAGGGATTTCCCATATCCATTGTACTCATTAAGTCTCTTTCTTGCAGGACTTAGATTACTGATAATTAATCCTGAAACATTTTCCAAAATCTTCCCATGAGTGTCATATTCAGGAGGTAAATTCTTTGAATCAGCAGATTTTTTGACTAGATCAAATGTTCTCTCATATATGCCATTCTTCTCCTTGATAACTCTTTTGTGGTTAATGCACACAACTGATCTAGAATACTTATCTTGGTGTTCCTTGAATTTCATTAACAAGTCTTCAACTTTCCAGTTTTCTTCTAAAAAAAAATAACTTGTGACTCTTTACAAATTTGCTAGGGAAAGGGTCTAGTGAATTCTAACATGAGGATATGAGACTGTAGAAAAGGCCCAGGACAAATTATTCCCTGCCTGGGGAAGAGGTATAGAACCTAAATAAAATCTCTGCTTTAGCCTGCTTCAGCTGGCTGTGGTGGCACCCACTTGCAGTCCCAGAGGCTCAGGAGGCTGAGGCAGGAGGACGGCAAGTTCAGAGTCGGCCTCAGCAACTTAGTGAGGTCCTACGCAACTCAGTGAGCCCCTATCTCTAAGTAAAATACAAAAATAGGGCTGGGGATGTGGCTCAGTGGTAGAGAGCCCCTGGGTTCAATTCCCAGTCCAAAAACAACAACAACTCTGCTTCAGTGTGGTAAAGAGTGAAAAAAACAAATGAGCAATGAACACTATTAATACCTTTTACATCCTGCAGAACTTCATAGACAAAGTAAAATAGAGAGTGGTGGAAAAAGGGATTGATAGAAAAATAGATTGACAGACAATGAAGTAAGTGTATAAAGGGCATTATACTTTAAGCAAAATGGATAAGAAAGTATTTGTAGAAATATTTGTTCAGGAAAAATATTAAGAGAAGGATTATTTTTGCAGGACACAGATCACCTATACTTTAATTTAGGCAATTAATGAAATAACTACTGAACACCTAACATGTTATATAATTCAGCAAAGATTAAACAGAAGGTCTTTTATTTGGAAGGAAAGAATCCTTAAGCATAAATCATATACAATCAGACTTCAAATTATATGATTGTATTCAGGAATTGTGTGTGTGTGTTCTAATGAGTAGGCAACACAGGAATTCAGATAAGAGGAAGGTAGATCTGATGTGAAGTAATGAAGGAATAGTTCATGGAAAAGGAATATAGCATATGGAAGGGAATACATAACATCAATAAAAGTACCTATGTGATGACAAATTCTCCATTTATGGAAATACCTTAGAGCCTAAATCAAATGGAAACAGTTTTGTGTGTGAGTGTGTGTGTGTGTGTGTGTGTGTGTGTGTGTGTGTGTCTTTGCCAGGGTTTGAATGCAGAGGCACTCAATCCCTGAGCCACATCCATAGCCCTTTTTATTTTTTATTTTGAGGCAGGGTCTAAGTTTCTTAGGGCCTCACTAAGTTGCTGAGGCTGGCTTTGAACTTGCAATCCTTCTGCCTCAGCCTCCTGAGCTGCTAGGATTACAGGCAGCACCAGTGTGCCTGGCTGGAAACTGATTTTTATCCATGCACTTTATAAAGATCAGTAAGAATTCTGGCTGGGGACATAGCTCAGTTGGTAGAGTGCTTGCCTTGCATGCACAAGGCCCTGGGTTCAATCCCTTGCACCACAAAAAAAATTAAAATAAAATTCTGCATGAGAGAAAAGTTGAAAAGACTAGATGAAGGCTTATTGAGGTAGTCAAAGAAGAGAACTTTCTATTTCAATAAGTAATGGCATGTCTTGTTAGGAAAATAATAATAAAAATTGAATGAACTGGGACAAAAGTTATAACAAAGGCAAACTGTACTTAAAAGTAATGAAGAGATGACATATGAATTTTCATTTTTTATATCAGTGAGAAATGAAGAGTATAACAGAATGTTAATATATTTAACAGGCTGATAAACAACTGTGAACAGATCCAGAAGAAATGATGACAGAGAGAAGACTCAGGCTGATATCATGGCAAGAATACAATAACTAAGAAATAATAGAAAAGAATTTAAGAGCTGAGAAGCCGATAATTTCCATTTCTGACATGCTGTAACAAAACAGGTGAGAGGAGAGACTACAGCACTTTGGAGGGACTAGAGTGGAGGTGGGAGAACATGCGAGTAGCTGACGCCAGAGCCAGCTACAGAAAATGAACAGCTGAAGTTCTGAGAATGGAGGAGTTGGCATGATTTAAAGGCAGATCCCTTGAAGATAAATTAGAGAATGAAAACTAAGAGTACAGTGAGATAGTGTATATTTATTCTTTTAAACATGTGTGACTCTTACGTGTTAGGCACTGTTAGGAAGTATGGACACACTGGTGAAGAAAAGAGACTAAGTTCTAAAATAATCACTGAAGAAATCTGGATAAGAATGAGTTAGTGTTGTTTACCCAAACCAAGGGTTGATTGTAGGAATGATGATCAGCCACATAAAATGAACCACAGAGATTTAATGGAGAACAACTGTAACTAAGGAAAGTCTAAGAAGAAGCCAAGTGAGTTTTAAAGTTAACAGATTTGTAGTGAGAATGGGAAGTAAAGCTTAGTGCAGGAAACAACCCTGAGGTATTATGAAGGAAAAAAAAGAACAGTAAAGTAAGACTACTTGTTGAGAATGTTCTCTTCTTAAAGGATAGATTTACTTATTTATTTAGGTACTGGAGATTGAACCTAGGGGTCCTTAATCAGTGAGCCACATGTCCAGCCCTTTTATTTTAAGACAGGGTCTTGCTAAGGTGCTTAGAGCCTTGCTAAGTTGCTGAGGCTGGCCTTGAACTTGCAATCCTCTTGCCTCGGCCTCCCAAACTCACTGGGATTACAGGTGTGCACCACCACATCCCTCTTGTAGAACAGATTTAAGAATGTCTGAAAGAGAGCTATCACAATGGAAAGGACTGAAAATGCTGGAGAACAGAGATGAAAAAAGCACAAAGAAAAAACTCACAGCACACTTTAAGGAGTAATATCAAACAAACTAGAAAAAAACTATTTTGAAAGAATGGTAGAAGTTTGTTTTTTGGTTTTGGTTGTTTTGTTGGTTTTTTAGAAGTACATTTCTAGTCTTTAGGGTTTTATATGTATATATTTTGAGCTGTAGGTGGACAGAATACCTTTATTTTATTTTTATGTGATGCTGAGGATCAAACCCAGGGTCTTAGGCGTGAAGTAGGTGAGTGCGCTATCACTGAACCACAACCCGAGCCCCGTTGATTGTTTTTTCTGAGGTGAGTCTTACTATGTTGCCTGGGCCAGCCTCAAACTCCTGGGCTCAAGAGATTCTCCTGCCTCAGGCTCCCGCACAGCTGGGATCATAGGAATGCAGTGCTGTGCCCATCTCAGAAATCTGGTTTTAAGTTTTATGGACACAAGGGTCATTTTGAAAGTTAGGAGTCTTTAAAAAGATACTCCTAAGACACTCCAAAAGTACAGCCAACACCTGATTCCTTTAACATTTACTTTCCACTTTTCATCTGCTTGTAACAATGACTTACCTAAGCAGGACATGACCTGCAGATGAGGTCCAGGGCTCTTCTCCTTGTTCTAATTTGAGGATCACATCAGGTTTGGTCATGTCACATCCTGATAAGGGAAAAGAAGACTTATGTTGGTTGGGCTTCAATGCCTTTGAAAGATAAAGATGTATGTTCAATATTGCAAATTAAGGTTTTCATTCATGTAACAGTAAACTGAGAACCTTGCAACAGGCAAGGGAGACACCATCATCCTTTCAATGAACCGAATTCATCACCTCTTTCCCTTGAAATTCAAGATTATACACTTTACGTACTTTGAGATGAAATATATGCTTCTAACAGTTTCAAAGAGAGTTTTTCTTACCCATGGAGATGAGATGGCAATAGTTTTCTAACATCACATCCATGTATAGAGTCTTCTGAGCAGAATCTAGGTGCTGCCACTCCTCCTGACTGAAGTCCACAGTCACATCTTTGAATGACACTGATTCCTATAATGCATTGAAATTGTGATCACAAGAGATTAATGAAATATTGAGGCCTACTCGGTCCTGCTTTTTTGTGTTATTCACAGGAAAACTTGTTAAGGAAGACTATCATTTTTCCTGTGTTGTGATTTTCCTTATAGGGAAACAAAACCCTCTGAACTTCTAAATGCCTTGTAAAAACCTTGTAAAAACAATTACTATGAAGTCAGTTTATATCCAAAACCTGTATTGGTTTATTAGGAGACCAAAACAAAGAAAACATTGTTGCTGCTCAAGAGAAATTAGAGCCTCAGACCAAGAAAGTAACTGAACTGTAACAAACTATAAATGCACATACTCATATGGATTTATGAATATGTCAAAATGAACCCTATTATGTTAAAGTATAATGCACTAACAAAATATTTTTTAAAAAAGAAAGTATTTGTGAACACAAATCTCCAGTGTGTTCCAAGTACAGCATAGAAATATATCACAAAGATAGAACTAATTTCTCAGGTTTCACTAAGGTAAATTTTTTCACCTTAACAATGAATGTTTTGGGCTGGGGTTGTGGCTCAGTGGTAGAGTGCTTGCCTAGGTCACATGAGGCACTGGGTTTGATCCCCAGCACCACATAAAAAACTAAGTTAGCAAAATAAAGGTGTTGTGTCCATCTTCAAATAAAAAAATTTTTAAATGAATGTTTGCGCTTGCCTTGCATGTGTTGAGGCACTGTGTTCGGCTCTCAGCACCACATATAAATTAATAAAACAAAGGTCCATTGACAACTTAAAAATTTGTTTTTAAATGAATGTTTTATGCAGGAAGAAAATGGTTCTAAGGTGCATAGTGGGATTTTCAATATCCAGCAATAAAAGAGTAAACTACTCAGGAAAACATTTTCTCAGACAGTAGTTATAAAATCTGGACAAAATATGTAATAAACAACTAAAACAAAGTACTGGAAATTAATTTTATGACTTTTTTGAGAATGCCTAAGACCCTGTAGCTCTCCAGGCAGAAAAGCATCACTTCCCCAGTCATGACAGAACAGAATTCAGGGCTGGTCAGTGTGCTGGAAACTTAATTCTGAAAGTGAGAGAACTATACAAAGGATGAGACTCAATAACTGAGTGTAAACTCTGCTAAACCCCCTGGTTAACAGTTATATTATGTATGTGTTGGAGACATCACAGAGTGCTTAGCAAAAAGCAGACAGAAAAACAAAAGCAAAAACAAAAGAATCTTGAAAATCAGAAGTGTACCTAGTGACATTTTAAGATTTCTGCCTTTGTGACTGGTGGTATTGCACAACCTGCTCACAAATCAAGCAAAAGAAACTGAAACTTTATTGGATTGAGGTGGGTTTAGGGTTAACAAAGCAAGAGGAAGTATTAGGGATATGGAAAACAGAATCACAAAGATCTGGAGGTCAATTTCAAAGTAATCTGACACAGATAGAATTGGCATGACTGCTTCAAGTGGTGCTTGGTGACCCTTTTCTACTATTTTGGCCTGAAAACAGCCACAGACAATGTTGTGTTTCCTTTCCCTCCCTCCCCATCCCCATTCTTCCCTTCCTTCCTTTCTTTCCTTTCCTTCCTTTCCTTCTTCCCTTTCCTTCCTTCCTTCCTTCCTTCCTTCCTTCCTTCCTTCCTTCCTTCCTTCCTTCCTCCCTTCCTCCCTTCCTCCCTTCCTCCCTTCCTCCCCTCCCTTCCTCCTTCCTTTCTTTACTGGAGATTAATCCCAGGAACATTCTACTGAATTATATATGTAGCCCTTTTTATTTACTTATTTTTTAATTTTGAGACAGGGTTTTGCTAAGTTGTTGAGGCTGACCTTGAACTTGGAATCCTTCAGTTTCAGCCCGCAGAGTAGCTGAGAATATAGGTATCTGCCACCACACTCCATTTTGAAAATATTTTTGTTTCAGTAAAACTTACTTATGGATGCTGAAATTAGAATTTTATGGAATTTTCATATGTTGGGAATATTTTTCTTTTGAATTTTTCCAAACATTTTAAACATAAAAACTATTCTTAAGGTCTGGGCATGCAGCTCAGTGATAAGAGTACTTGCTAATCATGTGTGGCCTTGGTTCAATACCCAGTACAACCAAACAAAACAAAACAAGCAAAAAAGCAAGAAATCTAAAAAATATCATAGCTCATACTCTACAAAAACAGGAAGTTGGGGCTGGGGTTGTGGCTTAGTGACAGAGCAGTTTACTGGCATGTATGAGACCCTGGGTTCAATTCTCAGTACCACATATAAATAAGTAAATTAAATAAAGGTCCATGGACAACTCAAAAAATATACATTAAAAAAACAAAACAAAACAGGAAGCTGTTTGAATTTCATTGATCACATACATGGCATATAGACCAAAGATGGGGGGCGGATCAGTAAATAAAACTGAAATGTTGCAAGATTGGTGCATTTTATCTTAAATAACTTAATATAATATTAACCTTAAGTAAACCTTGATAAGTTAAAGACTGCATACTTTAATGTTCAAGTAACCATTAAAAATGAAGATATAGCTTCGTGTGGTGGAGCACACCTGTAATCCCAGCAGCTCGGGAGGCTGAGGCAGGAGGATCGAGAGTTCAAAGCCAGCCCCAGCAAAAGTGAGGTCCTAAGCAACTCAGTGAGACTTTTTCTCTAAATACAATACAAAATAGGACTGGGGATGTGGCTCAGTGGTCAAGTGACCCTGAGTTCAATCCGTAGTACCCCTGTCAAAATGCAGATATAACTAAGATGTCAATAAAGGAATTAAAATTAATTACAGCAGTGGACTTAACACAAAATACAACAGGATATAGGATTAGATCACCAGAAACTGGTTAGAAGGAACTACATACACATTACTAAGTGAAAGAAGCCAATCTGGAAAGGCTACCTACTGGATGATTCCAATGATATGACATTCCAGAAAAGGCAAAATTTTAGAGTGGTTGCTAGGGGTCACAGGAAAAAGGATAAATTTTTTTTTATTTTTTACCTTTTTTGCAGTGCTGGGGATTGAACCCAGGCCTCATACATACCAGCTACACCCCCAGCCCAAGGTGAATATTTTATTTCAGAAAATTAACATATATTTTGACTAAACATTACAATGAACTTCCTAAATCCTCTAAAGGCATTTCACAATATTGTATACTAACTCTACAATACAACAGTAATAATGAAAATAAATAGGAATCAATGTATAATTCCTTAATGATTGATACAATGTGCACACACAAAGTCAATTTTCTTCCAAAGTTCAATGTTAAGGAAACTTAAGCCTAATATTTTTTCTTTCCACTCTTTTTTATTGGTGCATTACAGTTGCACAGAATGATGGGATTTGTTGTTGTATATTCATACATGCACACAATATAACCATATAATTTGGCCAATATAACTCCCCAGCACTCCTGGCCACCTGCCATCCCTTTCCTCCATTGGTCTCCCTTTGATTTTCATGAGATCCCAACCCCCCACTTTCTTTTCCTCTTTCCTCCCTAGCTTCCACATGAGCAAAAACATACAACGCTTGGCCTTCTGAGTTTGTGTTATTTCATTTAACATAATAATCTTTAGTTCCATCCATTTTCCTAAAATATGACATAATTTCATTTTTCCTTATGACCGAATAAAACTCCATTGTGTATATATACTAATTTTCTTTATCCATTCATCCACTGACAGACACCCAGACTGGTTCCATAGTTTGACTACTGAGAACTCTGCTGGTATAAACAGGTGTATGCACGTATCACTATAGTATGGTGACTTTCCTTCTTTAGTATAAATACTAAGGAGTGGTAGAGCTGGGTCATATGGTGGTTCCATGCCTAGTCTTTTGGAGATCCAAAAGACTATGATTTCCATGCTGGTTGTACTAATTTCCAATCCCATCAACAGTGTAAAAGTATTCCTTTTTCTCCACTCAGAATGAATATTTTAAATACCAAAGATGCAGACAGACCAAAGGTAAAAGGATGAAAAAAGATATAATACACTAACACATATATGGGAAGAGATGAAATGATTATGGGGAAAGATGAAATGATTATGGTAATCAAAAGACAAAACAGATGTTGAGTTGAAGAATATTATTATTAGATACAAGGGGCATTTCATAATAATAAAAGAGTAAACATCAGGAAAATAAAATCACAAATGTGTATGCATAGAGTTGAAAAATTTGACAAAATTTCAACAAGAATTTTTTTTTTTTGTTACTGGGGATTGAATGCAGAGGTGCTTAACCACTGAGCCACATCCCCTCTTTTTAAAAAAAAATTTTTTTTTTTAGTTGTCAATGGATCTTTTATTTTATTTATTTATATGTGATGCTTAGTGTCGAACTCAGGGCCTCACACATGCCAGGCAAGCGCTCTACCACTGAGCCACAACTCCAGCCCCATATCATCTAAAGCATTGGTTGGTATACATGTCAGTATGTGATACTTTCTGATGCTTTTAGTCAGAGGTGTGGTGGGACACAGAATTCAAAGAGATCTGAGATCTTGCCAGGAAGTCAGAGAGATATTAATATCAACAAAAGGTGCCGATTGTTAGCTGTTCCATGGCCAAAGGACCTACCCTTTGTCCAAGAAAATAGCAGCTAGGGAGCACGCCCACGAAGCATTCTTTCCATTGAAACTGATGGAATTAACTGAAAGTAGCTTACACAGAAGACAAGGAAAATGAACAGCCCACAAAAACCCCAACTTTCTCCATGTTATAAATCCAGAGGGAGTCACTGCAGCCTGCCGCAGCCTCTCAGTGACCTCACAAAGGACTGCTGTGATGTGAAGTGCTCTGGGCTGCCATCCTAGTACCTTGTGTTATAGGAAGGTTACAGGATGTGGTGACTGAGCCCGAGGAGTGTGGAGAGCCTGAAAGCACTTGACTTCAGTCACACTTACTAACACATTTCCTCCCATCCCTCAGGCTGCCAGCTCAGCTTTCTCGTTCCCTGATGACCAGATCCCTGGAGTGCCCCTTTGCACCTTTTCCATCGAAAAAGCAGATTTCCTCAGATTTCCTCCCTCACATGTATGTGTGCTTCAGCACTTGCTGATGCTCAGGAATGTGGCTGTGGATTCCTCTCGGGAGTGGGAGAGCCTGGAACGGGGACAGAGGGATTCGTACAGCCGTGGTGCTAGAGAGCTAGAGCCACCTCATCTCCCTGGGTGAGAGTCACAATTTGAACCTAGAAATTCCTGCTTGCTGTTACTCTTTTTTTGGATTGTCTTTAAATATCTAGAGGTATTTCTTTTTAAAACAATCTTTGAGTCATAGATGGACATATAATTTTAGTTACTTTAACAATAACTTGTTAACAAGTAACTTGTCAAAGACTGGGATGGGGACCCCCCACCTTGGTGGGGTGTCTTATGGCTGAGGAATTCGCATCCCCAGGAGTCCTGTCTCCAGTTCTCTGTTCCCAGATTCATCACTTCAACTGCCTCTGAGCTGTGCTCTCTGGGAAGCCATTTCTCACCAGCTTTAAGGTGACTTTAAAATTGTCACTGAAATTTTCTTTCTGTTCAAAGGCTGGAACTCAACAAAAGCCTTTCAATTACTTTAACAAGGCCTGCTAAAGAATGCTCTGGATGGAGGGATCAAAGAACTTACAGACAACAGAGAGGGATAGCAAGGTCTTCTAAGCAGGAAGGACCCTGCATTTCTCAGCTTCTCTTGAACGAGAAAATTCAGAGATTTTTAAAAAGCTATTATTTATTGAGTACTTTCCAAGTACTGGCCGTTACTCTAAGCCTTATATGTACAAGTTTAGATCATATAAAACTTGTAAAGCAAAACTCCACAGGTCGACGTAATCTCGTAGCGTCAAACGGAGACATCTCTTCATTTCCTGCAAGTCCGTGAGATAGTTGGTAATGTCCCCATTTTACAGAGGAAAAAAACGAAGTTGAAGAGTTTGAGTGACTGTGCCTCGGCCACGTAGAGAGAGAGGCAGGAAGGGGTTCAGATCCAAGCCTGCATCTAAAAGCCAGAGTGTTGATCCTACATTTTCTTCTAGGAGTTGCATAGCTTCTGGTCTCATTCCTAGGTCCTTGATCCCTTTTGTGTTGACATGTCTGCAGGGTGAGAGATCGGGATTTAATGTCATTCTTCTACATATGGATATCCAATTTCCCCAGTACCATTTGTTAGAAGGCTGTCTTTTCTACAGGATATGTTTTTGGCAACTTTGTCAATGATCAGATGATTGTTTCCACGTGGTTTTGTCTGTGTGGTGTGTTGGGTTCCATTGGTCTGAGTCTGTTTTTGTGTCAATACCGTGCAGTTTTTGTTACTTAGTTCTGTAGCACGATTTAAAGTCAGATTAAAAGATAAGCATTGTTGTTTTGGCTTAGAATTACTTTGGCTATTCTGGGTCTTTTATTCCTCCAAGCAAATTTTAGGACTTTTTTTTCCAGTTTTGTGAAAAATTTCATGGGTGTTTTGATGAGCTTTGCATTGATTCTGTATGTTGCTTTTGGTAGACTGTCTATTTCAACAATATTAATTCTGCCTATCCATGAACCTGGGAGGTCTTTCCATATTCTGGTGTCTTCTTCAATGTCTTTCTTCAGTGCTCTGTAGTTTTTTGTAGAGGTCTTTTTGCCTCCTTGATTAGATTTATTTCTACAAATTTCTGTTTTTGGATACTTTCCTTCCTTTGTTTTTTAAATTTGTTCTTTCATTCTTTCCTTTTTTAAAGGCTATTGTGAGAGGAATTGGTTTTCGAATTTATTTTTGAGTAAAATATTTTGGCGTATAGGAAAGATAATGACTTTTGATGTGGATTTGGTATCCTGAAGATGAAACTCTTAAAGGGTAAAATATGGTCAAGGAAATAGACCTAAACTCCCTGCTGCGACCCACATGCTGTTGCCAGCCGTGCCACGACCCTGTGTGCTGTGGTGAGATGTCAGCTGTCCAGTTCATTCTTTGCACCCCACCAGGCAGGGGGTGAGTCGGAATTCTCCATTTTAAGAATCAACACCCTCCAGTCTGGCAGAATCACACGCACACCATTCCACCCTCCCCTTCCTGCTCATCACACGCAGGTGTTTTGGACAATCGTGTGGAGGAGGAGGAAGAAGGAGAGGAGAAGGGGAGGATGGGGCAGCGGGGACCAAGGCTTCTCAGTATCCCGTTCCCACTCCCTTCTACTGAGGCCTGGACTGAAGCATCTGGAAAGCACGTGGACAGTGTTTCCACAGGCCACAGTGGAGTCCAAGCTTGGGCTCTGTCTGCACCAGAAGTCCCCGGTTCTTATTTGCACATGTCACCTCTTGTCCAAATGGGGACCCATTGAGAGTGAAAGGAGACAATAAAAATAATCATTAGATATTTGCTCATGAACAACTGGCCTCAGCCTCGCCGTGCAGCCCAGCTGGGATGTGTGGTCCTCCTACAGATACCCAATGGTGGGCGCAGCTGACCTCTACCAATTTTTCACCAAAGGATAAATGAGAAAAATAAGGAAAATGTAAAATGTTGTCAGATTGTCAGTGGTTCTTCCCTGGGAGAGTCAGTCATCCATCTGATTATGTTCTTCCCTCTGTGTGGGTTAAAATGTTCTTTGAGAAAGAAAGAGAGTGGTCATGGGGGTAGAGGATAGGGTTGTGTTGTTTTTGTTAATCTGTTTATTTGCTTATTATTTTTTTAAGTACTTAGTGGACACAATTGAAATTGACGAGCCTCTGTCCAACCCACCCACCCACCCAACCCTTTTTTAAAGGCCCTGGCCCCTGAGTCCCTCAAATCTGGGATTACTTATCTGGACCTCACCAGTGGACTGGGAAGAGGGTCACCTGCCCCTGACTGGGGACCCGCACACTGCTCCCCTCCCTCAGCCCTTCTGCTGGAAGAGTGGCCCCCTCTTCCATTTGCACTGGATTCTTGTTTGTTAAGCATTATGGGTTTTCATTCATCTTTAGCTGCACCAGCCTAGACTGAATCTCTGAAGAGTGGCCCCTCCCCCTCAGCCCTGCCACCCTCCCCCTCCCCAGCAGGGGCAGCTCCTCCAGGGCACAGACACTGGATTTGTCCTGAGTCACATGGCCTGAGGCCCCAGGGAGCCCCAGGGAGATGCTACCTCAGACCCCTGTGGGTGGTTGCTCCTGGTCACTGCAGGGAGGGAATTTCTTTCCACCACCACTGAGCCCCCCTGCCTCTGCTCTGTCTCTGCAGCACCCTTCTGAAGTCGTTGAGCCAGAGTGGTGAGGTGGTGGCGGGGTCAACGTGACAGCCCTTTATTGAGGATCAAAGTCCTTTATGACCCAAAAGATTGGGGCTCTCAGATTATAATTAGAGTTTAATTAGGGACTTGTCAATCAACGTATCCTTGTCTTGGTTTGGGCAGGTGGCTCTTGCTTTGGTGCTTTCCCGCCGTAGACAGTCTCTTCCCTCCTCTGGAGGGCCGAGCTGCATTCCCTCTGCTCCAGCAGGGTAGAAGGATGCGCCTTTCCAGGCAGGTGGGGGCAGCACGATGCACCCAGACCCGGTTCAGCCTTTAGGGTGACCTGTCAGAGGGCAAAGGGCATTTCCGGAGGAAACACAGCCACACAAAGTTCAGGTGGCAGGAATGGCCAGGCTGTGTGCAGGGCACCTACGAGGCCACAGTGTGCTCTGTGGCTCGCAGTGGTGGCAGGGTTCTCGGTCCCCCAGTGGAGCTATGTTCCAGAACAGTCTGATTCTCTTTGCATTTGCTTCACAGTCATTTCCTTCCTGTATCTGAATGAGTTGGCATGGGGCATGGGGCAATGAGGCTTCCTTTAGTGTTTTCCACAACTTAGGTGAGGTTCCACTATGGAAAAGAAATGGCCTAACTGCCAGAAGCATTCGGAAATCTTCGTTGCTGTGAATTGTTTTGTTATATTAGTTATGATCACAGTGACAAAAAATGAAATCATCACCACCACCACCACCTGCACCACCATCATCACCATCATCATCATCACCATCACCACCACCACTACCATCACCACCACCACTACCACTATCACCACCACTACCATCACCACCACCATCACCTCCATCATCACCATCACGATGACCATTATCATCACCACCATAACCATCACCACCTTCACTATCACCACCATCATCACCACCACCACTACCATCACCATCAGCATTGCTGCACCACAATAATCAGGAAATCATCTGACTTTCTCAGCATCTCAGGTTAAGGCCTATTATTACTCCAATTTTGCAAGATGGGGAAGAAACTGAAGCACAGAGAGAGTAAGATGTCCCAGGTCCCACATCTTGTATATGCTGAGACTTTAACCTAAACTCCATGGCCCATGCCCTTAGCCACAGAAGTTTCTGTACCAGTCTCTGCACATGGGGTGGCTCAATTTGGGCTTGGCCATCACATGCTGTCCATCAGCCCCCAGGATAATGTGGAGAGAGGAGCGGTGATGGGTGTGGAAGTAGGTTGTTGCCGGGGGATTAGAAACAAGAGTCTCAGTAGCCATGTCGCCCCTCTGCCTGCAATCTGGGAAGAAGAGGAGGAGGTGGATGGATATCAGGACACCTGTTGATGTTCAGACAATGACCCTGCCCTGCTAGTCTAACATCACCACAGGCCAGCCTTCTTCACCAAGGGCTTCCACCAGACAGATCAAGTCCCACAATCCCTTGGGGACTATATCTAGAAGGACGTATGTAGAGAGGACCAGAAAGAACGAGAAGAGAGGCTATGTCTTTTCTGGAGGCAAGAACAAAGAAGTCTTCCCATGCTCTGCTTCATTCCTGAGCCAGGACACGACCCCACTTCTTCTTGGTGGCCCACTAGGGCACCTCCGAGGCTCAGCGTGAGACTGAGAGAATGGGGAAGACTGCTGCTGTTCCTCGGGGTTCCTGCGGAGGCCCATTGTCCCTCTGATTGCCCCTCTTTCCTGTGGCTTCTCTGAGGTCTTGGGGGCCATGTCTAAGGAGAAGGAAGTCCACCAGCGGGTCCCCTTTACTGAGGCAAGGCAGCCCTCACCTCCTCAAAGATCACCTGACTAGCCAAGTTCACAGCTGTGGAATTCATCCCACAAGCCAAGGGAACTCGGGGATGTTCTCAGGCCTTTCCAGACAGTCTTTCCAAGTGGATCATAAACTAGTTCTAGAAGTTATGCATTAGCCAGAGATGTGTCTGCTCCCAGATGTGAATTCGTTCTTCCTTCCAGAAACCCCAGACCCTGGGTTTCTGTCCTGGTGCCCCACAGCACTCACAGCCCTGTCCCCTTTCCAGCATGTCATGGAATCAGGTTCCTGCAAGTGTACCAAAGACGGGGCTGGAGGGTTGGCCCAGAGTTCCCATCAGTGACACAGGACCTCCAGCCTTGTCACTGCCTGAGTCATGGGAGGAGCCTCCCCTGCAAGGAAGGCAGAGACAGGCCCACACATGCCACGTGGCCCCAGGACGCCTTCTCGATGCTGTTCCTACAGCAGCTCCAGTATGGCGGGAGGTGTGCTCTAGAGTGCAGGAGCCGTGAAGCTCAGCCCAGAACCTTCCCTCCAGGGTGGGCGGGTGTGAAGGGCCTTCTGTGGTCACAAAATCAGCAAATGGATGTTTATTCATGCAAACCTGGATTTAGAGCCTCTCCTTCCTGTTCTCTCTGCATGAAGGAGTCAGCCTGGGGGACAGGAGAGGGCCCCAGCCTTCTTCAGGGCTTCAGAGGTCGCAGTCCCTCGCCCTGGCTCGCTCACCGATTCGTGAACACATGAGCGCTGTTGATGTGCCCCACACCGTGTCTGCGTCACAGAGTAAGAAGGCGGTGTCTTTCCTGCAGCACAGTGTGCAGGGTGAATATCAGGAAGGACAGTGTCCTGCAGGGCTTTGCCCAGGCCAGCAACTGTGGCAGGGCCTACCCGGCCTCCCAGGGCTGTCCTGCACACAACTTCGCCATCATGACCTCTAGCAATCGGGAACCTTTTGGATGATTTTGAACAGCAGTTTTTCCAAATGAATTTAGCCAGGGGGGACAGAGTGCTGAGCACCAGTGGTTAAATCCATGCTCCTGGTGTGGAGATGTGGAATGTTCTCTCACCTGGTCACGCCCACCATGGGGCACGGGGAGAAGGGATTGAGTCTGAAGAGGGGACACCTGGCGTTATTTGTATTGCAATGTCTCTGGGATGTCAGATCAATTCCATCTCAGGGCTGCAGCCAGAGACCCTGTGTCAGGAAGAGTGTGAAGCTGCCTCTGGATTCTGGTTCACAAATATTACTATAGAGGCCTGCCCTGGCCCGCGAAGGGAAGTGCAGCGGGTGTAGACGGCAGTCCCAACGCTAATGCCGAGTGCGCCACAGATCTCAAAATATTTGCAGAATTGCTAAAAACACTATGTAATTATTGAAAATAGTAAACATCAAATAAGGCACACAGTACACAACCCTGAAGAGACAAGAAGAGGTAGGACGCTGTCAGCCACTAAAACCACCCTGCAAGCCCTCCTGGTGTGGAATGGATTTCCAAAGGGTCCACCAATGAGCTGGCGAGAGACAGGAAGGGGCTGGGCAGGCGCATGTGTGTGAAAATGGCCTCCTTCTTGGAGGGTGGGGGGTTTAAGTAGATAAATCACAAGGAGAAGTGAAAGTTGTTGAATGTTTGTTGTCAGGGTCACAATTCACGGTGTTGACAGTGGAGAGCTTTTCTATAGAGATATTTCTTGTGTTTTGTGGAGCCATGTGGGGTTTTTGAGTATTGACTGTTGCCTTTATAATCATCATCACCACTGTTATCACCACCACCATCATCACCGTCAGTATCCTCACCTCCATCATCATCATTATCACCACCATCCCCATCATCATCACCATCATCATCACCAACACCATCACCATCACCACCATCATTATTACCACCATCATCATCACTGTTATCACCATCATCATCATCACCACCATCACCACCATCATCACCATCATCCTCATCCCCTTCATCATCACCATCATCACCAACACCATCTACATCACTATTATCACCATCAACATCACCATTACCACCATCACCATCACCACCATCACTATTACCACCATCACCACCACCACCATCACCATTATCACCATCATCACCATCACCATCATCACCACTATCATCATCACCAACACCACCACCTTCGCCATCACTATTATCACCACTACCATCATCATAATCACCACCACAACCATCACCATCACCATCGCCATCACTCTTATCATCATCGTCACCATTACCACCACTGGGGTAAATAAATGTACCCGAGCCTGACCTCGCCAGGCAATTACAGCTGTTTTCATTGTGGGAGTCGGCTTCCAGCCTCCAGCCCAGGCCCACGTTCAACAGAGGGTGGATTCCCACCCTCTTTATGACCAGCTGGTTCTGATTAGAGATGAACCAGGAAAGCATGGAGCAATAAAGCACAGTCGCCCCGTGTCCCCACATGTAGCACTCTTCCATGTGTTTTGATTTACTGGTCGACCCATAACACCCAGCCCTTCAACAAGCTGGACTCTGTACCTCACGGACTTGTTTATCATGGTAAAAGCAGCCTTTTAGAGATTCGAATAGGGCCCACATAGGCTTGATAAAGGTGTGTGTGAGAGTTTACCTTAGTGTGTGCTGTGAGAACATGTGTGTGTGAACATGTGTAAATGTGTGGGTGAGATGGCAGGCTGTGAGAACATGTGTGAGCATGTGTGAGCTTGCAGCATGTGGAAACGTGTGTGTGTGAACATGTGTGAGCTTGCGGGTGTGAGGATGTGTGTGTTGACATGTGTGAGCTTGCAGCACATGGGGACATGTGTGGACAGGTGTGTGGTGTGTGTGAGCGGGTGTGTGCAGGTGAGTGGTGCCCTGGGCAGGGCTGGCTCTCTTGCACAGGCTGCTCGGGTGTCCGTGTCCACACAGTGCTCCCGTGGGCGCGGTGGCCTGTGCATGAAGGAATAGCACCCAGGGTGCCTCCTGAGCAGCTGCTCTCCTGCTCTCCAGTGCCCCTTGATGGCGGCTGTCACTCAGCAGTCCCTAGGGCCCTGTGCTGGATAGACTTGTTGATCATCAAAGCGGGAGGTTTTAAAGTGAAGTCACACGGTGGCTTGGGAGAAGTTCAGCAGAGTTCCAGATGGCACCAAGTGGCCTGGGGCAAGTCCACTAGGATAGGACGCTCTGGGAAGCCCTGAAAGACAGTCCATCAGAGCAGACGGTGGCAGGTGGTCTGCAGGCCTTGCTCCCAGCCTGGCTGAGCTGTGTGGCTTGGGTTCAGCTGGTGCTCTGGAGCTCAGCACCACACAGCAGGACCAGGGAGGGAGAGTCCTGGGGCCTCTGGGGAGATGGGTTTTGCCTGGTATCCTGGACTCTGTTCAGAAGAAAAGCAAAGGTGGTCTGAGCATGGGCTTGTGGCTGAGTGCCAGGATCTCAGCAGCAGAGGAGCGTGATCCCCAGGAGCCTCGTGCATGCCAGGCAGGTTCGTGGTCAGAAACACGGCCCCTGTGAGAGCAGCGCCTGTCTTGGAGCTCGCCCCCCTGGCGGGAGACAGCCAGCAAGTGGCCAAGCAAAGCTGACCAGTAGGAGGTCGCAGCACTTGATGACACAGAGCCCTGCGTGAGATGACCAGGGAAGCTCTCCTGAGGGTCACGATGTGCGGAAGCTGAAGAGAAGGGGAGCAGCCCTCCCCGCCTGACCCTGGGAGCAGAGAGGAAGAGGGTCCCGAGGAGTGGCCTCAGGTGCAGGGCCGGGCAGGCATGGCTGGTCTCCCCGCAGCAGGAGGCGTCTGCAGGATGGAGCCGCGAGCTGAGGCCACATTGGTGCCTCAGCCCGTGCTGTGCCCTGAAAACCCAGAAGCCCAGCTTCGCCCTAGAGAGCAGGAGCTGTGGCCGCTGGGCCAGGGCTGTCCAGAGGGCACCCAGAGCCGCAGTGCAGTGCTGGGCCAGCAGCAGTGTGTCTGGGCACAGGTGAGCCCCGAGGGGCCTGTATCTGCATGGCGTCCATGGAGACAAACGTGGGGCTGAGGCCCGGGAAGGTGCTCGGGTGTGAAGGTAAAAGATGGGGCGGGGACGCTGGGGGAGGCTGGGGAGGGCATTTCTGGAGTCCTGCAGTGAAGGGAGGGGTGACCCTAGGAAGAGGGTCCCAGCTGTGTGAAGGGCCCAGAGGCACAGATAGCACTGGACCTTGGGACCGTGAGAGGAAGCATGTGTGGCTGGGAGAGAGACCCCATGAAGCCTGACACATGCAGCGTGGACCACGGGGAATGGCTGAGTTTTCCTAGGGTAGGATGGTCCCCAAAGCCAAGGCAAGCACAGGGCAAGAGTTTATTTAGTTGCTCCAGGAAGCTGGATCGGAGTAGGGAAGTGGCTAGGAAAGGGAAGAAGCCATTTGCTCAGGTGGGCCTCTGCTGGGCACCTGGTGGCTCCTGCCAGGGTTTTCTGGGGACAGTGGGGAACTTAGCCTGTGGGATGCACCTGAGGGTGAGGAAGCTGGGGTCCCAGACACAGCCAGCCAAGAATGAGGAGCACCAAAGGACTGGAAGCACTTGGTCTGGAATCCGTGTCCCCACTATGTTCCCAGGCCCGAGCTGTGTGCTGGTGGCCACTGGGAGGAGTGGGGCTGGGAGGTCAGCGGACACTGAGCTTTGCTGGACAGAAGACCTTGAAGATTTGGTAACTCGAGCCTTTCTCTGCCTCTCTTAACTTTGCACATTTTTCCTGGCATACAGGAAGGAAGAAGAAGCGGGAACAAATATTCCCTACTTGTCACTTTTCAAGGAAGACAATGAGCAGAGGAAATGTCCAGTCGCTTCCTTTTCCAGAGGGCCATCTCAGCAGCGTGAGCCCCTAGATCTTGTCTGATGGCACTGAGGCCAATTTTCAGTAGGCGAATGGAGAGAAGCTGGGCCTTCCCATTAAGCCAACCAACCAAACAGGGCATTTAAGGTGGGTTGAAAAAAATCCTTGGAAAAACAAGCAGACACTTATTATTATTAATTAGAAATAACTGCACTGGCTCTAAAAAGCCCCTTCCTGTCTGCAGCCCGGGACTGCAGCCTCTTTATCACGTCTAGAGTCCCCTTCAGTGGGGACTGTGAACTGCTCCTGTCTACAGTGGGAAACTAAGTCTGCCCCTGCCTACAGTCAGCTGCGGGTTTCCAGTTTCCATTTGCTGGTTGCTAGTCTGGCTACTGGTTGCATCAGGTTCTCGGGTCCTCGCACGTAGTAATGGTGCTGACGGTGATGTCATCCTAGTGATGGTGAAGGTGACAATGATCAGGCTAATGATAGAGGTGATGATGTTGATGACAGGGGGTGTTGATGGTGGTTACGGTTGTGTTGATGGTGATGATGGTGGTGATGGTCATAACGGTCATGGTGATGATGTGGATGGTGATGGTTATGGTGATGGTGATGATGGTGATGATGGCTAATGAATGAAATTCACCATGTGCCATGTGAGCCCTGGTTCATGTCCTTTGCATGTATTAATTAATTTAATTCTCATAATCATCCTGTGAGAATCATCATTATCTCCATCTTATAGATGAGGAAACTGAGGCCCAAAGAGTGAAACTCCTCTGTTCAATCTCAAGAGGAACCATTTGGAAATACTCATTCTGGGAGCTGTGGCTCAGAAGAGTTGGAGATAAAAGGTTTCGTTTCCTCGGCGGCAGCAACCATAACTATAAAACTTGTTTTTCACTCATTTGAATCTAAAGGTCAGCAAGGTCTCTGTGCTTGTCTATCCTTTCTTTCTTCCTTCACTATGTATGTATTTTTAAACAATCAGAGCTCCATTTCACTTATGGTCTGTGAAAACTGTTTGTCCCCTTTGAGGCGCTTGCTCACCCTGGAAACCTGGCGGCCATCCAGAGCGCGTGCACTGGGCTGTCCATGTGAACCAGGATCCACACCCTCAAAGCGGCCATTGGGTGTCGCCCACTGGAATCCCTTAAGCCCGCACTGCTTCTTGGTTGCTTTTTCCTTGTTTGTGGCACAGACACAAAGTGAAAAGCAGAGCAGCCAGACGGAGAGTGTCCTGGACTTTCTGCAGGTGCTCAGCCATATCTGACGGATGCAGTGACTCGGCTCCCAGCGCAGAAGCACCGTGCACCGTGGAGTTGGGTGGAGCGGGCAGGTGCACCCTCGGGACCAGTCCCGTCCCCAGCCACCCCAGGAGCCCAGTGCACTGTGTGCCTGAGGCTGTCTGCTCGCTCTGGCCCCACCTGGGCACCGAGCCACAGATGGTACGGAAGCCATTGACTCCTGGTGTTTATTTTTGGCCTTTTCCACGGCTGCGGGGCCACCTATCAAGCTGGACACGCTCTGCTTTTTTTAACTTAACCTGGTTCGTGACTCCAGTGGTGAGGGGGCAGAGGGGACACTCGTATCTGTGTTGACACAGGAGTGCCACCTGTGTCTCTTTGAGTCAAGATAAAAATGGTTTTCAAACAAGCGGAAATAGCCGTGTAAAACAGGAAGGTCCCTGAGGCAGAGGAATGGGAAGTGGACCTGCTGAGCCCAGCCCTGTGTGGGGCACGTGGTCACAGCTGGCAACACCCAGGACGCCTCTCCCTGTCTGTTTCCGCTGACATGAGAGGTGGGGTGGCCAATCTCCCGGGCGTGGGGGCTGAATGCCCACTTGCTGAAGGCTCGTGCTGGCCCTGTCACCGGCCCTGTTGCCAGCCTGTCATGGTGGACACTTCTGCTTGGTTTGCTGCATCAGCCAAACTGGTATTTATGCCTTTATCCCACGTCAGCTTCCAGCTCTTCTGTGCCAGGACCTGTGCTCATTTCTGGGGACATAACAGAGCATGAGGGACCCACCCTTGTCCACCCAGTGCTTCCAAGGCCACATGAGCCACAGGAGACCTCAGAGTGAGGGTGGTCTTGCTCCTCGCCCACGTCCTGGTTCTCTCCTAGGACCCTGGCAGGGCAACATTCCCAGGCCAGGCTCTTAGGCCTCATGGTCCCTGGGGCCTGCTCCTGGCCCTCTTCCACGTCCACCTGTTTGCACGCCCATGAGTGAACTGGGGCTTCCCTGGAACACACACGGCCTACTCCCTGGGTTGAGAAGGTGTCCGTGGCAGATGGAGTGGTAGCCTGTGTCCAGCACAGCTTCCCGCTGGGAAGGGCGGGCCTGAAAGTCCATGTGTCCTGCAAGTTCCCTGGCCAGCTAGCCCAGTTGGCTGGACTGAGATAGAGAACGCCAGGCCGGCATGCAGCATGAGCACAGCAGGCAGCAGTGTGGTCCCTCAGCTGGTGCAATAGGCAGATGACGGCCAGGGCCACACTCCAGCTGTACGGTCCTCTGAGCTCTGCAGGCCGCTCGTGCAGCAGAGGTGCAGTGGTGACCGGGTCATGCCGCCTCCACCCTTGGAACCCAGAGCCTGGGAGGGAAGCAGAGGCTGCGGACCTGGGAGGGCAGGGCTGGGTTAGGGGCAGGGTCAGACCCAGGGATGGCACTGGAGAAGCTAGGGCCACCTGGCCATCTCTGCCCATTGCCGGACCAGGGACACCCATTCCTCTGCTAAGGCAGGTAGAGCTGCCTGTGGTGGCCGTGCTGTGCCACCACCGGGCCACCTCGGGGCCTCCCAGTCCAGGGAGACTGGTGCTGGACTCAGGAGGGAGGTTTGGGGCAGAGGGTCACGATCAGCACTGCTGGGAAAGCTTCGCCACCAAGCCTGTGAGCAAGGAGCGGGCAGGGGAGGCCTGCCCCCGCCCCTTCCATTTCCTGCATTTACAGCCGACGTCCGAGGAGGAGGACTGGCTCGGGTCCTGCTGAGAGGGCCTCATAGCAGAGGCACTGGCCCTGGCCTCGGAAGCTTACAGAAACAGGTGGGCAGGGCTGCCTCCTCCCTCCAGGCCCGCTCCGCTCAGCCAGCCAGGACACCCAGCCTCAGGCCTCTCCAGGCCGAGGCCTCACCCCACCCGCCTCAGGTGGCCCCTGGCAAGGACAGAGAGGCTGCTCTTGAGCCCTGGCCACCCAGCAGGCGCTTGTAAGGCATCCCTGAAACAGTGACCACCGTGGGTGTAGGATTTTCTCCAGCTGCTAGCAGGATGCCGCCCCTTGGAGCCCTCTGACCTAAGCAAGGGGCTTTCTCCGAAGCATTCCCTTTTCCCTACTTTTGCTGACCGCGGCACATTCTTTCCCCGCTGGTTGAGGCCCTGGAGGAGCAGGGGGGAAGCCCGAGACGTAGCCTGGCTTGCTGCCGCCCGCCGCCCGCTGCCCTCCCTCCGGGCCCTCTGGGGAGCTGCCTCTTGCCAGGAACTGGGCTGCTCACACCCCAGGCATGAGGCCCACCTGACCAGGTGCTGAGCACAGCGGGAACAGCTGATGATGGCCAGGCCCTGTGCCCTGGAGGCCTGGAACCTCCCAGGTCCCCTTCCTGGTGTGGAGACAGGGATGGCCACCTGCGAAGATGACCAGTCCTGGGTAGGACTGCTCACCCGGGCCTGACCACCCGGGGGACTTTGACCCCAGGGAAAGCTCGGTAAGTGGGGAAGGTGCACAAGCTGCTGTGACGGAGGCAGGGACGTCCCTGTCAGCTGGTATCCTGCAACTGAGGTACTCTGGTGTGATGTGACCAATGACTGTGGCCCTTGGCAATTTGCTTACCCTCTCTGGGCCTCTGTATTCTAATCAGAAAATGAGAGATTTAGACAATCTCAGGAGTTCACAGACATTTTAACCCAGAGCCCTGGTCACCAAGTGCCACCAGCTTGACCCTTACACTCTAGGGGTGTGTCAATTTGGGCTTTGGGGAGCTGAGAATGTGAGGGATGTGCTGGGGAAGGGGAGGGGAGGGAGGGTGGAGCAGGGAGGGAGTGTCAGCAAGAGAGGCAGGAAGGGCAGTGGGGGCCAAGGTGGGCTGGCAGTGCCTGGCCAGTGGGGAGCCCCAGAGTGAAGGGGCCCCCAAGCCGTGGGTGGTTGCCAGCTGCCCAGGAGATGGTTTCCAGCAGAGGCCAGGTCCTGAAGGTGCCTAGCAGGAAGCCCAGCTCCTGGTTTTCCTGGTCAGTAGGTAACTGACTGGTGGTGGCTCTGGGCAGGGCGAGGCAGCCCAGCATGGTGGGAACACTTGGTGGGCTAAAGCCCTCCCTCATATCTGGGAAGCAGAGAGGAAGAAGAGGAGACTGGGTCTCACATGCCCCCTGTAACCTGAAGACCCACCAGGCCTAACTCTTAAAGTTCCCACCCCTCCCATCTCCTCTGAGCTGGGACCATGCCTCTAACACAGTGCCCTTGGGGACACTTGTCCAAACCTCAGCATGAGGGACATGCTCGCAGTCAGTCTGGCTGGGAATTCCGCTGCCCTGAAACAGCCTCCTCCCCCGGCCAGGTCCGCGCCTGGCCTCCCTCTGCAGTAGGGACGGCCGGACACTCTGGTAACTCATTATGGTAATGAATAAGCCGCCATGTAGGGCTCAGGGTGACAGAGGACACTTCCGCAGGCCAGGCTGCTGTCCACTGCACCTTCACTGGGAGCAGGGCTCCTCCTTTCTTTGTGACCCGAGGGCCCACATGGAGAGACGGCTTCCAGCAGGCGTGAGCAGAGAACCCGCTTCCTCCTGTGTCCTGGCAGCGGCTCTGCCCTGGCCCTCACCCTGGCCCTCACCCTGCCCTGCGCCTGGCCTGGCCCTCGCTCAGTGGGATCTGCGCCCTCCCACACTCCGCACCTGGCAAGGGGGAGACCGGCTGTTACCCAAGCCCAGGGCTTCGGAGAATGAGTCATTGTCCCCCTTGTTCCTCCTGGTCAGCCTCGGGGGCTCCTCCCAAGTGCCAGAGAGCTCCTGAGGAGGGGCCGCCATGCAGGGCCTCTGTCTCTGCCTCTCTCGGGCCCTCCCTCCCTGTCTGTGCTGCCTGTCTCACTCCCGTCTCTGTCTCTCTCTCTCCCCTTCCCTCTCTTCCTGCGTAGGTCTCTCAAGAACTCACACGTATTCTCACACTCGTTCTCTCACACTCACAGACGCTGGGACAACAAAGGCAACTATCTCTAACTTGCCCTGGGATTTCCCCTAATTCCCTAGAACTTTCCTGTTCATTTTTTGTCCTTGGGAAAGGGAATTTCTAAATCCTTTAGGGGTTTCTCATTAAGATCCCCACAAATGAGAGGGAGCAGACTCCAAGCCCACCCCATCTCCACATATGGGATAAAAATGTGCCCTTCCCCCTGCGCTGCCATATGGCAAGGCCACAGAGTGACCCAGGGCCCCACCAGGGCTCTTCCTCTCGGTCTGGCCTCGCCCAGCTTCCAGCAGATGCCACATTGGCCGATGTGACCACACAGACTTCCCAGTGAAACCCAAGATGCAGGGGGTCACCTTCCACACAACACACAGCTTTCTTCCAGGCAGCCTGCCCGTCCAGTTGCCCTGCTCGGCCTGATTGTCAGGGCCCCTGGGACCTGCGGGGCAAAGCTTCTGCCAGTGCTCTGGCTTTTTCTGGGGCTTCGTGGCCCCAGCAGTTCCTCCATATCACCCAACGGGGATCCATCTTTCAGCCTCCCTGTCAAGAGTTCCTGCCTCCTCCGTGAAGCACCAGTGCGGGGCTGGGAGGGTGCAGCCTGTCCCTGTGTGGCCCGCGTGAAGCCTCCATGCCGTCAGGCACACACTCAGCCCCTGGACTGTCCCTCGTTCTTCACCCCCAGCCCCACACCACCCAAGGAACAGCCTGAGCCCAGGGAGGGAACTGGGCCGTGCCCCCCACGTCTGGCCCCAGGACCACAACTGTCATCACAGATCACTGTGAGAAAGGAGCCCTGTGATCTGCGCAGTAGGAGGGCGCACAGCTGTGACCTGTGTCTCCCAACAGCTGTCCACTGTCCTGGCCAGGCACCCTCCACGAGGCTCCACAGCACTCAACTGGGAAGTGACTCCCGAGCACCCACTGGTGACCACAGTCCTAAGGGGGCAGCTCTTCGTGCAGCTCCATGGGGGGTAACAGAGGCTAGAGGGGCTAACAAAGTTCCTTGGGCTCACAGCCCCTTTGTTCTCAGGGGTCTGTGTGCGCTCCTTCCATCCTGTCTCTCTGGCTCACTGGTCACCTTCCCGTCTTCACACACACCCATCTACTGGCCACAGGGCCTTTGCACTCACTGCTGGGTGTGCTGCCCGGCTCATTCCCTTCAAGCAGGTCCTCAGCAAGGCCTCCCTGACCCACAGAGCAGTGCACAGCTGCTGCTGCTAGACAGTGTCTCCTCCACTCCCTGAACTTTCAGGAGACCTGGGGTCTCCGCCAGGATGGAGCGGCTCTGCTCACCACTCCCAGTCTCTCCTCTACAGGGTACAGGTCTACAGAAGGTAGGACGCTCCAGGTCCTTCTCCATCCAGCATCCCCAGACCTAGGACAGAGCCCGTCACAAGGTGGGGCTCAGAGAGGAGTTGATGCATGAGTCAGGGACAGCATAAGGCCTGTCACGTGGCTGTCTCGTGCACACGACTTTGGCCTCCCTTCCACTCACAGGGCTTGCCTTCACTTCCCTGCCCACCCCAGGACCTACATGCCCCAAACTGGGTGACAGTGGGCCCAGTCCTCCCCAGAGCTGATGAGCACAGGCACCCCATGGAGCTGGCCCATGAGAAATCAGATCCCCTCCTGGGGAATGCGGAGCTGGAAGCAAGAGAGAAGCGATCCAGCTTTCGGTGGCTAGGTGTGCACCCTGCCTTGGAAACGTCCCCCCAGATGGAGCAAATGTGCAGGGAGAGTGACAACTGGGAGGATGGGGATTTGTGAGGAATGAGGCAGAGGAATGAGGGAGATCAGAGTGGAAGGAGAAAGAGCAAGAGAGGAGAGAAGGAGGGAGATAGAAAAGGCAGGGAAGGAGGGAGAGAGAGAGAGAGAGAGAAGGAGAGGAGAGAGAGAGGAGGAAGGGTAGGAGGGAGAGAGAGGAGGAAGGGAAGGAGGGATGAGAGAAGAGAGGGAAAGAGCCAGAAGGGAAGGCTTGCACAGCGAGAAGGGCCTGGACCTTTGCTGGACCTGGCTCAGCCCTTCCAGGAGCCCAGCTCCGTCCCGGGGTTCTGACAACGGCTCTGTTTGGCTTCAGCCAAGGCCGGTAAGTCTGTGCCATTGTCCCTGAGAACCTGCCTCCTCCCCAGAGCTGAGTCCACGCACCCACAAGCCTGGGCACACTGGCCTGTGGGGGAAGGAGCCAGGACGTCCAGGAGTGCCACACTCTGCCGTCCACTGCTCAGAGAGCCGCCTGCCTGCCTGTGCCCTTGCAGATGTCTGCATGGAGCTGCAGTGTCCCCCGAGGGGCCCTTCTGCCAGGCACTGGGCTCGTGCCTGGACCTTGTGCAGAGCAGACAGGCAGCCCTCGGCCCTCACCGTGATCACATTCTTTGGAAGGAGAGTGACTTCATAGCCCTGCTGGTGTGATGCAGAGCGCAGGGGGCGGTGGGGTGAAATTAGGCAGGTGACAGAAAAGGCGAGGCTTGAACAGAAATGCCAAGGAAGCAAGGAGCGGGTGCAGTGCAGGCTGTGGGGACAGCAAGTGCAAAGGCCGCGGGCAGGGCCTGACTGTCTGAGAAGCTGAGGGCCAGTCCAGGTGGCTGCAGGGCAGAGGGCAAGGGGAAAATTCTAGAATGGAAAGAAGGGGAGAGGGGCTGCAAGGGACAGTCCTCAAGTCCTGGGCTGGCCATGTGTGCAATTTATCTGGGCCTCACAGAATCTTGGGAGGCAAAGGATGAGGGACAGAGACACGCAGAGGTCGAGTCTATTAGTTAAGGTCACAGAGCCACTGCATGGGAGGTCTGGGGCTGGACCATGGGCCACAGGACCCCCACAGCTCCCCCAAGCCCCCCACGGTACCTGAACAAACCCAGCAGGCCTAAGCTGTAAGTCATTGCTGAGAAGCAGTGGCTGCCCTGCACGCAGGCTGCACGGGGACACAGCCAGGTCCCACAGACCCCTGATGGTTCCCCTCTTCTGACCCTCACCATCTGGTGAGGTACAACTCACTGTGGTTCTGAGCAGCACATTCCTGAGGTGGCACTGAGCACCTAGTCCACCTGCTTGCCGCCCTGGAAGGCCACATCGTATGTGACCCTCTGCGCCCAGTGTCCCCAGCAGGCAATCCACAGAGCAAAGGCCCATCTGGACGGTGCAGGGACAGGGGTGCTTCCATTTAGAGGGCCGCCTGGTGGGGGCGGTGGTGCACCTCCCTGAAGCACTGATGCCCCTGAACCCATCACCTGAGAAAGGCCAAGGGGTGAATCTCAGCTGGTGGCCCCTCGCCACAATGCGTGGGCGACTGCACCATCTTCTAACCTGAGCAGGCTGGGGTGCTCGTCCCAGGGTTCAGGAAGGTACCCTAAGGGGTCTCCTGGAGGCCCGGAGCTTTATCCACCTATCATGGTCAGATGCCGAAACTGATGGGAAAATCCACTGATGGCTGCCCCACCTGCAGAACAGAACATGATGGTCCCCGCAAGTGACTGGTCACCCCAGACCCATCCAGTACTCCATTAAATCAATACCCAGCCCGGCCTGGAAGCTCAAAGTACATGAACTAATAACAATAAACAGTTATTTGGTTACTTTTTACAGACACATTTGGACTGCAATTCAATTTTCAGGCAATTTTAGGGGCGAATGCTATTTTGAGCATTCCCAAATTCCCAAACTGCACGAGAAACATCTGCAGGGCGAACACGTGGAGTCTTAAGCCCCAGTTCTTGGACAGAAATCTGAAGCTGTCCCAAGACCCAGACTGGTTCAGACCCCCGAGAACAGTCCTGGACGGGTAGCTGGTGCCCGCAGGCTCCGTCCACAAACTCCGTCAATAATGAGGGCGGATCTCGCCAGGGCCTGCAGGGCAAGGAAGTTTGAGGCCAATGTGCTTTGAGGCGGTGGGGAGACCGGAGCGTGGGCTTCTTGGGCTCTCAGGAAGACCCTCCCCGTCTGGGGTCTGTTGCTGACCACACAGCTCTTCCCTCCATGACATTTACTCCTGGAACTGCCCAACCCAGGACCATGGCTCTCAGTTCCTGCTGTAGATCTTCAGGGATTTTCATTGCTCTGGGGTGAAGATCCAACTCCCCACTGGGACTTTGCAGGAGGTCCCTCGTGTGATCCCTGCTGATGACTGAGCCTTCGCCAGCATACCAAGCGCCCAGCTCCCTGGGACACAGAACCCTGGCCTCCTCCAGTTCCTCCTCCTGCCCCAGGATATTGGCTTGTGCCGGGAAAGCTCTTCTCGCACTTGTCCTTCCCCATTGACTTTGCCTCTTCCTCCAGCTCCAGTCGACCTGTCACCTCCACTGGGCAGTGCACCTGAGCACCAAGCCAGTTTCCCGTGGCTGGGCCTCCGCACTGTGCCTCTTCTTCATGTGTGCGATGCACTTGCCATCTTTTGGGGACACTGGGGCATCTTTCCCACTGGGGTCCCCAATCCCCACCAGGACCTGGCTCCTGGCTGGTTCCTGATGAAAAACTCAAGCATGAATGAATGCTCCCACCTCTGCTCCTGGCTGCCTGAGACTCCAGTCAGGTCCGAGGGCGGGTTGGGTGCACAGTGTCAACCTGGGTCTCCCCACATGCTCCGCCCACCTGCTCAGACTCCACCCCATCAGCACCATGGTGGCGTGGCAGGGCAGGAAGGCCAAGCCTTGCCAGAGCCCTCGCAGCTTGGTTGGAGCAAGGCCAGGAGACAGAAGGATGGAAGTGACGTGCTTGGGGATCATGTGGACCGCCCCTTCCTGGCACACTGCCCAGGAACGGCTGGACCCTCCGCAGCTCTGAAGGTGGTTTTGCACATTTCGCGTTTGCTTTGGTCTTGAGGCACGTTCCATGGCACGTTGTTCTGCTAGAGCTTATTCATGCAGGGCTGGGGATTGAGCCCAGGCCTGGTGTGTGTTAGGCCAGCGCTCACCCCCCAGTTCACCCCACCCTGCTACAGTAAGCAAGCCCACTGCCTAGCAACCCTGGCACAGATGAGGGGCCACCACTGTCAGGGATTCTGAGACCCACTTGGATCATACTCACAGGGGAAAAGGTTAAAATGCAAATGTTTAGCAGGAGAACCAGAATCTCTGTGTTGGGGCCAGAGGCTCCAAAATTCCACGTCTTGGGCCAGGACCGCCCTGCTCCTCACCAATTACCTCTCTTGGTGTCTCCCTGCCAAGGATGCTGGTCTGGATGATTCTTGCAGCCCTGGAGACCTCGTGTGTGCCGTGGAAGACCAGCTCAGCCACACCTTACTTGGTACAAGCACAGCTTGGAACTCCTCATGTAACAGAAATCAGAACACAGAAGCCTCCCGATTCTCTAAGGAGATACTTCCTTGCAGATTAGGAAGGCACTTGGGGTCGGCAGGACCCCGGGCTCTGCGGGCTTCCGGTTGGCTTCTGGAGCCTACCTACCCTTGCTCTCAATGCCGGGGGACGTGGCCTGGCACCACCATGTGCCCGTGTGTCCCAGGACCTTTCCAGAGAAGACGGACACTTTCCAAGACGGTGACAATCCAATGGCAGCCACCTGAGCACCCAGGTAGAGGAGACGCAAGACTGGGTGGTTTGCTGGTTGTTTCTGGAGGTGACCAGGAAGACATCATCAGGTGTCACTCGGCCCCAGGCCTCCACCCTCTCCCACCGCCCCGGGTGCAGGACAAAGGAATTGAGGTGTGAAGTAGGAGGAAGCCGGCCAGCTGGGCCCTCCACCCACTGTGCCCCACACTCCTTGGGGGCGTTGAAAAGCCCTGCCCTTTCCTGGGGGTCCTCCAGGCCTGTGATCTGTCCCTTGGGGCAGGACTGCACCAGGGACCCCAGCCCCTGGCCTGACTGAGAACCCAGCTTACTCCACTCCAGCTCCCCCCTCGCCCCTCCCCACCCCTTGGCACGGGTGCCCTCTCCAGTCCTGCCACTGCCGGCCCTTCCTCCCTCAGCAGGCTGGGCTCCACTAGGACTGGACTGTGTGGGGAAAATAAATGGGGCCTGGATTTCGGGTGCCAGCGCCTGGGTTCTGACCCGCCTCTAGTGCTGCGCAGCTGCCTGATGCAGTGCCCTCTTGGTGCTCTGGCTGGGGCTGCGATGATGGCGGGTGACCCATGGTGAGCGTGGTGGCCAAGCGTGAGTGAGGCATCGGAGAAGCAGGGCCTTTTTCTGAAGTACTGCCGGTACTGAAACCTGGGCTCCCAGAGGGGATCTACCGCCCACCACCGTCAGATGGGCCTTTGAAAACCACCCACTTTTGGCCTCTTCAAAGATTTTCACGTGTGGCTCCTATTTGGCCACCTTCAGGGATGGCACAGCTCTGTCTCTCATGGTCGGTTTGATTTCAGGCTTTCCTGCAGGGTGAGTCCTGGTGACTCACTGATGAACTAGCATGGATTTTGTTCAGTGAGGAAATGAGAAATTTTATACAGGATTTTTCAAGCCCAGGGTGCATCTGAAGGTCTCCAATATCAAAGATCAATCAAACGTTGCCACCGCTTTGATGGATTGGGATTGTGCACTTATTGGTCTGTTAATTTAACAAGTGTCTGTCATCCTTTGAGAAGGAGGGTGGGGGTCGACAGGCTGGTACTAGAGGCAAACAGAAAACTGTGTCAGACCGCTTTGCTTCACTGTTGCCAAAACCTGACCAGAACAACTCAGAGGAGGGCAAGTATATTTGAGGCTCACAGCTTAAGAGGATGGGGACAATAATAATTCTGGGAGGGTTTATCAAATCTACACCATATTTACTATCATTACCATCACCGTCTGCACCATTATCGCCATCACCATCACCATCACTATCATCACCACCATTATCGCCATCACCACCATCACCATCATTACCACCATCACCATCTCCACCACCATCTCCACCATCAGATCATTACCATCACCATCATCACCATCACCATCTCCACCATCACCATGATTACCATCATCATTATCACCATCACCATCATCACCAACATCACCCCATCACCATCATCACCATCACCATCACCACCATCACCACCATCACCGTCACCATCACAACCAAAGTCACCATTACCATATAACCAACGCCACCATCATCATCACCATCACCATCTCCACCATCACCATCATCACCATCACCATCACCCACATCATAACCACCATCACCACCATTACCATTACCACCACCATCATCACCATCACCATCACATCACAATGAGCCCTCTGTCCTTTCCAGCTGTACTGTGTGGAAACGATTACCCATGCAGCCACGCAGCAGCTTCCATGCGGTGCAAACCAGTGAACTGCAGCTCAGTGGCTCTCAGAGCCCAGTTTGGATGACATCAGTGTCGGCACAATGCACTGGGCCAATTGGTGCCATGCAGTCCATGCACTTCGCTGCTGTGTTCCTCATGATGACCCCGTGCAGGAAGGACTACCTATCATGCCACTTGCTGTGAGGAGACTGAGGCATGGTGACCTCGGGTGATTTGCTGTGGATGAACTTCAGCCTCCAGAGCAGAGGGGCAGCCACGCCATCCAGCCCAAGTTAGCACCCTTGGATATGCAGCAGCCAACAGAAAACACACGGTCCCACCCCCTGCAGAAGCAGCTGTGTTGAGAATAGGAACAATTACGGGCACAGGTCACTCAGGGCAGCTGTGCTTGTAATCAAGTATTGGAAATTACCAAAATGTCCAGGCTTGGGAGAGCTACTTGAATGAATTATGGAACATTCCTACAATGCAGCACTAGTCTGCTGCCCAAGAATGAGAACAACTGATGTGCCATGATGATCGGGGTCCAATGGTCATGTCAAGGAAGGAAGACATAAGTGCAAATCTGAATGTCCGTCATGCCAGTCTTAGATATCTACCTATCATCTACCTCTGTATCCATCCATCCATCCATCCATCCATCCATCCATCCATCCATCCATTCATCCATCCATACATATATACATAACACATACATTTAATCTATCTATCCATCCAGCAATATATCTGTCTATCTATCCATCTTTCTGTTCATTCAGTCATCCATCATCCATCTTTCCATTTATCTAATCTGTCCATCCATCCATCCATTCATCCATCCATCCATGCATTCACCTAAAATTCTCCCTGCAAAAAGAAATAAAGATAAGCAAGAAATAATTGAGAGGCTTGGCATCTACAGCCATGGGAATGGCTGGAAGGGGTTGGAGCAGACAAACTTCTGAGCACACCCTTTTCACACCTGTGGTTTTCAGAACTGTGCTAATGCTAATATTTTATCAGTTTAAAATTTTGAATCCACTTGGGGAAATGTGTGTGGGACAGACTGAGCGCTTGGTCTCAGGAGCATGCTGTCATAGGTAACGTGGCCTTTGGCAGGACGGATTCTCACACCTTAGCACATGTGTCTATGGTTTGAAACATCCCGGAGAAAAGCCCTATCACAGAGCATGTGACATGGCATCTAGCTGCTGAGGATGTGGGTGCAGTGACAGAGGTGATGGACAAGGAAATGCTGCAACACCCAGGTTTTGGGTGCTTGGAAACAAAAGAACATTGCCGACTGCTTCCAGGTCACAGGTCCTCCGGGTTGTGGCAGATGTCCCTCAGGGGAGCCGGCAGCTGAACTTGTGAGAGCCCTGGATCGGGGTGGTGGAACTTGGCCGCAGGCCAGGCAGAGACCTTGAGATTCTGCTGCTGTCCTCTGTTCAGCGGGACTCTGTGGGCTCCCGTGTGTGCCAGGTCCTCCCTGTGGGGCTGAAGACCAGCTGGAGACAGAGACAAGCAAGTCGGCAGATAAGAGCGTGGAGTCAGATGGAGCTTCCCTTCCCACCCTGAGCAGCCTGGGCAGGCTGTGGATTCCTGAGAACAGGCTGTCTCTGGAGGCTTCGCCGATTCCTCTCTCCAGTTGGATTGGGAACACCATCTGACAGCTGCGCTGGGGCTGGTCCAGGCTGTCTGCATCTTTTCTGACAGAAACTGGGGAGACTGGGCGTCCGTGGACACAGGGAAGCATATTTCGGGACTCTGCAGCGGCGTGCAATCGGGGCTCTGTGTTCCAGGTGATCAGCGGTGTTGCTTGGGTTTCTAGCTTTTTCTGGGGGCTGGTTCTGACTTCCTGGCCCTGGTCCTGCACGGTGAGATTCCCCTTCCCATGGAAAGCAGAGGGAAGAGCATCCCTCACAGCAGATGAGGGCCTGCATCCTAGTCCTCATTCCTTCTCTTCCAAACAGTGTGACCTTGGGCAGGTCACTGTCCTCTCAACCCCAGATGGTAAAATGGAAATCCACCTGCATCCAGGGTTGGACTGGTTGTCTTTTGAGAAGCCTCAACTACTTGTCTCTCTGATAAACAGCAGCACTGGGAACTGACCCAGGTCTGTCCATTTGGAACCAGCAGCCTTTCTTCTGACTCCCCAGAAATCCAGGCCAGCGGCTCAGGTGCAGAGCCCTGGATGCACGCCACCTTTGCTGGGCCAGTGGCTCCGTCTCTCCGCTTCTCAATCTGTGAAAACAGGCCAATAACAGATGCACCTCTCAGAGCTGGTGAAGGACCACACCTATCAGACCCCGAAGGTGCAGTGAATGTTGGCTGTCATGGTGGCTCCCAGTTACATGGGGCCACTGAAGTCTTGGCTCCAAGGAGCCCCTAGCACAGGGGAGACTCCAGCTCACCCGGCAGCTCGCCACAGACACCTCCAACCACTCACAAACTCTGCACTGTCTGGAACCTTGAGGCACGTCCTGTTTGCTGGTGGCAGTTGGCACGAGAGATGCAGCAGCTGTGCCACCTTGTGGGTGGCATCTGTGGGACAGGCTTCATTTCTTGGCAAAGGCCTTCTGAAATCACGGATGCAATGGGAAGTCCCTGGTCACGCTTCCTGACCTCAATTCAGGAGGAGACCTTTTATGCCAGGAGAGGGTGGGGCAGCCTGGACAGTGATCCTGTGTCCTGTGTCTGGAAGAGACCTCTCCAGGGGAGGTGCATGTGACATCCAGTGTGACAGCCAGCTTGAGTAGTCCTCCTATGGCTCTTTAAACCTGCTTCTCATTGCAGCCACTCGAGAAGGAACTGAGTCTGATCATGTAGGGTGGGAAGATGCTGCAAGAGGGCAGAGCCCAGCTCCTTCCCCGGCTCTGCTCTCAGGATCCTGCCGGGGGCTCTTCAGGCCTGTCTGAGTTGAGAGGCGGTTCTGAGGGCGCTGGTTCTTGCACCTCCTGCTCTGGGCCAGATCCTCCCAGCCAGGAACCAAGGAGCTGCTCATTTCTGAGGAGGAGGGACAACACAGGGGCAGTGCCCCCAAGGCGCTAGGGATGGTTGTCACTGCTGTCATCTCTATTGTTGAATGACCAGTCACACAAAACATCAGAAACACCAGAGTGCTTTGCTTCACCTTCTGGACACTCCGTGCTCATGTTCCTGTGCTCTTTCTTCCAGCTCTGGCCACCTGCTCTTGTTTTGAGGCCTGTCTGCATCACAGAGGACAGGAAATGGGCCTCGGCCCAGGTGTCCCCTCCCTGGCTCTTTTAGAAGGAACAACCACACACTGCTCACCCAGGACTTGCAGGGTCAGGTGAGCTGACACAGGATGGAGGAAGAGCATGTGAGTGCTTTGCCCCGTGTCCCTTGGGGACACCTGGTACCAGCTTGCCTCTGAGCAGAGGGCAGAGCCTGCAGACTCCATGCAGCTCTCTGCCCTTAACCTGCTCACAGCAGCCCTTCTCTAGGTGTGCCACATGTGCCCCCAGAACTCTGTGCACTCTGTGTGCTCAGATCCTGCCTCCTCCCTGGGAGAGGGTTCATAGAGCCTCGGCCAGCTCTCAGCAAGGCTGGGTTTTCTCATTTGCTATTCTAGGACCTGGTACTCTCTGCCCCAGGGCCTTCGCACATCCAGTGCTTGTCACACCTGATACTTTGTGCCAATGAGCTCTGTGCATTTGCTTCCTCAGATCTCAGGGTGTGCTTGAGTGTTAGCAATCTGGAGGGGTCTCTCAGCGTCACCACTTGCTCCAGATGTCACTCGAAGCTTTTCCTGAAACCATCACTGTCTCGCTCCTTCTCTGTGGTATTTCTCTACAACTGGAGAGTTGGCTCGACCAGGGCAGGGCCTGGGTGTCCCCCCCCCCACATTCCCGCCAGCAGGAGACACTTCAGCAGGCAGCTGGCTGCATCTTTCTGGGCAGTGAGTGACCTACAGATCCCGTGGCTCAGGGGCTCAGAGTCCAGCCAGCTGCTGGTGGCCACACAGCCACCTGGAGGCCCTGGGTCCCTCTCACGTCCATCTACACACAGGCAGCTGTGGCTCTTCCGTCTCACCCTGCAGCTGTTTGGAGTCCCTAAAGCCTGCTAATCCCTGGCCGCGTGTCATTCCAGCAAGCTCACGGGCCTCGCCTGGAGCTCCGAGCTGGCGGGCCAGCCCCGCCTGCTGCACACTTAGCGGGAGAGGCTGATGTGCAGGGAGAAGCCTGGGACACTCTCGGGAGCCCTGAGAGGTGGCAGCAGCGTCTCTAGCTCTCAGGTGGAGGGAGACGAGGAAAGCCCTCTGGCTTGTCTTCTCCCAGGAACCCCAGGCGGAGCTGGCCCCTCTGCCTCTCCAGAAGCTGCCACAATGTTACAGCCAATGCACTGGAATTCTAACCAGGACACAGTGCTGGGAACAGGGCACAGGCTCACCCGGATCTGGTCACAGTGATCCTGCGGACGTTGGAAACCCTGCGGGGGTGTCCTCAGCTGGGCTGGGCCTCCTCTCCATGAAACTCTCCCCAGGTTGGGCCGCAGGCCTGGCCCCAGCAGCGGGGCATGCATGCCAGCTGTCCTGTGTGCACGTGACCCACCCACTGATCCGCCTCTCCCAACCTCACCTTCCCTTCCTGGGAAGTGGGCTCCCTCAGGCCCGCCACGCAACCTTCCCAAGCAAAACCTTTTGAAGGGGCCAAAGCCAATAGCGGGAGGATGTCATTCTGCATGGGGACAGTCCCAGCAGAGCTGGGCTGTTGAGCTGGTGCCCAGAGAACTGAGAGCACCCCAAACCTCAGCTCTTGTTCCCTCCGGTCTCGACCCCAGGGCCTTTCTGGACACTTGCTCCCCACTCGGAAGCCACGGGCTTTGCTTGTTCCTCAAGTTTATCTGTGGCCAAGAAGGGGCAGCACAATGGGGCTGGGAACCAAGGTCGGCCCTGGCATTGGGGACAGGCCAAGTGCCGTGCCATGGTCCCTGGCCGGCAGGGGGAGCTCTGGGAGAGGACGGGGCCTTGCTGTCCTGGAGGCCATCAGGGCCCTGTACCCAGCTCACACAGAGCTACTTCAGGGCCAGGGGTCATGGAGAGGTGGGGCTGACCCTGCCTGGAGCTGTCCCTAAGAAGGGGAAGGACAGCAGCCTTTTGCCCACCCAAGGAGCCCAGCAGGAAGGACGTGGTCCCCGGGTCCCCAGGCAGAGGGACCTCAAGCTGGAGGACAGCGTGCTGACATCTCCCTGCCCTGGGCTCAGGTCCCGCTGCTTCTGTCTCCACAACAAGGACACAGATTGCTTCTCTATTGCTGCAGTTACCCTGCCAGGACCACGCTGTCCCTTTCCTCTTAAAGCAACAGCCACCCACAGGACTGACCCAGGAAAGGAGTGTTTTCTGTCCCCCAAACAAAACTGAACGAGGCTGGGCTGATGCCCTACAGGAGGGCGGCCACTTCCTTCACCTGACGCCCCAGGGCTGATGAGTTCCTGCAGCAGCGCCGCCTCCAGCCCAGTTTGAGGCGATGTTGGCGAGGTCAAGAAACTGCCCCCGGGAACCCTCTGAGAGCTACAAGCACTCCATTCTGATTTCTTGGGGTGACCGGGACTACCATAGGGGTGCATCTTCCTCTGTTGGTGTGTCTTCCTAACATGATGGTTTCAGAGCTGAAGGGCCTTTGGAGAGCCGGGTTGGTCTGGGTTTGATGGACGAGTGGATGCATGCCTGCGCCTTTCCTGCATTGCCACACGGAGGCGCTGTGCTGTCCAGGTGTGGGACAAGAGTACCAGCTGTGCGACCACTGCAAATTACCACCCTCTCTCAGCCCAGTCTCATCATGGAAAGTGGGGATGGCCACCCTGGTAACAGACTTGGAAGACTTGGCCATGGCACCCAGGGTTAGCTGAGTAACTACCCCAAAGACATTCACAACCTATCCCCAGATCTGAGAACCACTCACAGCACAGGGGGACTTCAGAGGGGACTGAGCTAGGGATCTTGAAGGGGCACTGACCCAGGATCAGTTCGTGGGTCCCCTGTAGCCTTCAGGGTCTGTTTAGGGGGTGGGAGGGCAGAGTCAGAGGAGGTGAATGTTGGTGCAGAGGGAGTGTTCTACCTGAGGGTGGGCAGCAGGGTCACTGCCAAGCCATGAGGGCAGTCACTGGGCTGGGAAACAGGAGATCGTGGGCCTGGAGCCTCCAGGAGGGACCCGCAACCCACACCTGGATCCAGTCCAGTGAGACCACGTCGGCCTATTGACGTCCAAGCTGTAATGCCTAGGCTGCCCAGCTGTGCCCTGTGTCCATGCAGCTGCCATCACTGCTACCAGCTGTGAGCTCACCCTGACCTCAAGTTCCCTGTGGTTATCCCAGTTCACACACCCCATTCCTCCCTGCCTGCCTCCCTCCCTCTCTCCCTCCCTCCCTCCTTCCCTCCTCCCTACCCCTCCCTCCCTCCCTCACCCTTCCTCTCACTTCTTTTCTCACCATCCATTTGTCCTTCTTCCCCTCCTGCCCCTCCTGCCCACAGTCCCCTTTCTCCCTCCTGAGGACACAGGAGGTGCTGGAGGTGCTTCTCCAGGAGCTGGTGTCCCAGGTGCTCCCTGCTCTTGCCCCTGCCACAGATCTGCTACCAACCTGATAACGAGATTCGTCCTCCCGAGCGGGCCGGGCTGCCTCCTGTGTTCACACAACAGCAGCCTCTGCCCGTCCTCTGCACCGGGCTCTGCCACTGGAGCTTGCCCCTCAGCTGGCCCTGACGTGGCTGCTCTGCCATTCCCCTGCCTCTGCCCAGGGCTTTGCAGCGCCCCTGGGCCTGGATGGGTTTGTCCTGGTAGGCACACCACCTGCCTCCTCTCCCCTCTTCATTCGCCTTCTCAGGGAGACCCTCTCTGCCCGCTGTCCCCTCTCCTGTGTGTTCCCCCGCTTTGTGTTCTGACACCCGAGTCTCATACTTTGAAACCCCTGCTCCTGGCCGCCTCCACTGCTGGAGAGAGCAGCTCCGTGAGGCAGGGCTTTCACTGTTTTTTCCTGTGTCCTCAGCACCTGGCATACAGTAGGTACTCAATGAGGAACCGTGGCATCACTAGGTCACAGCAGGCTCTCCAGAGCTGGCAGCTCACAGCGCTGCCCCCGCGGCTGTTCTTAGCTCAGCCCTGCTCCACTCACACTGCCCATCGTCTCTCCCAAACCCTTCCCTCGAGGCCCCGCGGCCTGGACCACCTTCATCCCCAGCACCGGCTTCTCAGTCTCCTTGAGCTCTCATCCCAGCTCCGTCTGTCTGTCCCCCACGTTCTGAAGTACCTGTGCTTCCTTCTAGTGTGGCACATACTGTGTTGTTCACAGAGGTGCTGGGCCTTTTCACCCGGGTGCTTTACCGTGAGCCAATCCCCAGCCCCTTCTAACTTTTATTTTAAGACAGGGTCTCCCTATATTGCTGAGGGTCTTGCTGCACTGCCCACCTGGCCTTGAACTTGAGACCCTCCTGCCTCAGCCTGCCAGGCACTGGGAACACAGGCCTGCACCTGTCCCCGGAGTTTTACTTTTCTACTGAGTCTTTCCCTGGTCAGCTGTTTAGGCCTCACTTACTTTTAGTTTCCTGCACCATCTAGTGACTCTGGCACATAGAGGATGGTCAGCAACAGTGACGGAGGGAGTGAACTGGTGTCTCAGGGGACCTCACCTTACTGGCTCTGTCTCTAGCCCAGTGTGGCAAGCAGGCAGTGGTCAGAGAAGCCCTGGTCTCTGAGGACAGGGTTCTGCTCTGCCTGTCCTCAGTCATGTCCCTGGCACTCAGGCAGGTCAGTGGACCCTCGGCAAGTGCGCTGTGGGGACCAGTTCGCCTGCCACCCACTCTCTGAGGCCTCTGAGGTCAGGAGGGGAGGTGGCTCCTGGACAGGCTCCAGGCCACCGAGATCCCCTCTCTGGCCTCAGAAGGACACGTGTCTGTGTGAGTCGGGCAGGCTCCACACAGGGGGAGGCACCCACAGGGAGAGGCGCCCACAGGGCCCCTGCCAGCGCCTCCTGCTTTTCCCCGAGTAGGCGGCTCTGGAGGCCTTCAACTGACCCAGGTCTTTGGCTGGTCTGGTCTGCTTTGCACTGTGTTCTGTAGACCAGGGAGGGTTTGTGAATTGAGGGTTTGTGGGCCCATCTTGGTGAGGTTCTAGCTAACAATGGGTCCCAGAGGAAGGAAGATATGCAGTGAACACCGAGTTGTGAGCTTTGCTTAGCCACAATGAGTTTCAAACTTTTACAACTTCCTTCCTTAGTTGAAATTTTAACCTGCAGGGCTGGGGTTATGGCTCAGTGGTAGAACCCTTACCTAGCATGTGTGAGGCATTGGTTCGATCCTCAGCACCGTATTAAAAAATAAAGAACGAAAAAGTATTGTGTTAAAAAAAAAGATACAGGGGAAAACTTCTGGGTGTACCATTTTGTATAGTTTTGTCCATAGAAATGTGCTTTACATACTGAAAAATAGATACATGAAATTAACATATATACATATTTATGTGTGTGTGTGTGTGTATATATATATATATATGTGTGTGTGTGTGTATATTAAATATATATATACACATTATTTTTTTGGTATCAGAGATTGAACCCAGGGACATTTAACCACTGAGCAACATCCCTAGCACTTTTTATTTTTTTATTCTGAAAGGGTCTTGGTAAGTTGCTTAGGGCCTTTACTAACTTGCTGGGACTGGCTTTCACCTTGAGATTCTCCAGCCTCAGCCTCCCGAGTCACTGGGATTATAGGCTTGTGCCACCACACCTGGCTTAACAAGTATATTGATTTTCTATTGCAATGTAACAATTTATCACAAATCATTTACTATTTCATAGTTTCTCTGGGCAGTCTTTTTGTTTGTGCTTTTCATAGCCCATCCTAACATTAAGAGTCAGAAGGCCTCTGGAGTTCTATACATGCCTCAGGAGCATGTTTTCACTGGGCCACTGCAAGCAAAATGTAACAAGAAAAAGTCAGAGTTCAACCAAAAATGAGCTAGAATTACATTTGGAAGGCTTTGGGTGATATTCTCACAGAAATCTCTCAAAGTCCTCATCACCTATCATTACACCATTCCTACTCTGAAAATTTCTTCTGTCCCATCCTAGGAAATATTATTTCCTGGTCTGAAGAACTAGCTCAGTTAAGCCAGAAATTACAAGAAGGGAGAAGTTCCTCCTTCTACCTCAGTCAGCATCTCCAGGACCTCCTCACCCAGGAAGACTGACAGCCACCAGGGACAGGACCTCGGAGAGCAACTGGCTGAGGGCTGCAGGCTGGGAGAACACCTTGTCCACAGGCTCATTGCTGGAGAGGTGGCCGTAGGCCTGAGCTGCTCCAAGGTCACCTGTTCACAGGATACTCCACATCTCCACTAGGAACATTTCACCAGTTGTTCTGGATTCCACATCCCACTAGGCCATGGCAGGATGAGTAGAGCCTGGGTGGGAAGAGAAAGGAGAACTGTACTGTCCTGGAGGTCACAGTATTCCACCTGTCTCTGTCCTCCCTGGTGGTGTGTAGCCTCTAGGGTAAGAGGCAGCATCCATCAGTGCCAAAGACAGGAGGCAGATTCTTCAAGTGCAGAGGGCCTGGTCTCTGGGGACAGTTTGCTGGGTCCTCTCCCCAAAGTCTTACAAAGTGAAGGTGTTAGCCGTTCTCATGGAGGAAAGGATTTGCTTCCAGCTTTCAGATGATTGGCATTAAATAATTTCTTTGTGGCTATAGAATTCATGGCAGTTTATTTCTTGAATGTTTCAAAGCATTGAACAGAGAAACAGAGGGAGGATCTTTGCTGCTTGGAGCCTGACTTTGCTGCTTGGAGTTCTCTTCGTCAACTTTGCTATGAAACAACATAAAAACAAGAGTGATATTCCACAACTTTTGCTATATTCCGTTGGTTAGAAGCAGTGCACGGGTCTCACTTACCCTCAAGGGGATGGCATTACCCAGTGTAGTTGTGCCAGGCTAGCTCAGACACAGGTAAGGGCATGGAGTCAAGAACCCAGACTCCGGGAGTTGGGTGGAAGCGGCTTGTGGCGAGCAGCCTACACACTCGTTTGTTTGGAGAACAGATATACATTTTATAGGCTTCTGCCCAATCATAATGTGCCAAGGGGGATCTGACCACCAGGCTCCTATACAGGTTCCCTTGGTTACACTAGGTCCATTTGGGGCAGTTGCTTACTTTCCCAGGTGGGCAGAGCGGAATGCGCCTCTGCGCAGGTTTTCCTGATTGGCGGGATTGTGCTAAGGTTTTCCTACACACTTGAGATGTTCACTGCTGCCAGCCAGGAAGAGGATTTCTCCCAACATGGAGGGAGTCACTGCAACCTGCCACAGCCTCTCAGTGACCTCACAAAGGACTGCTGTGATGTGAAATGCTCTGGGCTGCCATCCTAGTGCCTTGTGTTACAGGAAGGTCACAGGATGTGGTGACTGAGGCCGAGGAGTGTGGAGAGCCTGAAAGCACTCGGCTTCGGTCACACTTACTAACACATTTCCTCCCATCCCTCAGACTGCCAGCTCAGCTTTCTCGTTCCCTGATGACCAGATCCGTGGAGTGCCCTTTTGCACCTTTTCCATCAAAAATGCCTCCTCAGATTTCATCCCTCACATGTATGTGTGCTTCAGCACTTGCTGATGCTCAGGATGCGGCCGTGGATTACTCTCCGGAGTGGGAGAGCCTGGACCAGGGACAGCGGGATTCGTACAGCCCTGGTGCTGGAGAGCCACCTCATCTCCCTGGGTGAGAGTCACAATTTGAACCTGGAAATTCCTGCTTTCTGTTACTCTTTTTTTGGATTGTCTTTAAATATCTAGAGGTATTTCTTTTTAAAACAATCTTTGAGTCATAGATGGACACATAATTTTATTTCATTTATTTATGTTTATGTGGTGCAGAGGATGGAACTCAATGCCTCACACGTACTAGGCTAGTGCTCTGCCCCTGAGCCACAAGCTCAGCCCTGGTTTGTGTTTTACTGGCAGCCCACATCATCCTCGGTGACCCAACTTCTCCATTCTTCAGGAATCTTGTGTGACATTTTCTTGCCATCACTGTTTCTCTTCCTTAACAAACAAGGTTCCAGATGGAAATTTTATTCATGTGATCATGTTTTAATATTTTGACTTCTGGGCAGGGCTGTGCATATATCAGCCAGATGTGCTCTTATTAGGAAAAGGTCAAGATCCCTGGATGGTTTTGAAGGATGAAGTAAGAGGATCTTACTCAGGTGAGCATGGGCTGAAGAGGCACCAGCCAGCCATCGTCACACATGATAGCTCAGCTGCCTGGTGAGGCAGCAGCACCCCTGGAATATCCAGCTGGAATATCACTTCACTGGCCAAAAATCTCTACTGAAGGCCTGCAAAACACACACACAGCCTTTTGCAAGAGAACTTTCTCTTCATTCCAGACGACTCTCCATTTCTATGCTCTCATTATCCCCTTGTGTTACAAAATGGAAAATGCCCTTCTATTTTTTTAGTGGTACTTATTTTATGGATGGTATGGGTAAGCTCCTTTCTCTACCTTTTTCATTTGTGTATTTGTTAATTTCTTCATTCTCTAAAACAAATTGTGCTTTTGCTTTTTATTTGACCTCGACCTCTTGAGGTCTTCCTATATTACCTACTCTTTCCTTGCTGTGTTTTTCCTGCACTCATTAATTCATACTTTCATCTGACAATCTTTCATCTGATTTTTAAATTTTGTTTTGGTTTAGAAGAGTTAACAAAGAGAGTTAGATATATTAAAAAAGCTTTTATGCTTTCCTATGACAAGAACATGGCCACACATCTGCATAATCGATTCTATAGTAAGAAAAGACCCAATAGCCTGCGGTTTGAAATCAGGATAAAACAGTGAAAACAGTTCTGACCAGTAAGGAGGAAGAGACACAAGAGAGGTTAAAGCTGATGGAGGACAACCAGGGGAAGACAGTGCAGAGAGACAGCTGGTTTGTCCAGGTCCCAGGTCCCTAGATTTTTCATTTACTCCTCTAATGACGATGATAATTTCTTACTAGTTGTTGAGTACTTATTCTGTGCCGGGTACTTCTGGAAATAGTGTATGATTCCCTATTCCCTCAAAAGAAACTCTGAGAAGAGATATTTTGTCCTCATTCATCATATAGAATAAATAAATAAAAGCTCTGCCAAGGTCATTGATTCTCCCAACACCCAAAGATGGTATCAGTAAATAAACTAATCTGAAACCATGGTCTGTTATCTTTCTGCTGTGGTTCACTGCTCATACCTTGTGACTGAACTGCCTTTCAACTCATTTGCTTGTTGCTTGAGTCCTTGCTCAGCTCCTAAGAAATTCTGTCCCAAGAAAAACTCCCAAGTTCACAAGAAAAATTTATAGCACAAACAAATGCCATTTTGACTGAATCCTAGTTGTGTATGAAAAATTAGTCGCTAAAGAGTTAAGACTTCTGCTTTATTTCTAGCTCATGCTGGATTCATGTTGTTTCAACAGAATTCTCAAATTATTTTTCTGTCTGAAATATCACCCATAACTAACTCCATCAATGTAAATACAACATACCCCGTGTTGTGGAGTTCCTCGTATAGTGCTGATTCTGGACTATTGCTTTCCATGTATCAAACTGATGCTCTGTTGTTTCCAACCTTCCTGTATTTTAGCTTAGAATTATATAAGATGTTCATCATAGTGTCTTGCACGTTACTTGCAGATTTGTAGGTATTTTATGAAATACTTTCCTTGGCCTTGTCTAGAAGGGAAAAAGAAGATCTTGGGAGGGTTTTGAAAGCATACAACAGCCACATTTTCTATCAAATGGATGAGTAACACTATGATATAAAGAATAAATAAAGCACTCTGGGTGGGATTATATGACAAAAAGTGATTTGGCTATGCAAGTGGAAGAAATGAGCAAGGTTCAGTATTTACATGTAGAATGACAAAAAAAGAATGAGAAGGGTTCATCACATTCCTTCACATTTCTCTGTGACTACTTATGGCCTGGGTATGCCTTTGTCTCCTGACTATACAAGGCTTCTGGAAGCACCATGTGTAACAGTTTCCATAGAGATGGAAGGGGTGAAATGGTGAGACAGGTCACATGATGAGATTACTCCATTGGTGGACTTGGTCCCTAATTTTGTAATGGCATCCTCTACTATATCCTGTGTACCACTCACCATCCTTTTTTCTTGTAATATGTTTATTCTATAATTATATTCTAATGACTCACATGTGGTAAAAATTCATGAGCATACTATCTGAAACACAGCTGTAGGTCTTTAGTTTCTCATGCTGTTTTTGAAGTGGTATGCAGACAATCCTTTTTGATCAATCTCCTCAGATGAAGATGACTAAAGAAAAGATTTTCTCTCATCACCTGCCTGAATTTTTATTACCACTTAAAAAGTTTGACTTCTTTCTGGCCCTTTTGTTGAGACTGCAGAGAATTTGTGAATTTTAAAACTCATTTCCTTCCCATGAATCTTAGGATTTACTCTGTATCATTTCCTATCTCCTACAAAAGCAGTTTCCAAATTGCACATGGGCTTTAAAAGTATGACCTTGGGGTGAAGGGCACAAGCAAGATTTGGGAGTGTTATGGCTTAGATGTTAGTTGTCCCCCAAAAGCTCATGTGTGAGACAATGCAAGAAGGTTTAGAGGTGAAATGATTGGGTCATGAGGTCCTTAAGCTGATCAGTGAATTAACACCCTGGTAAGGATGAACTGAATGGGAGCTGAGGCCAGGTAGGGTGTGGTTGGAGGAGGTAGGTCAATGGGACTTTGGGGTGTCTATTTTGGGAATTGAACCCAGTCTCCCTGCTTCCTGATCGTCATGTCCTGGGGCATTTTTCTCCACCATCCACATCTGCCATGATGTTCTCCCTCCTCTCAGTCCCCAAGGAATGGAGCTGACTGTGAATGGACTGATACCTCTTGTGTTTTATAAGCCCACAAATAAAATGTTCCTCCTCAGATTGTTCTTCAGGTCTTTTGGTCACATTGGCAAAAGAGCTGAATCAAACAGGGAAAATTATGTATTATCAAGAGATAACTCCCAATAATAGAGTTGAGAATTCATTTGATCCTGTTTGTGGAACCTTTCTACTTGCATCACTTCATCTCTGTGAGCCCTGCTGTGTCCTACGCCCACGAAGCCCCTGGGCAGAGAGTGAACCTGGGGTTGAAGCAATGCTTAAATCAACAGGAGGCTTTCATGAAATTGGTGTGAAGCTGCTGCTGGAGGTCACCTTCCACTTGCACCTCATTCCTGCTCCTGGGAGCACACATGCTCTTGTACTGAGTACAGGCCCAAAGGTCCCCTTAAAATGAATAGAAAACTGTTGCTGCAAGAAAGCAGAGTTCCTTAGGGTCACATGGAAATTCATGTTTATAATTAGCCTTGGAACCACTGTACAACATCCAATTAATTTTCCCTTCAACAAGCAGTTTCCAAATTGCACATTGGTGTAAAATCTGAGACAGTGGCCTGAAGGTCAAGGGATTTATGGAAAGATCATTGTTTATCAAGATGTGTGTCCCAAAGATAGGATCGTGAATTCACGTTGATTCTGCATTTGCAATCTTGCCACTGGTACATTTTGTCTGTGTTCTTCTAGTTGTTTTTCTAAAGCAGATACTCAGACCTGTTGTGCAATATACCTACTGAGTTTCTAGATAGAAAGAGAACCTGGGGTTGACATAAGAGTAAACTCAGATCCCTTGGTGAATTAAATTGGAAACTGCCTGTGGTAGAGGCTGCCATTTGCATTCCACTACTTGTCACGTAAGCCTTTTCTAAACTTCATTTTCAAATCTGTTTGTTCCTCTTAGATATACATGACAGTAGGGAACTTGAGACCTCTAAATTTCCTAACCTCCTACAGAGGCAGGCTTGACCTGTCTTTGCTAATATGATTACCCACCCTAAGAGCCAGAAATATAGGGATCTCTATTAAACACAAAGGTTATGCCAATAAAAAGGTATTTTACAAAATTCAGGTGGCATTAGATATCTTAACTACAACTTATGGGAGCATCTGTGACATTATACAAACTAAATGCTGTGGTTACATTCCTGACAACTCTGGCAATGTAACTAATATCCTTAAAGATTCACATTCCCATTAGAGGCAATGTCCTCACAGGCCTTGTCATGGTAACAACTTCTTAGCTCTTGGTCATCGGGGGCATCTCCTGGTGAAAAATATGCTGGTCTCTACCATCATCACCATCATCATCATCATCATCATCATCATCATCATCACCATCATCATCATCACCACCACCACCATCATCATCATCATTGTCATGATGTTCATGATGTTTACTGACATGTTCAGATGCTGGGACATTTATTGTTGTATTAACCTCATTCCAGAACTCATGCTTTCTTTTTTCTCTAGTATAGCATCCTCCCCCCAGGTGACTTTACCACCTGTTTTCTCCAAACTAGATTCATCCCTCAGACCCATCAACACACCCACAACATTTCTAATAGGGAAACCAAAGTGCTTGTCCCATGTCACCCCATCTCAGCCTGAAGCAGCCAGAGCAGTCCTCGCCCATTTCACCTTTCAGCACTAAGGGCGCCCTTACTCAGAGGGGGAATGAGACAGGAAAAAAAGACAGAGAGTAAATGACCAGGTGGGAAAGACAAGGAGGGTTATAAAAGGATAAGAAATGGGCCGCTCCAGTTGCAATTCCCACTGAACCACTAGCTCACACCTCCCCGATCTGCACTTTCCAACACAAATGATCACACCCTGGGCTGCTCCTTCCTGACATTATCCTGTACACAGGGAAGAAAAGGAAGTTGGGAAGGAGAGGAAACCTGGGATCTATAAAATTTAAGACACACCACCTGCATGGGCACCCAGCTGTGGTCTCCTATTTTCCTCTGGATACGTCTGCCACCTCTGTTCTCTTTCCTTTAAAAAAAAAAAGTTGTTTTCTATGCTTGTGTTATGGTTTGGATATGAGGTATTCCCCAAAAGCATGTGTGAGACAACAAAAGAAGGTTCACAGCAGACGTGATGGGGTGATAAGAGCCTTAACCAAAGCAGTGAATCCCTGGCTGAGAGCTAAGTGAGAGTGGGTAGGGTCTGATGGAGGAGGGGGGTCATTGGGGGTGTGCCTTGGGTATATATTTGGTATCTGGAGAAAGGAGTGTCTGCTTCCTGGTCATCATGTGAGCTGCTTTCCTCTGCCATACTCTTGTGCCATGATGATCTGCCTCACCTGCAGCCCTGGGACATGGAAGCAGCTGTCTAGAGACTAGACCTCTGAACCTGGGAGCCCCTAAATAAACTTTTCCTCCTCTAAAATGTTCTTGTAGGAACTTTTAATCACAGCAGGGAAAAGGGTGACTACAACAGCTTGCCTCAACATTACTCAGGTGTTAATGTTCAAACAGGTGGAACGAGGAACCTATCCTGATTTCCAAGGTGGGTGTCAGAGCTTTCTCCCTTCTCTGAAGCTCTTACTGTATTTACATTGGGAACACTTGTCACCAGACCTACAAGAAGATTCTACATTACTTTTGATCCCCATCTTTCCTAATTAATTATTTCTTTAATTAACAGGATTAACAGGATTATCTAAGAACTAAATGAGAAATCTGGACTTTTTTCTTACAAAATCTTTGATGATTGAACTTTCCTTGCATAATACTTCTCTAGGCCAGCTGGTAAACCTTTGACCTCTTCCAACAGTCCCTCCCAAACCACCCTCAGCTTCTTCTCCACACTCCCTGTGTGTTGTATTTCTGTCCCACTGGGCTATAGGGATGCCCCAGATTCTATCACATTTGTCTCTCTTCTCTTTCCTCCTCTGGGAAGTCCTTATTCCTTCACAGGTTTGGATACCCAAGCACAGTACAAGCTCAGCTTTCTTCATGACACCTTGGATGTGTTCCCAGTTAAAGGTAATTCTCCTTTCCTCTACCCTTCAAATGGAGAAAATTCATAGATGAGACATGGAAAAAGGTTAACCCTCCAATCCAAATCCATTCCGGGATCATGTTGATGTTAGAGGTAATTTAGGATTCAGTAAAGCAAACAAATGAGGGAAAAGAAAAGAAATATTTATTGGCTCATGTGTGCTTCTTTAAAGTTTTTAACAGATTTTTTAAGAATAAAAATCAAATATAAAATAAAACAAACTATTTAATAAAACTATCAACTATGGGAATAATGAGGAAATGAGTTTTTTTTTTTTTACAACAATACATGTATTTATATTTTAATTAAGGGTTATATTAACACAATCAAAATGTCAAAAAACTTAAAGAAAATATGCTATAGTAACCTGGAGTTATGTTATTAATAAAAGGGAAATTTTTAAAGTAAAAGAATTAGCTCATGTAACTCAAAAGTCAATATTCGAGCTCTTGAAGACAGTGGTGGGGTAACTGTCCTGAAGTATCTGTCTTCCATTTGATGTCTGCTCTGGTTTCCTTTGTGTTCATCTCAGTCTCAAAGAAACCTTCCATGCAAGTATGGTGCAAAAGCAGTTCCCTGGAAACCCAGAATTTCCCATTGTGTTTAGTCGTTGACTCAGAGAGAGACAAATTGTCTTTTCAGCAGTCAGCCACTTGGATGATCTCCATAGGGAGCATGTTGCCACGTTGAGCCCTGAGTTCCCTTGGAGAAGTCTCAGTTATTTGCGGTCTAGATGATAAACTCACTCCCAAGGCACAGGAAATGGGGTCACCTAATGAGAAGGGGAAAAAACACAAAACAAAACTCCTTTAGAGTCACAAAGACACTTCCAGGAACAGTACATTTGGTTCCTTGTCAGGTCTGTTGGGTGCTTTCATCTTGCCCTCACTCAGAGTTAGCCACTCCTGTGTATCTCACGCTTAAGTGTAAGCTCGTTGAGGGCAAGCCTCAACAGAGGTTCAACCAGGTGGAGCCTAAGCAACAACAGTTAGCTGTGTGAAGAACCTTCATGGATAGGATGAGTGAAACAGAAACCAAGGTCAGCATGTAGTTAAAGTAATGTTCTTTCAGGCCTTTCCAAACTCCACGAATGAAACTTGATATTTTTCAACAATTTAGAGAAATCGAACATCCCTGAAATGAAGGGACAGTGTTACTGCTTAAAATGCAATCAGGAAAGGAAGGGACAGGGGCAGGCTTTAAGATGCAACCAACTAATTTGAAATTTCTGACCCTAAATGAAGCTAGGATCTGACTAACATTAAGAACAAGAAGTTAAAACTTTTTCCTCATCAAAATTGTTGTATTTGGAAAGAGAACTTTAATGTTTTGGCATTGCTAAGTGCAAACAGAACTTAAAGCTTGCATTTTAAAATTGATCCCAATTTGGAAATGAATTTCCCTTTAAGGTCTTAAGAAGCATGCACACTGCCAAGAGTTTTAAATCTTCAAAATGGATTACTAAAGAATATTTTCTTTTAAATTTTTCTTACCTGAGTAATTTTCAATAACCTGTGAAAATATCCCTGCTTTGCATTTTTTCCTCTCAATAGATTGATTTATTCCAACTACTTATTTTATGGTCACAGTACTATAATACCGTTGGCTCATGGGATCACCACATGGATGGTACCTAATTAGTGATGCTTCCTATAACGGACTCTTAGTAAAGCAGGTTGTAAGTTTCTGCTCACCAAGTCCATGTTGTAGAGTCTGTTTAGTATACAGGTTCATCATTATGGACTAGAATGAGATTTAAAATCCTATGCAATCACCTCTGCTCACTCTTATCACTGGGTGTCTTACAAAAGGAATTCAGCCTCCATTCAGCTCATTTCACAATCCTAAAATGGGGCTCATAATATGTGGTTCAGAGAATTGTGAAACTTGCAGAAAATGATGTGATGATTTGCACAGAGCATAAGACACACTATAAAGGCTCAAAGGAATACAAGGACTCTTGGCAAAAGAGTGATTTTTATGCTAAAATTGGTATGCATTCTCTTGAGAAAGGAAAACTGGATATTCCTGTTGGAAGAATAGTCGATCAGTCATAGTTGAGTATTCCTGTGTAAAATGAAAATTGTCGCTGTGTGGATGTAAATGACAGAACAGTGCAGGGCCCTTATTTACTGGATGCTGCAATGTTCTACTCACATGTGACGGACTGAAGCCTCTGTTGCTTACCTCCCTAAGGACACCTGGTATGTTTCCTGACAAATATCCCCACGTGGGGTCCCTAGGTCGGACCCAGTGTGACTTCTCATCTCCCACATGATACAAATATCTTACTCCAATTCAGACTCAAGGTCATCTTTTTGAGCAAAGCAAAGCTGCTCTACTCCAGGCCTCTGAAATTAAAATAAAATGTGAAGTCAAACAAGGCATAGTGTGCGGGGCATCTAAGTGGGCACCTCAGGGATCTCACGAGGCCACACCTCATGGCACTGTGTCATGGTCAAAGTCAGGGTGCTGTCAGACTCTTGAGGACTTACATAACTTCATTGCTGCCTGGACAAAATTGATTGAGTGCCTCTTCATGAGAATTATTTTGAGTTGCTAGGATGAGTCACAAACTTTTCACATTTTGTCACATATCCATTATCATTGTCTCTTTCCCTAATTCCATTTTTCTGAACATTTTGAGAAGAGTATTTGTGTCTCATACCCCTGAACCCTTTAATGCCTTTACTGTGCTGTGACTTGTCCAGGAAACACATTGTCTCTCCTAACTCTGGAACATTTCTAAATTCAGGAAACTAACATAGATACCTTCCTCCAATGTCTAGCCCAGGTTTGTTAGTTGTCCTAAGAAAATCCTGGAAAATATTTTGCATCCTCCATACTTGGTTTAAGTCCAGGGTCACCAAATTCCTACAGTTGTCACATCTCTTTAGTCTCTTGAGAGTCTTAGAAAATTTTCAAGTTTGCATAATTCTGAAATTTAGAGTCAAAGACTGTGGCATTCCTGTGTGTGTGTGTGTGTGTGTGTGTGTGTGTGTGTGTGTGTGGTGGGTGTTTGTGTGTGCGGGTGTGTGTGCATGCACGATGCTACCTTGGTGATTCTATGTCCAGCTATTATGTCAAAAGCCCAGATTGGGAAAGCTCATTTCACCTCCAGAGTCATGGGAGCAATCAGAACATCCAACATGTGCCACCAGGCCTCCGATCTAGAACTAGCTGTCAACGTGTGCCATGCTTACCAAATGGAGTGAGGATGAGAGCTTGGCATGCAGGAGGTGACTAGAAGAGGACCGCCCATGAAGGAGGGGTGGTGTCCATGGGTTCTTCGCTAGAGGCCTTGGAGGTTGAAGGGGCAGAGGCCCTGTGTGCCGGGGAGGAGGCCAGTGAATGGTTCACAAGTGGCAGCACGAGAAGCCTGGGGGCGTTGGCAGAGGCTCTGTTCTGCTGAGGGTTCCTGGATACAGGCTGAGGGGTAGGTTGTAGGACAACAGCAGGGTAGAGATTGGAGTTGGGGTGGGTGACCTGAGGCACCAGGGTTCCAGTGGAGACAGCTGCCTGAGCTGCCTGCCTGTTCTTCCTCCGGCCATGGCCCTTGGGGTGAGGGCAGGAGCTGCCCCAGGAAGCAGCAGATGAAAAAATCACTGCCCACGAAGGGGGGGTAGTGTCCATGTCAATGTCCTCAGGCTGCACATTTGCATGGCCAGCAAGGGGAGCCGATGACTTGGCTATGGTACTGGCAGAGATGCTGGTAGCAGGTTCATTGTGACCCTGGCAATGGAGGATGCATGTGCAAGGGAGGAGAGTAGGGCTTGGGAAGGAATGGGGAGGAGGAGGAAGAGGAGCAGCAGGAGGAGCAGGAGGAGCAGCCAAGGAGAAGGGGCATTAGGAGGAGGAAGAGCAGGAGGAGAGGCATAAAGAAAGAGGAGGCCGAGGAGGATGAAGAGGAGGAGAAGAAGGAAGAGGAGGAGGAGGAGAGGAGCAGCAGGAGGAGCAGGGATGAGCAGCCCAAGGAGAAGGGGCAATAGGAGGAGGAAGAGCAGGAGGAGCAGGATAAAGAAGAGGAGGCAGAGGAGGATGAAGAGGAGGAGGAGGGAGAGGAGGAGGAGGAGGAAGAGGAGCAGCAGGAGGAGCAGGAGGAGCAGCCCAAGGAGAAGGGGCATTAGGCGGAGGAAGAGCAGGAGGAGGAGGATGAAGAAGAGGAGGCAGAGGAGGATGAAGAGGAGGAGGAGGAAGTGGAGGAAACAGAGGAGGAGAAAGAGCAGCCAAATGAGAAGGGGCATTAGGAGGAGGAAGAGCAGGAGGAGGCGGAGGATACAGAGAAGGAAGAGGTGGATGAAATGGAGGGAGGAGGAGGAGAGAGGGGAAGAAGAGGAGGGGGTGGGGGAGGAGGTGGAGGAGGAGGAAGAACAGTGGCAGGAGGAGGGGGAGGAGGAGGAGGAGGAGGAGGAGGAGAAGGGGAATTAATACACATGGGGATGGGGGAGATGGATCTGCAGCGGGTAGAAGGAGGTAGAGCAGGAGCAGGAGGAGGATAAGAAGTGAAAGAAGATGTGGAAGAAATGGAGGAGAAGGAGGGGGAAGAAGAAGAAGAGGAGGAAGGGGAGGAGAATGAAGGTCGAGGAGGAGCAGGAGGAGGAGGGGGAGGAGGAGGGGGAGGGGGAGGGGGAGGGGAAGGAGGAGAATCAATACACATGGGATGGGGGAGATGGATCTGCAGCGGGTAGGGTTGGAGGGGAAAGGGGACCTGGATAAGAGGTGTGGGGAGGTGGGAATTGGGAGGTGCCACAGGTCTTGGCAGGTGTGTAGTTTGGTGAAAGTCATTGGGGTAAACTCCCACATTGCTTCCCACTTTGCTCCCAGCAGGAGGAGGGTGAGTGGGAAGAGGCAGAGGAATTGAACTGGGCCTTTCCCCTTCACCTTCCTTTGGCACGGGGGAAGGTAGAGGGACAGATGGGTTCAGGGGTCCAGCAAGCTGGAATTGGATCTGGTGGCTGGAAAGAATATGGGGCATCTGGGAGGGGTGACTGGGTGGGCTGACTGAGTGTGCCTTGCGGGCAGGGGCTGCAGGTGGGAAGAAAGAGTGGAGCGACTGACTGGTGCGGGGGCCCCTCAGAGCTCCCCTTCTACCCGCCAAGGCCTGTGCATCATCCCCCTTTTTCCTCCTTGCCGCCTGAACCTCCCTCCTCAGGCTGCCTGAGTCCTCCTGGAAGCACAGATGTGGCCGCTTGGCAGGTGGGGGCAGCTCTTCCTCAGGCCAGGGCACCAAGTGTGGCAGGGCTGTCACCATGGGCAATTTTCTCTTCCTGGGCCTCCAGGTAGCAGCCCCTTGTGAGGGAGAGCAATGGGGTGGAGCCCAGGAAGATGTTTCGCTCTGAAGCCCCTTGATGGAGGCCCGAGGGCCTGGAGAGATTGTCCCATGGTGTTCATGTCGCCTCCCCTTGCTCCCTTCCTCTGGCAGTGAGCAGCAGCCCTGGTGTGGCTGGGGCCGCACTGCTGCCTGGGCCTCGGCTGTAACCAGGACGCCCTGAGCAGGGCGCAGTGGGAGCAGCAGGTGGCAGGGCTCCCCCCAGACGAGTGCTGTGGAGACACCTGGGCGCTGTCTGGATTGCTGTTGGTCTCCAGGGGCCCAGGGCTGGGCTCCAGGGCACTGAGATTTCCCTCAGCCTCCGCAGACTGTGCTGCTGTTGCTGCCCCTTGGCTCAGGGGTCCCGTATCCAGCTCCGCAGGCCTCCCTCGTGGCTCACCACTCTCACCCCTGGACGCCAACCTCCTCCTCCTCCTCCTCCCTCGTCCTCCTCCTCTCCTCCTCTGGCTCCTCCTCCTCAGGCTCCTCCTCTCCTCCTCCTCCTGCCTCCTTCTCCTCGTCCTCCTCTTGTACGTCCTCCTCCTCCTCCTCCGGCTCCTCCTCCTTGTGCTCCTCCTCATCCTGCACGTCCCCCTCCTCCTCCTCCTCCACGTTCCCCCTCCTCCTCCTCCTGCTCCTCCTCCACGCCTTCTTCCAGATGTTCCTGGGCCCTGGGCTCTACTTCTTCCGAAGGAGCTCCAGGGCCCGGAGCCGCTGTCATGGGCTCCTCAGCCTGGTGGACTGGCTGACCAAGTGAAGGCGGGAGGACAGGTCTGCTCCGAGCTGGAGGAGGGATCCTTAGGGTCATGAAGGGGCCCAAGATCCGCACGGACCGAGAAGTTAGCGCTGGTTTTGGGCCGGAGGCCCCCCAGGACAGCGGCGGCAGGATCCCCATGGTGGCGCCCACTGCCTGCAGGACGGGGCCTCTTATGCAGCGAGCTGCAGGAGGCACCCGACGTCCGTGGTCTTGCTGGACGTTCCCGCAGGCAGTCGGGACAGCAGAGGCAGGAGCTGCAGGGTGCTCCCTGTGACAAGAGGGACCTTCGAGGCAGAGGCGGATGGGCGCCTGATGGGCCCACGCCAGGCGGCGAGGCCCGCGCCCCCGTTTGCTAGAGCAGGTGCCCATTCTGGGCACCTGGTGTACTTGGATCCGAAACTAGTCCGTCGACCAGAGGAGCTCCGCCAACACGCCAGCTCCTTGGAGACAAAGTGTGCACCGTTGAGTTGAGCCCTTGTGACGTGGGGCTGGAACGCGTGACGGAGGGAGGACTGGGGGCCAAGCAGGGTGGTCAGAGGAAGGCCGCCCCACCCCCACCTGCACTGCTGCTCTCAGCCTAACGCTCCTCTGGACGCTGCAGCAGCTTTTCCCACACGGCCACACCATTGTTCCCACCGCTTCAGGGTGTCCTTCTGAGGCTGCTTGCCTTCTGCTTAATCAGGCAGCCCTTCTCCATGACTCCCAAGAATATCTGTATGGCTTCTGCTTGACAGGACTCCATCCACCTAGAGTGAAACCACCATCCATTGCCCCCAAATAGCTCTAGGTGATTTTCCTCCATGGTTTCCCACCATACTATCAATTTAGAAAACCAGGAGAATGGCCCTGGAGTGTCCCACAGGATTCTTTCTTTTTTTTTTTTTTTCAGGAGATTCTTACTAAGTTGCCCAGGCTAGCAGCAAACTTGCAATCCTCCTGCCTCAGCCTCCACAATCACTGGGATTATAGGCCTGTGCTTTATTTTTTTTGCCTGTTTTTCTTTCATTCTTTAATTTTACTAACTCGCATCTGGAGCCTGAATTTTTCTTACATAACCTGTAACTTCTGCTTTAGGAGAGTTGCAGTTTTTTATTTATTTTTATTTATTTTTTTCTTCAGTTGTAGATGAACAGAATGCCTTTTTTTAAAAAAAAAATTTAGGTGGTGCTAAGGATGGAACCCAGTGCCTCACACATGCGAGGCAAGTGCTGTGCCACTGAGCTACAGCCGCAGCCCGAGTTGCAGCTTTTTCAATTTGTTTTTGTTGTTTGTTTGTTTCTGTGCTGTTGGGTATCTATGTCTAACCTAGGGCCTCATACAGGCAAGGCAAAGTCTCTACCACAGCTCTGGTGGGAAAGCTGCAGGTTTGTTAATAGGCATCTGCTCATTATTGCTGCATGTTCATTGTGAACTGTAGGTTATGGTGTTGAGCATGTTCAAGGTCATGACCCCTGCTTTCTTTTGTTTATTTGCCTTGTATGTATTCCTCCCCAGGTAAATTTTATTAGAGTTTATCACGGGTGCAGGGAAGTCTGTCCACGATAATGCAATCAAGCAACCAGTGCCATCAGAGTTGTATGACTTAAGTGAAGGACCACAGGGGAACAACCGTGTAAGTACCCAGGTCCAGCCATACCTGCAACCTAGAAGCTCCTGTGGAGCTTTTGTTCAACCAGCAGCTCCCCACAGTAACCACCCTACATCAGTTTTGTCTCTTTGAACTGCTGTGTAGATGGAATCAGGCAGGGTGTGTACCACGTTGTGCTGGTTCTTTTGTGCAACATCATGTTTGTGAGAGCCATCCACATTGTGTATGTAGAAAGTTCATTTGGCCAGATATAGGGACATATGCCTGTATTCCCAGTGGCTTAGAAGGCTGAGATAGGAGGACCTCAAGTTCAAAGTCAGCCTGCAAAATGGCAAGGCCCTAAGCAACTCAGTGAGACTCTGTCTCTAAAAAAATACAAAAGAGGCCTGGAAATATGGCTCAGTGGTTGAGTGCTCCTGAGTTCATCCCCTGTATCAGAAAAAAGAGAAGGAGAGACAGAAAAAGAAAAAAGAAAAAAGAAAGCAAAGGAAAAAGAAAAATAAGAAAGTTGATTTGTATTAAATAGTGTTCCAGTGCATGAATATACCACTTGTTTGTGTCCACTCCTTCTGTGTGCTCTCATGAGTAGTGATGCTTTGAGCCTTCTTGCCCTTGTCCCTTTGTGTTCATATGGGTGCATTTCTCTTGGGTTTATTCCCAGGAGAGCAGCTGGTGGGTCACCCAGTATGTGAAGTCCACAGAAGCAGTTACTGTGGGTTTTCTGCAATGGCTGAGGCAGTTTTGAAACTCAGCAAGAGTTTCTGCAAGTTCCAGTTGCTCCACCTTCTTCTTAATACATGGTTTTGTCAGACTGTAAGAAGTGGTGGGTATGTAGTGGTAAGGCCATGTGGTTTCCTGACTGATGACCAGTGAAGTTGAGTGTCTTTGTTTGATGTCTAAATGACCATTTAGACATCTTTGATATTTTTCGCCTGTTGTTTTTTTTTTTCTTTGAGCTGTCTGTCTTTTTATTGTGGTACTTAGGAGTTCTTTATGTAATCTGAATGTGAATCCTTTGTCAACTATGTGTATGCAGATACTCCTAGTCCATGGCTTATACTTGCACTCTTCTGCAAACAATCGCCTTTAAAAATCTCACTTGATTATTTACACTTTTTCCCCTATGGTTGTTTACTCTTGAGTATATGTGTCTTTATGTTAGAAGAGTTACCTCACTATTTGGGATACTGAATTAGCCGTGCAGAAGCTTACTGGCAACTGAATTTCCTTTTTCTTGAAGGTGATTGGTGTTTTACCTTGATTCTTCATGGATTTTAGTCTCAGGTTATTAGGCAGTCTTTTGGTCCTGATGATTGGGATGATTTCTTCCTACAATATGTTGTCTTTTCATTATCATTATTTATGCTTTATTGCTAGGACTCATTCTTAGATGTTAAAAACAGTTTAGATATTTTATCTGAAGTTGGATTTCAGCTTATGGGCTCTGCTTTTTGTATATTGGATCACCTCTCACTTCCTTTTTTCTTCCAATAATTTCATCAGTTTTTTCCAGTTTGTTCTATTCACTAAGTTCCATATTCTCTTTTTCCACACTATACTTTCTGTGTATTAGTTGTATTTTGTGCTTCTTGTAGTTGATTCTTCTTTCTAAAGTGGTTTTGCTCATTTTTCTTTCAGTTTTGAACTCTACTAACTCTCATCTCTAGTGCTGTCATCACTTTGTCCTTTTCCTGCAATCATGTACTTGTGCAGGGGGTCTGACTTAGAGCACTGAACATAATTGCAAATTATTTTTTATTCCTAGTTGGAATCGTGTGACAATAGTCCTCTTCTCTGGTGTTTTTTCAGTGAGTCCTTCTTTGTACATATGGGAATTTGGCACAGTTTTCAAAACTTGAAGTATCTTCAGACACAGTGTTTGCTTATTTATTATTTATTTAGTATTTATTTATTTGGCATATAGAAGAGTTTCTTGGAATAATGTCACTGTAGTTTCCTGTGAAATGGGCTTTGGCCTGGGCAAAAGTACATTTTTTGGGTTTTTCTGCTCAAATTGTGAAGATCATTTCTTTGTACTTGGTCCCTTTGAATTGCCAGGCATTCTTGCATTAGAACCTAAGCAGGTTCAGGAGAACTGCCTCTCAGCTGTGAGTCACCCAGTGTCTCTCTGCTGCAATTGACGAATACAGCCAAGCCTCTGCTTATTTTATAGGTCAGTGCTACCTAGATACCAGGACCAGTCCAAGTATATCTTATCAAGAATAAGGGGCAAAAATCCTCCTATGTAAAACATTTTAAAGAATCAACACCAAACCAAACCAAACAAACAAAACAAAACAAACCTCCAAAAACTTAGGATCAGGGCTGGGTATATATAGGTCAGTTTATAGAGTGCTTGCCTCTCATGCACAAGGTCATGGGTTCAATCCCATCGCTAAAGGAAAAAAAAAAAAAAAGGATCA